>NC_052526.2:2147500-2507500 GCF_016746365.2 Drosophila yakuba | reverse complement strand
TAATACAAAACTAGAAACGCCAAACGAAAAACAAATAACAAAAAAAAACAAAAACAGTCAAGTGCATCCACCATTGCACGCAACAAAACTGAAGTTTCTAAGTAGTCTGCATATTCTAAGCCCTCCACTCAGATTTCAACTCATAATAAATAAATACGAATAACTAAATCTACTACCAACTAAATCTTAAAAATTTAATTTACATATTTTAAATAGTTAAACAAGTACATTTTCTTGCTGTGCATTCGAGTTGCAAGCTTGATTAGCGCGGCCGCAACATTTTGGCTTCGCTTTTGGTTAGCATCAACGGGCTCGGTCAATTGGCAGTCCATTGAAAGGGGCGTGGGGATGGGGGGTTTGCGGCATTGCCGGGAAAAAGCTCGGGCAAAAGCCAAACAAGTTCAAAACCACAATTGGGCAAACAGAGCCCCATTGAGTCGAGCAATTGAACTTGAAAACTGAGCCAGCATGAAAGAGAGCACCTTGCGCGATCGGTGGGGATTTTGGTCAAGTTAGCCACCTCCTCTGCTCAAATATGTCGGAATGCATTTAACTGATTGATCCAGTGGGTGCACACAATATAAATTTCTTTATACATATATATAAAAAAAAAGTTGGATTTCAAAAACTACAGCAATTGCTAGCCTATGTTAGCCTATAATCCAAATCCGCCCCATTTACGATAACAATTTAAATACAACACAAATCAAAGCCTTTCGGACGTCAGACGAACAACCATTTAACGCGTTTATGGGTCATCCATCAAAACAGTGGTCCAATAAAGACATGTCTGCCGGACCAAAAGATACACTTTTTATCACGATCCGTGTGTCGCCGTACCTTATGCAAATCGCGTGGGTTGGCGTGTGGCCAATGCCCTACGAATGCCGATTGGCGATCTCATAAAATTCATGAATTACCAAAACGGCAAAACGAAACCGTCATATTTAGCTGTTGGCCAATTAAAAACCGTTTTATTATCGAAAATCACTCGGTTATTTTGGTAAGTCAAGATTTATGGCTAATAAAATGGGCATAGATGCAAATTCAAAGCAAAGCCATACAAATGGCAGCATGACATTATAATTAAAAAGAATAACCCTAAGCCACTTACAGTTTCTTTGAAATTAAATTACGTATAATTAAATTATTAAGCCCTTCTTAATCAGTGTCATGCAGGCATAATAATGTGTTGCGATGCCGCTAGGTGGCGCCAGGCGGCAGGTAAACCGCAGAAATCACCGCAAAACTGTTAGAATTCCTCCCCAACATTGTAGTCAATCTTGGGCCTCTGTTGCCCAGTATATATATGTGTATATATATATATATATATAGATTAGATATTTATATATGTGTATACATGTACCAAGTCAGTACTACTTGTGCAATTGTACTCACCTGTTGCTGCTGCTGTTTTTTAAGTTTATTATCAGAGAAAGACGTCGACTTGGAGGCCTTTGTAATTTTAGACGACGCGACAACGAGCAGCAACGTTTGTGTATTTTCGTGTACTTGGCAATTATTTAAACAGTAAATAGTTTAATTTACGGAAAGATCAAGTTGCGGCTGCCTCACCGGCGAAAAGTTGTCAGCGACTTGCGCGCGGTTAAAAACGCGGGCGCTGACTTTTTTTTCAAATCTGCCGATTGTTTGATTGATTTGCGGTTTATTTGTTGAACGTTGCGACTAATAACTCAAATACGTTTGGTTTAAAACAAATATACTTATTTCAACAAAAGTAAAACACGAAGAGCAGTGTCCTGCCACAAAAAAAAAAAAATCGTTAACACTTTGAAAAGCGTTCGTTTTGGAACGCAACAGCGATTGAGTTCGAAGTAGGGTTTGTGCGGCAAGCCAAGGGAGGCGGAGGGCTGAGGGGCGTGGCGAATGATGCGGCTGGCACGAGTGGAGGCTCTTGACTGATTGCAAGCCGCTGTTGTTGCCGCATTTAGGCGCTGGCTCTCGCGGCCGCCCAAAAACGCTGGCGTCGACGCCACTGCCACTGCAACGCTCTCTACACTTAAGGAAAATGGTAATACGAATTACGATAACTAGGAAGTACACGTATACCCAAAGAAAAGGGCAAGATAACTCTGAAACTGGGCTTTAAGCGCGTCTTAGTAAATGCAGAGCATAATCAGAGAACTGCAATAGTGGCATTTTTTGCCACCCTACTCACCCCTTTCCTCAAGCTCTTTCCACGTCAGAGCTCACAGCTGGTTGTAGCACTTCCTCCAGTAGGTCGAAATCACATTATTGGTATCCTCTGCTGCCACATAAAATCACTGTACCACTCACTCACAATTAGTATTTAAAAAAAAAACTTCAAAAAAGTTGTTTGCTTATGTAGGACTTTTGAGAAGCGCAGAGAAGGGCGCATATATTTCGGAATTATTTAGTATTATTTAGTATTAAGTATTTAGTATTATTTAGTATTTAGTGTTTAGTGTTTAGTACTATTTAAGGTGTTTCTCCGAGTGCATATACATATCTCTCTCCGTCAGCTGATCCTGAGAGATAAGGAAAGTGAGAGCGAGCGAGAGAGCCAAAGACAGAACTTGATAATCCCAGCTCATTTGCATGACTAATGACCACTGGGTGTGCAAGTGGGAGGGGTATAGTGGAAAGACAGGAACCAGAATCCAAAAAAAAACAAAAAAAGGGAAAGAACATAAACAGGAACAAAGTCAATGGCTGCCAAACCCATTGCATATTTTTCTTATGAGAGTTTGCCATGGCAATCCAATACGAATTTCTTGTGCAAATTTGACTTTTTTTATCACGTTATCAAGTTGGCTTGTAAAACTCAAGACTTTAGTGGGTTTTGGGTTATAGGTAGCACAGAATTAGCCAAAGTAATAGCTTTTTTTATTATTAAAGCTGAGTAAGCAGAGATATCGGTATATCTGATGGTAAAAGTAGAATAAAGGATAATGGTGTTTTCTTCTAGAAGGAAATGGAAATAAAACTGGAACAAGAGGGACAGATCGGATGGCCTTATGCCAGTGTCTATCACAAAAAATTAAAATGGTCAGGACGAGGCTGAGGCCCAAAAAAACAAAAAACAACAACAAAAAAATAACAAAAAGGCGAATGTCACAGGGTCAGTGGAGCAGGCTTTTTTATTTTGGCCAAAACCACCTTATTAGCAATCTCATCATCATCGATACGCACTTGTTGTCACCTCTCTCTTTCCCCGGCACACGTTTCACATATATCGGTCTCTGTCTGCCGGGTTGAATGCGTGTGTTGAATGTCAACGATCAGCGATCATTGCCAGTCGCATAAAATCGCATGCAATGCTGTAAATTCTAGGAAAACATTTGCTTATGCAAGTGGCACAAGGAAAACAGCCGCATCAGCAGGAGCAGCAGTTTTCAGATCTCTACTTTATGATATTTCAATTTCCTAAGATCTGTTCTTAGTGTCTTATGTGTTACACTAATGAAGGTTTCCTAAAGCACAACATGCAATAGACCCAAAGCAACAGCAATCTAAACATTTTGAGTTGCAGCAGGATCCTTTCACATCGCAATCGTGGCCAAATGCTGCTAATGCCAAACTAACGCCTTGCAACAAGAACAGCTGCGGCCGAAAGAAGAGCGCCCTTGGAGGTGCAGTGAAAGCCGCTCTGGGCCACGTTTTATTGGCCACTTTTGGACACTGTCCTTGCGCCTGCCTGACGTCAGCACGTAGGCAATTGAAGAGGCGACTTGGCGAGTTGGCGACAACACACGTCTTCAACTTGTTGCCACTGCGCCTTAAATGGCCCGGAGCAACTTAACCAACATCGCCAACATCACGCACTCGGTGCACAGCACCGCACAATGACAAAAAATGCATCTGATTTGTTGTCTTTTATTAATTTATTTTAAGTGATTCACGGCGGCGACTGAAATCGAAAACCGAAAACTGAAAACAGCCAAACGGCAATCGTAAGTGAAAACGAACCTTGGAAGTACCAAAAATGTCAACTGATTGATTTGAATTGCACTGCACTGCATTGGTAAGAAACAGGCGATGCAACAACATACATACATAGTTTGCAATCAGCATGGAATAATAGAGTGAATAATATAACTTAAAAGAACCCAAGTGAATGATTTCAATTGAACATGAATGGAGTTACTTTATTAGAACTATATATAAATGTACTGTATATATGTATATACGTAATATATGGTGTGGAATTTGTTGTTGTGGAATAATCGCAATGAACTCTAATAACTAATCAGTGCTAAATACAACTTAGTAAAATCATATCATATCAAATATGGTGGCGCGAACAAGAGCCGCTAGCTGTCCGTACGATCTCTACATACTATATGCTATATATGCTATATATTGGCGATGTATACGATAGTTCGATGTTCGATGATATCAATATGAAAGCAACAATTCATCAAATGTGTGCAAGGGATTCGATTAAAAAAAATTATTGTTATGTCTATGTTTAAAATATGTTTGTGTATATGTATGTATGTATGTGCGTAATGGAATATCTGGCTGAGTTAAAACTATGCTTCCTACATGCTCTTTTTTTAGTAATGGATAATTCAAATTAAAATCACATCAAATTCGCTGAATGGAAGAGATTAAATGGCCAAGACAAGTCTTTCGAATTTACCCAACTCCATCTCCGCTCTCAAAACACTATTATTCCTATAGCATTCTACGATCTAAAGAAGGTCTACAACATAGAGCTGGCAAAAGAGATGTATTCGAAACCGAGAGAGATGGAGATGGAGAGCTGGGCGATGGTTATAGTTGTCTATATCAACAATATACATATCCTATTAATGGGAGCGCTACGGTTTTGGCACACAGCTTACACTCGTTTGTTTGAGGGATGGCGTGGCGTGGCGTGTCTTGAATCAAATCAGGAATCAAGAATCAAAAATCAAGAATCAAGAATCAGGATTCAGGTTAATGATAATAATGCCTAATACTAGTAGGTGTCTTGGGTCAAGATTCTCTTGGGAACTACAACTACATGCTAACTAACTTATTGGGTAAGTGCGTACAAATACGAATTGGAAGAGCGGAAAGGAAGCTACAATTGCAATTGTGGTTTGCTGTTGTTTAGGGTTCGAGCAGCTCGAACGCTATTACAATATATCTATAAAAAAAATATATCATAGTAAACGAGGATTGCACACACACTGAGATTATGTAGAAAGTAACTTATCGACAAATGGAAGAGAATGATCGAGGTGAGGGTTTCGGTTATCATGGAAGCTTCGGTGGGTGGTGGGTGGTTGGTTGTTGACGGTTCTACTGGATGGAAACGGGACTTCCTTAATCCGTCACGCCCAGGTGCACCAGCTGCTGCATGGTTCGCTGCAGATATGTGGGATCCGGAAACATATTGAACTGCGTCTTGTGATCCACACTGTTCCAGATCACCACATCCTCGCGTCCGGTGGTTACCGATCGTCCGATCGAGAATAGCAGCCGACGGTCGAAGGCAATCTTAAGGAAGCGCAGCACCTTTCGCCCCAGCGGGCAATCCGGCAAGTAGCAGATCCGCGGGAATCCCACGGCAAAGAAGGCACGACCTGGATGCGGATGCTCCTCTGTCTGTAGGCCCGATGCAATGCTGTAATGCAAAAGAGCGATTATAAGTGATTGCTCAGAGGCCACATGCAATCACACTTACTCGTAGACAATCTGTATGGTGTTCTGACCCTCGTGTCCTGGCAGATTCTTGCTGATAATGCTCCATGACATGCTGCCTATGGGCTGATTGCCCACCTTCTCCCCGTAAACGATTCCGCATACTGGGCACTCGATGAAGAGGTTCTACGGCGAAGAATTATTGTAAGCTTTCTCTTTCTAATTGACATCGTATTTTCCGCTCACCTTGTTCATTTCGTTTTGCTGGGCAATTATCATCCCGTTGAGGCACTGCAAATGCATGAGATGCTGGCAGCGACTCAGCGAAATGGCCGGATTCTGGGCGGAGTGCACCAGCTCCTCCATGCACATGGGACACGGTTGGGCATTGGGCCACAGCGGTGGCTCCACCACCTTCACAAATCGCGATATCATATCGCTGGCCGGGTCCACGCCCACAATCGAACCGGCGATTGATTGCTGCTGCTGCTGCTGCGCCTGTTGTTGCTGCTGCATCTGCAGCTGTTGCTGCTGTTGTTGCTGCTGCTGTTGCTGTCGCGGATGCAGTGGCAATGGCGGCGGCACCGGTGCTCTTTCGCCCAGCGACGATGGCGGCAGCGAGGGCACAAAAACCTCATCGCTTCCGAGCGAGCAGTCTAGCAGATCATTGACCGAAATGGCAAAGTTCCTGCTGCGCAGACTCTCCTTGCTCTCGTGGCTGAGGTAAGTGGACACGGTGTCCACACTGGGTCTCCGCCGATGCGATTTCACACTGTTCGTATCCGTGTCCGAGGTTCGCGTCCTCGATCTCGAGCGATGCGAGCCCATCCGGCTGCTCCTTTGCGACTGCAGCGATCCCTCCGAGCAGCGACTATGATGACTGTTCATCGAGGCAGTCAGCATGTTCTTGGCGTGCGAGAAGTGGGCATGCGACAGGTGATTGGCATGGTGCAGGGATGCCGATGAGGAGGACGAACTGGCACTGGTCGCCGTCGCCATGTTCGAGTGCTTGGTGCTGCTGCTGAAGATGTTTAGGTTGTTGAGAATCTGGCGCAGATTGGTGGTCGAGATCTCGCTGTGCTTCTTGGGCGGCTTCCTGGGCGCCGTCTGATGATGGATTTGATGGTGCTGCAGCTGATGTTGCTGTTGCTGGTGATGATGTTGCTGCTGCTGTTGCTGATGCTGCTGATGCTGCTGGTGCTGCTGCTGCTGCACTTGATGGCTGGTGGGCAGTGGATGTTGCTGCCTGGTCATTGGCACTCTGTGCAGACTCTTGGTGTCGCCCAGTTTGGGCAGTGTGTTGTACTGGCTGCTCGCGCTGGCGGAATTCGACTTGAGTTGGTTGGCCTGCTGCGGCGTCAGCTTCACCAAGGGATACGGCGCCTGCTGGGTTCGCCGGATGCTGCGCATGGGTCCGCTGGGTTGGCGCAGCTGGGTGAGATTGCAAAAGTTGATGGTGTAGGGCAGGCCGATGTGGGTGTTGCACAGGTCCAAGGTTTGTTCGCCCTGCGAGGGAGTAGAAATATGTTTAGTTCGAATCTGTGCTTGACGTTATAGTATGCAGTTGCAGTTGGAATTAATGCGGATAAAAGAAATCTTGAAGATATAAAAAAGCCCCTAAAAAGTGGATTATATTATCATAACTCAGCCAAATCTCCAGCGGCTGCTTTTGCTAGTCTTTATTTTTAAAGCAGAAAGATTCTGTATTCAAAATTTTACAAAAGTGAAAAAAAAAAATTTTTTTTTAATTTTTTACAATTTTGATAATGACACCCCTTGCAAAAAATTAAAATTTGAAAAATTTTAAATTTCACTTAAATAAAAATATTTAAATGCACATTTGTTTGTGTGAAAATCTAGAAACCAGAAAGGTGCAATATTATCATCTACTACGTTTTTTGGCTGAGATATGAACTGTGGAACTGTGGGAAATGTGTAATATTAAACACCAATGTACACTTCGCCGAATTATGCATCCTTCGCGAATTGTTGAGCATCTCAAAAGACAAACACACACAGTCTTTAAAGATTCCTGATGGACTCAACTGGCGGGATTTCTTGAGCAAATTAAAATTCCAACTGGACTGCGAATAGGAAAACTGTCACTGGGCAACTGGCACTTACTCTCGCCCAGGCGTCCTCGATGATGCACTGGACGTGCATGTTGTAGGGCCGCCAGTCGTTGTTGCTATCGGCACTGCCGCCCGACCACTCCCACTTGGTGCCCTTGCCCGCCGGCGAGCTGGGGGCGTAGAACATGCGGCGCACGCCGATGGTCAGCAGACCGGAGCCGGCCGTCTCGGCCTCCGATTCCTGGGTCATGGTGCGGACGTTGACGTAGTACTGCTCCAGGCTGGGATCCGCATCGCTTAGCATGACGCGCGTCAGTTTCTTGGCGTGGGCGCGTTCCAGGTGCTGCGACACCGCCGGGGAATAGGGCAGCCATTTGCCGCCACGCGACTCGAACTCCCACACGCAGACGGCGTGGGCGTGGTTCACGGGCGGACCACCGGATCCGGCGGTGGACATTGGCATGGTGGCACAACTGAAGGCGCTGTTTCCACCGCCATCGGAAACGACGGATCCGGATGCCGCACTTCCGGCGCTGCTGGCCATTGCTTGGAATTGGTCCGTTATCCCTGGCGTAAGTCCATTGCCATTTCCATACCCATTTCCATATCCAACTCCTCCTGCACTCACTTCTCTCTCCTTCTCTCTATGGCGCTGTCTCGCTCGCTCGCGAAGATGGGCACAAAATAAACAAAGAAATTAAAAATGGTGGCCCCGCTGCCAGCGTTAGTTAGCCCTGATTTTCCCTGGCTTCCATTTTCCCGTTCTTTTCGTTTTGGTTCTCAAGTCACTCGGTTTAGTTAACGTGCGGCTCAAGAATTCGCGTTTGACGGTAAAAACGGTTTTTCTAGCATTTAGCGCAAGCGCAGGCAGGAAATTTATTTTTTTTTGGGCAGCGAGTTGGTGAGAGACAACAGCGGAAAATGGCTAAATATAGACAGGTGAAAATACCGCACTGCATATGCAGCCACCAGTTGGATTCGGTAGTTTCAGGGATGGCTTGACTGGTTTCTAGCTAGAAGTAGCTATTCTTTCCATATATTTAATCCTTGTCTTGCACTTCAATAGAAATATATGCTATGTTTAGTGATTATGTTTGAGTTTATTTATAAATGTATAATTTAATTCCGTATTCTACTACTTATTAGGTTAATGTTATGTAATGTTAGTACCGCAAAAATAACCTTTAAACTGGAAAGGATTTAAATTAATATTTACTTTAATATTTGTTATTGCATTTGTTATATTTTGGAAAATTATAGCTACTTTTTTCCAACGATTCGACTTTCAGCACTGGCTGTTTCAAGTACTTCTTGCTTTTTGGTATTTTCTTGAATGATTTTCAGTAATTTCAACTCGGTCACTTTGAAAAAAATTGTAACTTCCCCAAAAAGGAGCATGTCTCAGCTTCGACGATCACTCAAGCGGCTTATGTCCACGATAAGTTGGAATGATCGAAATATAATTTTCAATTTAATCGAATGGTATCTGGCAACATGTTCTGACTTCATATTCAGTGTTGACATATTCTTAAAAGTTCTGTGTGAAAAACATTCTTTCTAAAAGACCAGTTTTTTTATTAAACGGTTGATAAATAGAAAAATGGAGAGAGTCTCTGCTAAGTATAAGCATGGCTTCGCACCGCGATAAATCGGTATTAGTGGCCTATTTTGGCGTTTTGGTGGAATCGTCGCATGGCCACCTCGAATCGATTCGATTTCAAACACTGAAACTGCCACTTCCTTTCTTTTTCGTTCCACGTTTCCGGTGAGTGCATGTGCCTAGCGAGCGGTCTTGAATTTTGTGCTAAAAACTATTCTTTTATTTACTTGCAGCGAGTATTTCGATACGTTCGTGGTCGTGCTTATCACAGGTAAAGCCCACAATTCCAGAGATTCTCCAAAAACTATTGCGACCGGCGAAAATGTGTGTGAAAACGAATTTTTTTTTTGTGTTATATATTTTTTTTTCTGTGGGCTCCAAGGCCGGATTCAAATGTGCCACTTGAAACAAAGTGTAAACAACACATGGAGTACATTAAATACTTCGAAACCCTTTTTTTGTTAGTGAAATTGCAAAATTCCAACCAATTGGAACAAAAATGTGCGTTGCGGCATGTTTTTGTGCAGGTGTATGTGTGTGTGTGTGTACGTGTGTGTAGAAGTGTTGATAAAAACCTTGAAAATCGCTAAAACAACCAAAATGAAAGTAAAACGGCTCCTATTTAATAAAACGGACTAGATTTATTCAAAAAGCAGCGGAAATGCGTGTTGTTTACACCCATTTAGCACACACACGCACATTCACACACACACAAGCAACATGGTTTTTTTTTTCGTACTTACAATTTCATGCACGTGTTTTGCTGGTCGCTAAAGTTTTGCGTGTTTTCTTGTTACTTTACGAAGTTTAAAACATATTAACGTTTGGATTCTATTTTAGCAACTGCTTATTTCGGTAGCAAAACTTAAAACCGCTTGAAAATGGTTGTCAAGAAGGTGAGTTGTTGCTGCTCCAGCTGCTTTGTTGTCGATTAACTAACCAAATCCCTGCTTCGATTACAGCCCAGGCCAAAGAAGAAGCCAGTGACCAAGAAGGTGGCTCCCGCTCCTCTGGCTGTGAAGAAGCCCGTGGTCAAGAAGGTCGTCAACCAGCTGTTCGAGAAGCGTCCCAAGAACTTCGGAATCGGTGAGTAGTGTGGATATATATGAATATTACAGGGTTTCCTCTTTTGAGAAACAGAAAGAAACATCATTTGCTCAATTTGCATTTAGTAATCGCCATTATACGCTCACCTTTCAGGCCAGAATGTGCAGCCCAAGCGCGATCTGTCCCGTTTCGTTCGCTGGCCCAAATACATCCGGGTGCAGCGGCAGAAGGCTGTGCTCCAGAAGCGCCTGAAGGTCCCACCGCCAATCCACCAGTTCAGCCAGACTCTGGACAAGACCACCGCTGTGAAACTGTTCAAGCTGCTGGAGAAGTACCGTCCCGAGTCGCCGCTGGCCAAGAAGCTGCGCTTGAAGAAGATCGCTGAGGCCAAGGCCAAGGGCAAGGATGTCGAGCCCAAGAAGAAGCCCAGCTACGTGTCCGCCGGTACCAACACCGTCACCAAGCTGATCGAGCAGAAGAAGGCTCAACTGGTGGTCATTGCCCACGATGTTGATCCTCTTGAGGTGAGTGTCTTTACTTTACTCTTGCAAGAATTGCAAGTACATATGGTTCTCAATCTCGTTGCGATGATGAAAAAATTTCTTCAACTCAAGGCATCTCGCTCCCGGCTAGCAGGTAAATCCTGCTCCCAGGTGTAGTGGGTCGCTGCCATGTAGAAATTTGACTCCTGACGCCGTAATTCCTTGAAATCTTACTTGATATTTGGCTTAGTTGACGTTAGTTGACAACAATAGCTAGCAAACCAATGCCAAACGATGAAGTTTCAATTGAAAGAATTACAATACCACGACCACGTGGTCATCAACGACAACCAAATGACGCTACTCTATTTCTCTATTTGCAGCTGGTGCTCTTCCTGCCCGCCCTCTGCCGCAAGATGGGCGTGCCCTACTGCATTGTGAAGGGCAAGGCTCGTCTGGGTCGCCTGGTGCGTCGCAAGACCTGCACCACCCTCGCCCTGACCACCGTCGACAACAACGACAAGGCCAACTTCGGCAAGGTCCTGGAGGCCGTCAAGACCAACTTCAACGAGCGCCACGAGGAGATCCGTCGTCACTGGGGCGGTGGCATCCTCGGCTCCAAGAGTCTGGCCCGCATCTCCAAACTGGAGCGCGCCAAGGCACGCGAGCTTGCCCAGAAGCAGGGTTGATGATGTTCAAGCCGATGAAGCCGATCCGATGGTGGAGACTTTTTTAGTACACATGGATGAAATTAGTTGGGCCTTGCCCACTGAATTTGATAACTAATAAACGTTTAAGTGTACAATTTTTTTTTGTTTTTTTGTAATCTAAGTGTGTGTACGTGAGAGTGCTTTCGGCTGAGCCGTTTTCGCATCGGCTTGGATTGAATAAATCTAAGATGTATCCATCCCCCAAGTCGCGCTTTGTTTTCCGATACTATTGGCGTTTCCGGAGCCAACAATTTCCGGTTCTTTGTCCCATTATTCTCTAAATTACGAAATAACCATACGTAGAACCGCGTATTTCAAACATTTAGCTAAGCAAAAACCAGAGAAAGTAATCGGCGTTTCAAAATTTAGTTTTCCAAGATTGTTTTTATTTTAGATCTATTGATGGCAAGGTTACGATTACTAAATTTTAGAGAGATCCGTCTTGATCCCCAGCTTGCTGCTCTGGATGGCCTCGTTCAGGATGCTGAGCACCATGTCCACGCGCTCCACGGTGGCGTTCTCGCCCATCAAGCCGATGCGGAAGACGTGCTCCACAGTGGGTCCCAAACCGCCGCTAATCTCAACGCTGTACCTGAAAACATAATGGATATGTTAATACACAGATACAGATATCTTCATTTAACAAGACAATAGTTCAATACACACTTGCGCATGGCGTACTCGGCCACCTTCTTCCAGTCGACGCCGAAGGGCACCTTAATCGTGTTTACCGTGGGCAGACGCTCGTCCTCCCGCGACACGAACATCTCCAGGCCCAGCTCCTCGATGCCCAGCTGCAACCGCTTGGAGCACTCCTGATGCCGTCGCACCACCGCCTTCAGGCCAACGGCACAAAAGTGGGCCAGTGCCTCACGCAGTCCGTACAGCAGGGTGGAGGATATGGTGTGATGGTAGATTCTGGGTGTGCCGTAGCAGCCCCAGTACTGACCAATCAGCAGAATGTCGAAGTAGTACACCTTCGGCTTGCTCTTTCGCTTTCGGATGCGCGTTAAAGCGCGTTTACTGAACGAAATGGGTGTGAGGCCGGCGGGACCGCCGAGGGATTTCTGGGAACCCGTGTACGCCACATCCACCTTCCACTCGTCCATGAGGAACTCGGTGCCGCCCAACGAGGCCACCGTGTCCACGATGAGGAAACAATCGTACTTGCGACACAGTTCGCCCAGCTCGCGGATATTCTGCTGGATAATTCCGGTGGAGGAGTCACCCTGGGCTATGAAGAACACCTTGGGGCGATGCGCCTCGAAGGCGAATGTGATCTCCTCGTGCGAGAGGGCACGGCCGAAACTGGCCTCCACATAGTGAACTACGGCGCCATAACGACGGGCCATGTCACCGGCACGATGGCCCCAAACGCCGGTGATGCCCATGAGCACCACATCGCCATCCTCGATCAGATTGCACAGGGCGGCCTCCATGCCCGAGTGGCCGGCTCCACTGATGCACATGGTGGCATCGTTGAGGGTCTGGAAGATGTACTTGATGCCCTCCTTCACCTCGTCCATGATCTGAGTATGCAGAGAAATGCAGATATATACAGAGATTAACATTCATTCGAATTTTCGAGGGTTAGCCCATTCCCAGTTTGTAGCTCAAGTAGCTCAATCCATCGATGGGATCTTTAATGTTAGATTGCTATAGCGTATAAGAGATGTGCTGGTTTCACTCGATTTGTAGCCCACAGATCTCTGACCCATCTCAGCAATTGTATCTCAATGTTTCTACTCGCTTCCGATAAGGTACAGTGCGGCCCATAAGTATAAGGTCCGAACCCAATTTGAGGATTAAGGGTGCATCTTGCTTGCAGTTTTGAAGTACTTGTAGTATAGTATAGTAAAAGGGCTATTATACCTGCAGGCACTCGGGATGCATGTGGCCCAGCACCGGATTGCTCATGGCCTCCAGGACGCGATGGGAGCAGTTGGAGGGTCCGGGGCCCATCAGCGTCTTGCTGGGCACATAGAGCGGTCGCTTGAGCACAAGTGGCGGTGGCACCTCCATACTCTTTCGTTCTTCTGTTTACGTAACCAGACCAGATCTCAGATCGCCTTATGTTTATGGCCGCCTTATCGCCTAATCCGCTCTACACCGTACCAGGTGGGGTGGGTGTTACTGTTTTGCGTGTGTGTTGTGGTGATGGTTATGGGTTGTCTCTCGGTGGCTGGCCAAGATCTGACTGAAACGCTTGCCGGGCTGCTGGCCACTTTATAGGAATCGGGATCGCGGCTTATCGCCGTGAATTTCGCCGATGAACGCACTTGAACAAGTGGTAAATGATGCGCTCTCCCGGCTTATCAAGGCATCAAGATCGAGAGCAACTGCGTCGTTGGCGGCACAGAACAAAATTTTGATATTTTATTTAAGAATAATAGCTCTAAAGGCTGATACTACTTACTTTGGATGGGACAAAATTGAAAAGTTAGATCAAGTTTAAAGACATTACTTTTAAAGTTACTATATGCATATGCATGATTATCTTATTTATTTCATTGCTAATCGGTGGTAACTTCCGTTTATTTTCAGTGTGCTGGCGATTCTTTGATTGACCTTCTTTGATTCTTTGAGTGGCCTTCGGAAGGTTGGCGGACCAATATGCTTGTTGTGAAATACGAATACGAATGCGAATTCAACGAATTCACAAGTCGAACCTTGGAAGTGGGTGCGTATACGTAATATAGTCGCATCTTTTCTGATGCTGGAAGAATCTGCAGAGAGCAGAGATCAAGAATCTACATATTTCTTAGTTGTCGAATATACTCTCAAAATCTCAGCTCACTGATTATTTGATTGGTGGTTTGGTTGGGAAGCTAATCTTGATAGCAGGCCTCCCCGTCAGTTTTTCCATCAGAGATTCAAAGTGAAAATGGAAAACACATCGTTGACGGCAATGTTGTGACCAAGAGGTCAAACTCCAAAAATATTATTACCACTTTGCTTGTGGTGAAATGGGAATCAAAATAACAACAAAACCATAGATCTAAGAAAGTGATAAATAGTAAAACTAACAGGCCGCGACTTTGAAATAATCTGTGGTTCTCATTTAGTTAAGTTAGTTAGCTTAGCTAAATTGTTCGTTTGAGTAATGATTGATTTTCCAATACTTTAGGGACAGAAACATTTAAAAATCAGCTATTTTCAATGAAGAAGTATGTTCACAATTATAATATTGTTAAAACTATTAATCATAAACCAATATATAAATATAAATTGGTTTATGTTTAGGTTTCATATTTAGTTTCCCTAATATTTCGTTACTGAAACATTTAAAACTCATTTAATTGAATAAAAAAGAGAGTTTAAAATTATATTACTGTTGAAAATATCAATACTATTAATATATAAATAGGTTTATTTTATGGCTTTGCTTAAAGTTTCCCTAATATTTCGTTTCCATATATGGCTTAAGTATTTCCTATAAATATGATATATATAGTACTTCATTTTTCTCCAAGTGATGAAGACGTTTTTTCACTTTGGCACTTGGTCACACTTGATTTTTGGTCAAAACAAACTGCACAATAATTAATGTATTTAAACGCTTTTGATACGACTGCAAAAGTAGGCAAGATTCAGTTGCTATATGTATATAATTGATATATAGACAGCATGGAAATCGGCAGCGATCAGTCCTATCAGGACTTCTTCGACAAGTTGCGTGGGTGAGTCTGATTCTGGACAGGATTAGGATGCAAGTGCTGCATATTAAGTAAATGCTTATACATATATACACTCCAGTGAATCGGCACCTCGAAACTTGCGTCAGATCTTCGAGGACGACGATCGTCCACTGGCGAACGAAACAACCAGTTTGCGTTACCAACCAGGTAGCTCCAAGAAATCGCAATCGCAGGCTGGCAAGCGACCGGCAATGAGCAGGAGTAGCACCCTGGAAACGGCCGCCTGGAACACGGTCATTGCCAAGGTGGTGCATGCGTATCAGAGCAGCGAGAATGTGGGACGCGTTGGTCTGGCCCTCTCGATTCTGGGCGAGATGGAGGCCAGCAAGCTGATTGTCTACAGGAGCAAGAGCCAGGTGCTGACCACGCTGCAATTGACGCCGCGTGGCGGCAAGGTGATATTGCGGGAATCCTATTTGCAGTTCTACGATGACGAGCAGTGCTGCTGGAGCCTGCGATTTGACAAGGAAACGGATCAGCAGGAATTCGTAACGTTTATGCGCAAAAAGCAACTGCCAGTGGAGCACTTTCCCAGCGAGGTTTCCAGCTCCTCCAGCTCGGCATCGCCTTCCTGCGAGGACTTATCCAAGTCCCAGGTTAAAACTACGGTCACAAAGGCGACGGCCAATCCCCCACAGCCGCAACCACGTTCCCGCGTGGCGCTGCCAACGCTGGAGAAGCCGGATGACGTGGAACCCGTAGAGGAACCACCGCCTTCCAACGAAGATGTGATAGTCACGCCACTGCCCCGACCCATAGGCTCGTCAAATACCCAGAGGAAAACCAGTTCCAGTTCCAGTTCCAGTTCCCTGGCGGTGGCCACCTCTGAACCTCTGAGCAGCGATACTCCGTTGGCTGTGACGACGCTGGACAAATATCTAAACGAACAGCGAGCCTCGGGTGTGTTGATGGAGCACAAGATGGACGCCATTCTGCAGGCCATGAATCGCATGGGTGGCGGCAAGTCGAGTGTGCCCCTAGAGAAGTCAAGTGATCCGCTGCTGGAACGCGACAGCGAGGACGAAATGTTGGAACTGGAGCAGAAGCTGCTCAACTTCAAGCGGGAGAATCGTGCCCTCATGCGAAACCTCAAAGCGCGCGAGCAGGCGCTGGAGGATCTACGCTGCTCCGCGTGCGCTCTATGCGAGGAGCTGCTGGTCCAGAATAGCGATCTCAAGGAGCAGAATGCCCAGCTATTGGCCAGCAAGCATATTTCTGATGCAGGCACAGCTTCCCCTGCCAGTTGTCGCAGCTGCGAGCAGTCTTCCCGGCAAATAGCCAAAATGCAGCGACAAATTGCCGCCCTGCATGAAGCACTGCGAATCTTTCAGAAGTCGGGCGACTCCCAGTCGGGTCGCTTATAGTGCCTATTGTAAGCGTATATGTTCTGTATTACTCGTACTATCGAAAAATGTATTAAATCGTTTGTTAGGTCTCGTAACATATCCATAAATACAAGCCACACACTACCAGCTCTCTTCTAAAGTCAAAAGTCACCAGTCACTGCAATTGAGATTACCAATGCATGGCAATCATTTACAAAGCGAGTTTCTAACTTATTACAACTATTCGTGGAACAAAAAGTACCAGTTAAGATGATATATTAGCTGATATTAATGAGCGATATATAAAAGCTATTGCCTAGGCTAAAACAATTGGGATGGGAATATTGTATAGAGCGAACCCGTTTTTAAATTATGAAAACACCGCAACGAGCGACTTCCTCTTGTACAAACTAATTTGTTGTATTTGCAGCACATGATGCTGAAACTTAAGGGCTAAGACAAGTCTAGAGTTTAGTGCTTGCGTTTCGTAATCCGGGGAAGAGTTCATCGGGGACCTGGTTTTTGGGACCTGGAACTGGAGGCAGTCTCTGTGGAAGTGGAAGTGGAAGGGAAGGACGGGCTGGCGGTCCTACACTTTTACGGCTAAAATGGAAATCGAGCTAGTTTACGGAGCGAGTGCTTTGGGAGGCAGCTGTGTATCCTGATACCGATACTGTTCCTGATCCTGGATACAGATCCAGATTCTCTTGCTGATCCATCCATCTCAGTAGGTGCTGCTGTCGCTGAGGCTGCTCAGGTAGCTGCTGCCGGCGGTGGGAGCACCGGAGCCGCCGGCGCGATGTCGCTTCCGCTTCACCTTGGTCTTCTTGCGCCGCAGCATGGCCGTGTCCGTGGACTTGCGCTTGTACTTGCCCTGCCGCTTCTTCTTGCGTCCGTACTCGTCCGATTCACTGGTGCTCGACTCCTCATTGTCGCTGGAATCGGACTCGGACTCGGACGAATCGCCCGACGTGGTGGAGTCCTCACTCGAGTCGTCCGATGACGACGATGAGCTGCTGGCTGATGAGGAGGAGGAGGAGGACGACGATGACGACGAATCTGAGCTGGAAGTGGTGGAGGAGCGTCGTCGCTTTGACTTCTTGCTTGTGCTCCCGCTGCTGGGTCGCTTGCCCGTTTTGGTTTTGGCCAGCTCGCTGCTGCTGTTGCTGCTGCTATTGGTCTTTTTGTGCTTCCGGCTCTTCTTCGTTCCGTGCTTCTTGTGGCGCACCGACTTCTTCTCCTTGTCCTTGTCCCTGTCGGCCAACTTGTGGCTGCGCTTTGAATTGCTTCGCTTCTTTTCCTTGCTCCGGCTCGCCCCCTTCTCCTTCTCCTTCCCTCTCTCTCTTTCTCTCTCCCGCACCCGCTCCTTTTCTCGCTTCTTTGCCTTGAGCCTATCCCGGCTCTTGTCCTTGCTCCTCTCCCGGTTGGTGGCTGACGCCAGCGGAATGGGCGCCACTGGCGGCGGCACCTCAGCGCCGCCCTTTAGCTCCTGGGCTCGCAGCTCCGTGAGCGGCGTGAGGTAGTCCAGCTCCGAGTCCGAGCTGGTGCTCTCCACATCCAGCAGGATCTCCTTGTTGGGGTCCACCTGCGCGATCAGTAGCATTAGCCATGTTTTCGGCCACCATGTGGGGTTAAAGTAAACAAGACATGCGGTCTTTGCACTTACCTTGAGAAAATTGCGGCATTGGTAGGTCAGGTGACCGGCGTAGCCGCATTTCTTGCAGGCCGCCCTCAGCGTATCCTTGTTGGCGCTCGCCAGTGGAAAGTTCATGGCCGCTGCGCTGCCGGTCGATCCTTTGCGGCGCTGGGGGACGGGGCGGTGGCGGTGCGGTGCAGTGCGGTGCGGTGGGCTGCTTGTCCACTGATTATTTCGCCTCGCGCAGCATTAATTGATATATGCACAACAACAACAACAACAACAATGGGGAAAAATGAAACGCGAGTTGAAGTAAATCGCGATTTTAGTGTGACCATGGGCACTCTTTTCAAAACACACCAAGCGGCTGACCAGCCGAGTTTCACACCACTTAGCCGAGACACTCACCGATATACCATATTTGCCAGTGGGGGTGACACTGGCAGACGAAAAATACCATCATACCTGAATGGAATCTGGTCCCACTGGACGCCAGCAAGGTTTAGTTGTTTACCAAATTTCAAGCTCTACGGTTGAGTCGCGCATAAAAAAGGCGCCAAAAAACTTGGACACTACTCGCGAACGTTCAAAACAGTTCATTTATATCCAGCCAATTCCGCGTAGTTCCCGGCCCAGGCTTTACGCCTAGCTGCAGCCCGTGTTGTTAATTACGTGGGGTATTTTTGTTTTTTTGCAAGTGCTTTTGAGTGCCGAAACTAAACCAGTGCAGCGTAAGCCATCGCAATCGCGCCCCAGTTCAATCGCCTGGCAAAAAGGACACAGTTTGAAGCCATGGCCCAAGCAGAGGCCAAGACCACGTGCACGCGGCGTCGCCGCCAGTTTTTGCCCGATGGCCAAAATCGCCAGCAGCGACAACAACATTGTTAGCGGTTTCCACTGAAACAACAACGTTGTGTATTTGTAACGGCTTGGATCGCGTACCGTTAATCGTGGATTGTGGCATTAACTTGAACTGGTCGAGCAGCTAGCAGTGATTATCCTTGTGATCCCGCCCATCGAGAGTGGGGATAAAAACATTGGCAACAGTTGGAAGTTGGAAGTTCGTAAGCAGTTGAAGCAGTCAAGCCAGACATCAGGTGAGTGCTTAGTATTCTTTGAAAATGAAACATTTCAAAATATATTGAAAGTGATGGAAATTTGACACCCAAAAGTGATATATGCATCCTGCAAGCGTTTAAAACAAATGAAATAGAGTTAATTAAAAACAATGTGAGTCGGGACGAGGCAATGCAAAACGATTCCATAGTTAATTTTCAGCAATTTAAGTGTCTGCAGTTAATTCATTTGAGTGTCACATTCCATCCGGTGTGATTGCTTTATTGTCGGCCAGTGTGACCAATGCGCTGTGCAATGCATTCATCGCCTGGGAGACCAAGCCTCCGTATTAATTACAAACAAATTAAAATTTTTTGCCTCGCCCACTGCCCACGCCTTAATTAAAGACGCCAAAGAGTAACGGTAATAACCGACAACGGGAACGACGGCCATCGGGGGTTTACGTTATTCGTTATTCCTTATTGTTGTTTTTGTACTTCTGTGGATGCTGGCCCTTGTTGTTGCTCTTGCTGTTGCACTTGTTGTTGTAAGCGTAATTGTGCCAGACATCGTCGCTCATTCTCGCTAACGCTCAGACCGTACACTGAAAGAAAAGCTGATATAAAGCTATGTACATCTAGTTTCTGCAATTCCGCATTCAAAGATTAGTGTGACCATGCCTGTCAGGGAGTAACTACTCTTATTATTGATAAGATTATATATTTATTTAATTTTTTAAACTCTCAACTCTTTTGTTACAAACACCTCGATTTTAAAAATGAAAAGTACCCACTTTATCATGGTTTTTTTTCCGTGTGTGGACTCCAAGCGCCACCCCGTTGGACCACAACCCCCTCTAAAATCACCCGCACGCGCCGCTCTCCGCCCCGCCCCCTGGCCACGTTTTCTTCTTGGTCCTTGCCTGCTTTTGTTGGCAGGAAAAAATAATAAAAGCTAGAGGGCTGAAAGGCTGGGCAAGGGGATCGGGGTGGCAGCTGAAAACTGTGTCGCTTTCGCCTGCGTGCGGTGACTGCAAAACTGTTGCCCAAAACAAATGACTAGAAACATGATTGTGCCCCACTCTGCCACGTCCGTGGCATCGCATCCCCCCATCGCTGATTTATGCCAGCGGCAAAATTATGAAAAATTGTTGCAGCTAAATTTAAAAGAAATCTGTAAGTAAACACAACCGAGAAACGTACACCCAAAGAGGCGAAAATAAATAAATTCGATAATTTATCCATAAATTCTGGACTCGCAGCATTTTCGGCGTCAACGGCGGCTATCGGCCTTGGCTACCGTTGCTGCTGTTGCTAGTGTTAGTAGCAGTGGCAGTGCACCCATTCCACCCATTCCACCCATTTCACCCATTTCAGCCATACCCCTGCTTTGTAGCAATTAACATGTGCAAATTTCTGGCCACATAAATTTCCGTAAACTGTTTGTTGCTCCCAGCGCCAAATCTCTGCGTCTGTCGGGAGGAGCCATAAATTTCTTGTCGCGTTGAATGGGGAGTGTCCAGAAGCACAAGATCTACAGATATAGATGGTAAATCTTTGGAGCCAAAGGCGAGATAAGGCAACGAAATTGGCCTTGGAGATCAATCCTTGAAACGTATATTATTAGGGTTAGGATTTTGTATTTATCCAACTAGACTGGCCTTGAATTGCTTGTGCCAAACCCAATCGAAAAATATATTCAAAGATATCTGCTACCCATTTTAAGCCAAGGTCAAGTGTGTGCCAACAGTGTGACCAAAGTCTATCGCTAGGGTTCTGAAGCAAAATCTAATAAAGTACATAATAAATCATCATTAAGTTGAATAGAGGCATTTTTACAATAACATTAAGGCATTTGTGCCCACGGCGAAATATGTTGATTGTAGAATAAAGTAAAGTATTCTCAGCATTCATTTCTGCATTCATCACCAAACCAACTCAAAAGTACAAGGTGGATAAGATGGGGAAATCAAACCGGCTCAAGCTCCAAACCATCAAAGTCGAATAAAGCGGAGTATAATCCTTGCCGCCGGTTGCCATTACTTGAGCGAATGACCCTCCGGCAGTTCGACAACGTCAATAGTATATAGTTATGCACATACTTATATATGCGTGTAATATCGTGTCATTCAGTGACACTCAAAACTCTCAAGTGCATTCAAAATTTAAGTGCGCATTTAAATACGTGGCGGCGGCTTTTGCCTTGCCACCGAAACTTGGCGCCCCAAAAAGACCCGGATGAAGATGGATAGATGGATGGATGGATGTGGATGGATGTGGATGGAGTGTGTGGGTGTGTGATAGAGAGGATTCTAATGCGGTAGAGCAGGAGGGGTTGAGTTCAAAGGAAAGGGACGGCACTAGAGCAGCTGAGCGTGCACCGCAGAGTCAAAGAAGGAGCTCAAAGTGGCTTACGCTTGACTGATTTAATGCATGTCAAAATGTCAAAATATATGCATGCACAAAGAAAACCGTTACATGAATCCCTTTAACCCACCACCCACACCTCCTCCCACCTCCCCCCTCCCTGTTTTCGGTCACAGATTCTCGGACTCGGAAGTCCCTTTGCCATAGTCAAAACAATTATAAATGATAAATGTCAAACAGAGATGGACAGTGGCAAAAGGAGAGAGATGACAGATGCTACACGGTGGGAAAATGTCTTGGGAAACTGTCGGAACTTAATACACAGGATGTCAGGTATTTTAGTGAGTGATATATGTATATACCTATAGTGTATACCACACCTACAATTCTTTATGAGCTACAAAAATATCTGCACATCGCGGTACTTAATTGCATTTCGTATGAATGTATGATTTCTATATGAAACAAATGTTTTGCGTGTATGGAAGTGACAAGGGGCAAGGGAGAGGGGCTTAAGGAGCGAAAGGGACAACGAGCAGCATTTAAATATGCAAACTGGCAAACAAACACACAGATAACACACACATATTAAACTTAATTTGGCGCAGCTCATTAATAAAACACAAGCAGGCAAACAAACAAACATGCACATACACTGAAACCTAGGCGGAGAGCCATTAAAACTTTAAAGTGTTGTCGCTGTGAGAAAGCGGTAGAAAGTGGGAGAAATCGGGAGTAAGGGGTTGAGGGTTGAGGGAGGAGGGAGGGTTGGTGGCTGGCTGGCTGCTGACATAATTTATGCAAAATATAAACCGAGCGACAGGCAAAAACAACTTATTAAAAAATACGTACAACAAACGAGCGACAGCTATAAATAACCTGGCCAAGTAAAAGCCATCAGAGAAAAAGGGGCGGGCGCCGAAAAGTCGGGGGAGTGGCAGTGGAGAACTTTTTCAAGTGGCTGCGAAACTGTAAACATTCTCCAACTGCCTTGCCACAACAATTTTTCCCAGGACAACGGAGCATATGCACTGCGGCAGGACTCTCGGGGGGAAAAACAACGGGGATCATACTATTTTACACATTATAAATTAACTTTATGCGGGGAGGCAATATACAAATGCAGCTCAAAGTTTTCATTGAACTTGATTGCTTCTGTTAAGCAAATAAATTCATATGGGTTTTAATGATGTTTTATTTCCATGAAATTCAAGCCACTGAAGTTGTTAACAACAGTTTACTTTCTATATTTTCTATATTATGTGAATGACACCTTAATAAACACACACTAAAACCCACTATACAAAGACTGGAATATAAAGAAAGTTTGTTTGTATTTATAATAAAGGAAGATGGAGTTATTATTTTTTTCCGAAAGTCTCCTATCAAAACTAAGCAACAGAAGGGTGAACTTTTAACGGTTACGCCACATTTACCTTGCAGTAAAAATCCTTTTTTTTATTTTGTTTGTACGGATCATACATAAGTCTATGTATATATATAGAGACCATTAAAAAAATGCAGGAAAACTTCTTTGTTGTTTACCTTCATCAATTGGCTTTTGTGTGCACTTTTGTTTTCGAAAACCCCAGAGAACATAATCCAAATTATAAGCCCCAGATGTGTGTCGCAAAGTTTGAGTTGTTTTTCGGAGCACGGGTACATTATTATTATTTTGGCCCACGACCAATGCCAAATCCTCATGAGTCTCCTCGTCCTTAAAGGACATTCAGGTTTCGACTTAGCCTTAGCCCAATCGTCTTTCCCTTTCGTGTTTCGTGTTTACTTGTGTTTTACGGCTGTCGCCGCCTGCGGCTCGTCCAAACAATTTTCAGTTTCATTTTCGTTTAGTGTCAAGTGGCAGCAAGAACAGCAACAACTAATGGTAATAGCCCTGCACACGACAAGCGACTAAAACTGCTGGAAATAATATCGGGCAACAAACAGTTGTCAGGCCCAGCTGCTTGTTACGGCGACTCTTTCCGCTTTCCCCTTTCCCCTTCCCCTCCAAAGAAAACCAGCTAAAAGCGAAGAAAAGCGGGCCAAGAAGTGCCAAATGGATGAGGGAGGGGGGGATAGGTTCCTAAGTGGATGGCAGATAGCCTGATCTGGGTCTTGTCTCTGGATTATCTTCCCGCTTAACCCCATGCACCCCAAAAACACTGCACAAAAATGGCGCAAAAACAAAGGAGAGAAATGAAAACGAAACCCAGAATTAAATGCCTCGACGAATGAATCCTCGTTTTAATTATCCCCATAAATAGGTGGGTCATTTATCGAAATGCCAAATGGTCGCTGGCTGGCCATGAATACCCGTTCTCATACTTATTCACCACCTATTATGAATGCGAATTAAACGTGAATTTATAGAAGAAATGACACAAATGCTGGCCATTATAAACGGCTAACGAAATGTGATAATGCGCACACTTACGATTATATAACTACTTGTTGATTAATGGCAAATTAGAGTGCAATTTCAAATATTTAGTACTTTGCCCTGCTCTTGGATGAATATATAAAAATCATGTATAACACATTCAGTGAGCTCTGTTATTTTCTCGCAGTGTGGGTCACTATTTTGCTTCAACCAATATTGCTGGCTGCGGGCTAGAAAACTTGGTTGTTTCAGTTTGATTCCGATTGTTGCTGTTGTGTGCCGGACTGGAACTAGTTTGCTTAGCTAAGCTAAGCTAAGCACTTCCTCTTCCCGGGCTGATTTATATACACAAACACAGGCACAAACACAAACACACACACATTTCAAAAGGGGGACACATTTACACATTTTCAGTGCTGCTCAAACTGAAAGTGTGCACATAAATTAAGGTAAGGGCGCCACTTGCATGTGTGTGAGTTTGTGTGTGAGAATCAAGCGATTTCTTAACCTTATTTTTCCCAACTTTTTACAAACACAATGCACACGACAAAATGAATAATGGCTTTGGCAGAATAGATTAAAAGTCACTTTCCACTTTAGTTTAAGCAATTCCGAAATAGCCCTTTAATTATGATATATTTTATTTATGTAGTTACGTATGTTTCCTATATATAAAATCAAGCAAGGATCAGTATAATTCGTAGTCTGTAACTTACTCTAAATAGATCTCAGATTTTCTCTCAGTGTTTGGGCACTTGAGCGTTGCCATTTGATGGCTCCTCGGGATATTGAATGCAGATCATCCGTTTTCGCAGGCAAAGCAATCTTGCAAATTGCACATGCACAACCTTAACTTAACGCACACAATCATGGCTGCCGTTAACCGGTACCTATTTTGCACAAACACAGACGTGCACACAGTGCGTATGATTAATTTAAATGCATGGCTATTTGCATAGCAACCAATGAGATGCAATTGCGTGACGCCGATGAAATGGATTGAACTAAGACAATGTGCACAGCTTCTTGAGAAACTATTTGCCCATTGAATCGAATATTTTACTTAAATATTGCACCTATTTAAGTAGTACTAAGCTAAATTTTTATTCATTATTTTTATTAAATTTGTTGTTTTTTTGGTTTTAGTTGTCCCCTGTTTCGTGCGCATATCCTGTGCTACTCCCCACTCAATCATTAGCTTATGGAATAAAAGAAGTAATAAAATCTAAATAGCTCTTGTTCCAGTGTCCCAGGACATGCCACTTGGGTTTTTATAGCCTTTTCTAATTAAGTTAAGCTCACATAACAATTTGGGTTGGCGGGAGCACGAAATAGTTTGCCGGAGCTCAAATGTCAGGCAAACATTTTCTTAAGACGCTCAACGATCTCATTCGTTTGAGTGCGCGAATGTGTGTGTGTGTGTGTGTGTTTGCATTGCCTTGAACCGTTTTAACATCTTAAAAGGACTCGTTCTATTTGCTTAAGGCACACTCAAAATCAATTAAACGCATAGTTTCCAGTTGCAGCTCGCTCTCTGTCTGTCTGTCTGTCTGTCTGTCTGACTGTCTTTCTGCTTGCCTGTCTCTACTTTTTGGCCAAAAAACTGTGCTGCATTTTGATGCGCTACGCTCGAATTCATTAGCGTCTAAAGTCGAAGTGTCTTTCTGTCTTTCTGTCTTTTTGTCTGTCTGCCTGGAAATACTTCTGTCTCTTCTGTCTGGCAGCTTGAAGTGTTTAGCTTATTGAAAACTTTTCATTTGGCCCCGCGTGGGCACGTTTAGCTCAAAGTTGCCGCCCTGCCGCCAAACCGGCTGACAAACTGAGCAAACTGTGCAAACTGAACCAACTCAACTGCCGGCTGTCGCGCTAATCAGCCAGCGAATGCGACTCCACAAAATGTATGCAAAAAATATGTGCTGGCACTGAACAAAAAAGGCGCAAGACCCTAATAAATATAATTACAAGTAAGCGGACATAACATCTACCGACGCTTTTTGAAATATTATTTCCTGAATAAAAGGCATATATTTTCATAAAGACTAATCATTTTCGGTATAAAAAAAAAAAATTTGCTAAAAAATTGATTGCCGAAACCCGGGATTGAACCGGGGACCTTTAGATCTTCAGTCTAACGCTCTCCCAACTGAGCTATTTCGGCACTTGCGATTGTGAATGCGAAAATCATGTGATTAGAAGTGCAGAATAAGACTTGCAATTATTAGAGCTTAATTAGTAGAGCTGTATATAGTATTACCTAAATGGAAGATACTCAGTTACCTTGAAAGTAACTCATTAAATAATGGAAATATTTCGTTAGCGATAAGAAGCGACTTGCGTGTATAAACTAATTTTAGTCAACGTAGCTTGACAATCTACAAATATTTCATGTAAGTACTACGAATGAACTCCCAGTTGAAGTATTCGGATGCAATTAAGGCGGTAATAATGGCATTACATCTTAATTAAAGGATCCGTTCTAATTTTTCTGAGTGCTCATCTGGCTGTAGGTTCAGCTTTTGGCTTTAGCATCTGCAGCTGCATTCTAGCTTCAGTGGAGAGGCGGGCAAAGTTTGCCTGAATTATGTAGCGCGACGGTAATTTGAGGCAAACTTTTGACGCTCAAATAGTTTTGGACACAGCGCTAAAGCTTCAAGTTCGCAGTGGGGATCGCGGCGAACAGCAGGGGGGCGCGGCAAAAAGGGGCGCGGTAAAAGGGGGGTGGTTAAGTCAGGGGCGTTAGCTGGTAAATGGAAAAACTCTTAGCGGGGCGGGTGCGTGACTAACAATGTGATTGTTAAAGTATTTGCACTTGATTACAAACTTTGCAGTATGCATATTTATCGAAAGATAAAGGGAACATCCTTTAGCAATTTATCTAGCATAGTTTACTTGTTTTGCAGCTGAGTTTGCAAATAGTGCATAACAATTTTAATTGGATACGTTCAACATCAATTCCCAAAGCGTACTATGAAATTGCAGTGTCAATGTAATACGAAAATACTATCTAGAGACTTGCCACAATAAAAGGACTCCTTTAATGCCTGCCTCTTTAGTTCATCAATGGTCTTTTTTTGGGCAAGCCAGCCAACCGCATCAATCGCTTAGTATACTTTTTGTCAAGTAATTGCCCCGGTTGTGACCCAAATAATCGTTATCGGTAATAACCAAACATTGATTTATCCCCAGTTTTTTTTTTCTTTTTGTATGCGCCATTGTCTGCCTAGCGAGACTTCTTAGCATTGCTCTCAACGTAGCATTTGACCCGACCCACACACCGAGAACCGATAACCGAAAACCGAAAACCGGTGACCCCGGCGAAAAAGGAACCCCGTCGAAGTGCCACAGTGCCACAGACAAAGCCATTAAAATCGCCATCAATGCGACCCTGTGGCAAAGCGAATAACGCATGAGAGTACGCTTAGAAAAAGTGGAGTGATGTTGGGGAATTTCGAATCAAATTAAGTTTGTTTTCCTAGCGTAGGGACTTCGTTTGAAGTGATGCTTACAAAAAGAACACTAATTTGTAATCATATCGTTGTTTTCAAACAGTTTTCTCAGTGCACTCGACGCCGAAATGCTGAGAATAATCCAAAACGGAATATCCAATATGGAATACCGAAAATACCCGAAAGCAAAACCAATTCCAATTCAAAAACAAATCCATTGTAAATGCGCTTGTCGTCGGTTAAAAGTTTTCTCCGTTTCCCTTTTCTTGTTTTTTTTTTGGGTTTGCAGAGGGGCGGCGATGGGCGTGTCGTCGATGGGCGTTTGGCATAATAATAACCGCTAACTTGTCACCTTGCCACCGACGTTCGCACTTTTATTACGACCGGATCGAGAACTCGTAAAAAAGGACATAGGACAAAAAATTACGTGTATCCTTTTTCTAATCGCAAACGCGTGCCCAGTATGGCAAAGCTAAAGTCCCTCGTTCGGGGGGAGCCCCTTTTGGAGCACCTAAAAACCAGCATATAGCGAACTATTACTTTTATTTCCTCGGTGGCTAGCAATTGGTTTGCCTTAGCTTTGCTCCCTGTCACTTTTGTGGCCCAGTCCCATTGTGGCCAAGTCTGGTTCATTCCGAATGGGAATGGGAAGGGGAATGAGAGTTGGCCAACTGTGCGGCTTTGTGTCGCATACAAAGTGATAACGAAATAAATAAATAATAAATTTCGTTTCCTTTCCTTTCGTTTCTGTACGTTTCGTTTGGTTTTTATTTTAACACAGTGTCTCGCACGATTTTTAGCAAATTTACCCCGCCAACGCTGCCCACATAAGTAAATAGCTGTGTGAGAAAGGACTGCGGGGCAAAAAGGTTCTGTCATGAAGTTTGTCGCTTGGTTAGTTGGGAATTTGGGAGCCCCAGACCCCAACGATATGGTCAAAATGCGCAGAGCAGTCTGGCTCAAATGTAATAATGTTCAGATACACACATAGCGACTATATATATATATAGATATATGTATACATGTATAATAAGAGCGAAGGAGTGCATAAATTTTGGTGAATTTTGAGTAGGGACAGGACAAAGTCAGAGTCCCAAAGTCCGGAGTACCAGAGTACCAGAGTACCAGAGTCAAGTGCTGATTCAGTTGCCTGAGTTATGGGCCACTATGGCACCCAGAAATTGTCTTTGACTGCGGACTGAATGAATGTTCTGTTTATTCAGCGAGTGACTGGCATGCAGAACGCAGAACCCTCGAATGAAAACGAATGAAACCCGTATTTATGAGTACTAAACAAATAAAGGAGTTACACTTGATGTCCTGGCCATTCATAATGCTGGAATAGCTCATTTGGAAGTCGTTGCTTTGAATGATTAGGCCACCGCCCACTTGGGTTTTTTTTCTTTTTCACAAAAATGGGAAGGTTAAATAGCGAGGAGTATTTATTTAAGCAATGAAAAATAAACAATTATTTATTAATACCCTCCATCTTTTCCATACTGAAATTATTTTTATTATTTATAACTTATAAAATGGAATTAAGCTTGTGCATATTTAAAAGCTATATTTACGCAGATTCTTTTTCATAACTCTTTTAATGCGCCATATGCAATATATATTTATTTTCAATATTAAAGGTAGAATTACTCCTATGTGCTTTTTAATCATTTTCAGTTGGACAATTCGGCATTTTCATTGGAAAATGTTTGGCTTTTTTGAATGCCTTTCTCTTGCTTTCCATTAGGTGCATTTTTTGTTCAATGACTAATGCCAGTAGAATGGCCAACAGTTTTGGATTCATGAAGATGAAAGCCCAACATTTGTGTCACCAAACGGAGAGGTTGGAGGTGTGCTGAATTTGCATTCACCATCGGACTCTGGGACCCTTTTCAGTGGGCTGCGAACCGCAGATTTTCACGGCGGAGCAACAAACAAATGCCAGGAAAAACCTCGATGGGATCTGACCAACATGAGTGCGTGGTAGGAGGGGTGGCAGAGGTTAATGGCGGGTAAACACTGAGCGAAAAACTGATGGAAATGTGAGTGGTACAACGGTACAAATCTCTTGGTTGCCGGAGAACTTTGTCATGTTGTCACATAACAGCAAATCCCAGCGCGAGTCTGTTCTTCCCTTTGCAGGTCGCTCTGCTCTGGCCACCAAGCCCCACTCCATTTCCCCAAAGCCCCACCCTTTTGAGGGGGGGGGGGGGGGTTGTCGCCCACAACCCCCACCTTTCCGCGCGTCCAAATGGGGTCTGTGGAATGAACATCAGCGAAATCATTTGGCGAACCACAAAATCG
This sequence comes from Drosophila yakuba, assembly GCF_016746365.2. Taxonomy (NCBI): domain Eukaryota; kingdom Metazoa; phylum Arthropoda; class Insecta; order Diptera; family Drosophilidae; genus Drosophila; species Drosophila yakuba. The sequence goes on along the minus strand of NC_052526.2, from coordinate 2,477,765 downwards.
CATCAAAATATTGCGTATGTGCGTGCCGAGCCAGCAAGTCTTTTCCCCTGTTGATGTGCCTACTCCCTTCGCTCGTGTGTGTGTGTGTGTGAGTTTGTGGGCTTATATGGGCGGTGGTGGGCGTGGCAGAACTACCGAGCTGGGAGTAATCATGTATCGCTATTCTAAACACACTGAAATGCTCGAAATGAGCCGAGATTTGTCTCTGCCAATAAAAAGTAAGGCATATCAACTGCTGGTTGAACTCCAGTTGCTCAAAATCACAATAAAATAGCAATAAAAGCAATATAACTATGAAAAATAAGTTGCAAAATTCTTCACTGTTATTTATTAAAAGAAAAAGTGCCCATCGTAAAAGTTACTTCACCATTTTTCATTTTATATATTATATATTTATACTTTAATCTGAAATACTATGTTTTCTCATATGAAATTCATATACTTTTATATTCAGTATACTGGTACTCGTATATGTGCTTATTTAACTGCCATTGGAGTCACATTTTCCACTAAAGTGTCGTAACAATTTCTGATTTAGTTTTTCGTGACATATGCTGCCGTTTTCTGCCAGACTTCACCGCATTCCCTCCCACATTTCAAGCTTATTGCTGCTTATTGTGAGAGGCACCTGTTTTGGGCTTTATTTAGGCCATTATTTTCTATACTGTCAATACTTTTGTACACACTTTTGCACTCCCCCCGCTGCGCCAGCACAGCTCATCAGTTTTGTCTGGTAATTTGCATTTAAATTTGCGAATGTTTTGCCTTTTTCTCGTTTTTCCCGTTGCCAAACAAAAGGCAGCGAAACACAAAATCCGTGGGCTGCCGGAGGATGGGATTTTCCAGGGGGTGGTGATGCTGATACAGGACTACGGATGAGATGGGGAATTCTTTCCTTTTTTTTTGGAAGCGGGGACAGGAGGTTGGGGCGTGTTATCAGAGCAAGTTGACAACTTTGCAATGCGTTTCGTTTCGTTTCGCTAAGATTTGTTTAATATTTGCCCGCAGGCCGTCGATAGCTGGAGTACCCAACTCAACTCAAAAGAAGAGAAACAAAATGAACTACAAATAAGAGAGGGAAAAGTTGGGAGAAATGGGCGAAAGTCTGGCCACGCCCTCGTCCTTGGCGGCGCCTTTCACCGGCTTTGATGTTGTGTGTGTGTGTGTGTTTTGCTTTTTTATTTTTTTCTGGCGGCAAAAGCGGAAAACTGAGCGGAAGAAAAAGTGCGAACTTGGCTCGAATATGGCGGGGAATTTGGGCGGTGGAAATCGGTGGAAAATGTGGGGCAGTGAAGCCAAGAAAGGGTGTTCTTCTTATTTTTATTTTTTAAGGCCACGCCACTGCCAAATATTAAATAACCTTTCGGTTATTGGCTTAGTCATGGGGCATTCTACTGCTTCGCTTTTCTGCAGAAATATCTCTTCCCGAAATTCTGGCGCTCCATGTTCTCCAATCCCCCACCCATTTCGTTTTATTGCCACAAATTTGGTTTGATAAGCCATGGGCGAACTTTTTACAATGGACAGTTTTTCGAACATTTCGCATTTCTAGGCCCTTTTGTTTTTTTATTATTATTATTTGCCTCCGCTTTTGGGTACCTCACTTATTGGATCGACCTTTGGGAAAACTTTTGCCCAACCCCGCCAACCCGCAAAATTTTGACATAAAAGCTCATTAACGTGATATAAATTAGATTTTGGGTGTTAGTGCAGAGCATTTTCGGATACACATGGCAACACTTGGTGTGCGTGGCAACCCTGCTCGTTAAGAAGGAGCAGTAGTTTTCCAAAGACCCTTTTGAATAAATTAGTGGTCGGGGAAAAGGTTCCTATTATGTTTTATTGCTCTTGATTATGGCTCATGGTTCGTTCTCAGTTTTTCGGAAGGGAGAAAAGGTAATTGTAGCATCATTTCACGATTATCCACTTCAGACCGAGCAATCACCCCATTCCACACGACTTTTCTCCGCCACTTTCGCTTAATGCCTTTAAAATCACCTCGGAATAAGCTCCACTCGACGGAGGGGAGCTATTGTCCATGGTTAACACTCCCTCGCAACTTGTTCTCGTCTTGCTTTCTATTGTACTACACTGCGCGATCAGGTGCTGGTATTATACATTTTAAAATCATATACGGTGCAATCTAATGGTGTAAATTTTAAACCAATGAAATAATATTTAATTTTCTCTTATTTTCAGATTCAATCGGCACAGCCTTTGGAGAACTTACTACAGTTGAATTCAGGTAAAAATTCTATTCAAAACAGCTTGAAATGTTTTTAATTCATTTGCATAAATCTTGGTAACAGCTTGTAATATTTCAAAAAAATTTCTAAAAAATCCGATAAGCATAGTGGATAGGAAATAGCGCGATTAGATAAATCATTTGTTCCTCGCATAGTATGTTTTTGAATGCAATTTTCTCAGTGCAGGGTATATCGTCTGTCATTGTTTTTGGTTTTGGTTTTGGCTCTTTCTAGTCGAGTCGTCGCTTTTATTGAGCTGCTGCTCGGCAAAATCGCAAATAGCCATAAACGTGTACATCAGACTTTGCTTTGGTTCGCTTGGCACCAGCTGCCAGTACCAGTGAGCCATCCCAGCCCCTTTTCCCTTTAGCCCCCCTTTTTGGGCGCCCATGCTTCATACTTGAACGCATTGTTGTTATAGCCATCTAATATTGGATTTGTTATTGTTACTTCTTCCTTTGCTCTTTGTTTTTTCTTTGGCCATTTTTGTTTTTTATTTTTTATTATATATGAACAAACAATATTCATACAGCAGAATGGAATGGAATGGGATGGGTTTCGAATGGTATAGGATAGATTTGATGCCCACGACTCGTGTCTGTTCTGTCGGGCGCCCCTTTATTTCATTTTATTTTATTTATTTATTTATTTATTTTTATTTTATTTTCTACGTATTTTATTTGCCCCCCAACTCGACTGCCTTTGCTTTGCTTTGCTTTTGGGCTTGGGTGTGAGTTTTGGGCTTGGGCTTGGGCTTCCGACCGCCACTAAGCCCGAGATTTATGTACTAAAAGCACGTTGAAATGCAAACGCGGGGAATGGAAATGGAAATAAAATAAAATACATTTTATTATTTATATTTGTCGTGACTTCGATTTATTATACGGCCAATGCCATAGAGGAGGTCTAGTTGTACGTTGGATAAACTGGGGGATCAGACGCGAGGCATATGTCTTACCTAAAAACCTCTAGTGACTGGGTTTCGTGAACCTATATTTTCTTAGTAAATGTATTCATTGCATTGCATGGGGGAGCAAATGTTGATACTGTCTGTTATTACTGCAAAATGATATGGGAGTCTATTTATGGGTGTATTTTTTGGGACTTGTTATCATTGCATAAGCCGAATTGGTTTATTCGAGGTCTTTTAAGACCAATTTGTTGGAGGTATTTAACATTGCGGCATTCGAATTTCATCTAACTATTTTGTATCCTTTTGAGATTATTAATTAAAATGGAATTCCCCTTTGCCTTAATTATCTTTTTCTTTCCTTTAGCTTTCTGACCATTTTTAGCCAAGTTTTACCTAAAATACTAATCGCTAATATTGAAATTTTGGCAAAAATTGATTTTCTGTTTTTTGGGTAAATAATTATCAGTATTTTGATCACAGCATTAAAAATAGTGGTCCAAATGTTGAATGTCATACCTCGTTAAGTTCGTAATTAAATTTCCAATCGAACTGTGTTTTCAAAAAAAATTCATAGAAATTTTTTTTTTTTTCAAATTTTGTGCAATTTTTGATGATGTTACCCTTAAAATGTGAAAATGTATTTTAACAAAGTTGGTCAAAAAGTGATTTGGTTGGTTAGTATTGGTAATTATGAGTAAACAACTGTAATTCTTTTCGCTTAATTTTCTGACGGTTTTCAATGTTAGCTCCGAAAAATATGCAACACTTTTGGGTTTTGCCTAATATAACGTATACGCAGCGTTCACAAGAAATATTTTACAAATTAAAGGGCAACACTTTTTCATAGTGACCAAATTACTCATTCGCACTGGTGGCATTGGAAATTGTAATATATTATACATATTCGATTGCTTTTGATGTATTTTTATAAACCGATTTTTAGTTCTTGATTTGTGGGCTTTTATATGTACGTAATTCAATAGAGCTCTGTTTCCGAGAAAATAAATACAAATAGACATAAGCTTATAGTGGAATATATTATCGGATTATGCTATTGATTACCATCAATAGAGTGCATTTATTGGCCAGATAGAAATTCACCGCAACAAATGTATTATCTTGGTTACAACACATAACAAAGGGAACCAAATTTATTGAATATGCTCACACAGAATTTCCAAAGATAGCTAATCTTTATTCCTTTGTTGCAATATTTTTATCTGCATTGTACACCTATTTGGGTTTCTGAACATTATAATAACAAATGCGTTGGCCACTTTTCGACATTTTGGCCTAATGCCCTGCAAGTTCGAAAATGGGATTTTTTTCTTTTTTTTTTTTGAAGTGAAGTAAATACCATTTTTCTTGCCATTGCCACTTGCCAAGTACCCGAAAGTTGGAGATGGGACTCTCTCGCTCTCGATTCAATTAGAATGCCAAAAATCATGTCAGCAGCCATTATAATTACTTCCGTTCATTTTCGGCCACTCCCACGCCAAAAGTCTAAGCTCATTAGCAGCACAAAAAACTTTGCTCAATGCTCCTCCAGCTGACCGAAACAGACATGGCATCCAAAGGACATGGACACGGCTCTGCAATGGAATCGACCAGAACAAAACTCGAATGCTAATGACAAAAATAACGAGATTAGATCCGATCGGATCGAAACGAAATGGCGGCGGAAAATAATGAGCGCAGAGTGGATATATAGAGGAACGGAGGGCAAATTGAAGCAAATCAACAAATTAGCCTTGTCAAACTGCATGGCAAAATCGCGGGCGGTATGATTGCGTTGTGCCGTTGCCTGCCAACTTCAGTCAATCTGTCAATATTTACTCATTTCATTTAGTCATTTTCAATTTATAACCATTCAATGGAATTCAACCCGCCACCCGCCACCCGCCGTCCGCCTCCTCTTCAATTCCCCTCCCCACCATGTCACGCATCAATCGCTGTCTTAGCCTCCTGTTTTTTTTTTGTCCTTTTTTTGCCGTCCTCTTGGTATTTGTGCCATTTCGCACGCACTACAGTTTCCTTTCCCCCTCACATTCCTCGTCCTTTTTCGGCGTTAATTTCCCTGCTACTTATGCACAGAGGGAAATGCCTCCGGCCAGGACATCCATCCATCAGTCAGCTGCTCGGTGGTTGGGTGTGGGCTGTTGTGCACTGATGATACCCCAGGGTGGGATATGTCGTCTTGGGGAAAGTGTATCTGTATTTGTCTCTGTATTGGCGGCAGCGACAGCTCCACATTTCCCATTCGAAGCGATCGGCCTGCGAAGATACCCCTATGAAAATTGCCATATGGGTTACCCGAGTACTTAAGTGGCTAATGTTTGCTCAAGATTGCCGTCATAAATCTTCTCAAATCGAACATCAAAGGGTAGTTTTCTATAATAATATATATCAGCTATATATGTACTCGTATATATTTTAAATAAAATTTATTCCACTTTAAGTGCCAAAAAAGAACAATCAAAATTCGTTGTGCTTTGCTACGCCCTTATTTCTAACGATGCTCAGAATTAATTCTAGTTTTGGACAGCAAGCGACAGCAGCATTTTTAATAGTCGCCACATTTGTGAGGGGGAGGTGGAGTTCCCCCCACTCCAAAAGTTGTAAATTTTTCCAAGTGCCTTCCCCCTCTTTCCCCGCTGCGCAAAGACTACAACACTTGAGGCGTTTCAATTGTTTTGAAGTTCCTCATCGAGCCATTCTTGTATCTATTTAATGCTACTGTTTTGTCTGAGACTTTTGGCTGCGGCGCTCAATTAACGCGTTTGGTTTATGGCCAAAGAATTTGCGTGGAAAGGTTCGGGGTTGCTTTTGCTTTTGGCCACTTGTCGGTCGTAGTTGGCCCAACAATTAGAAGCGCTCGACCCAATAATGCTGAGTTAGCTGAGCCATCATAACGGTAGCTCCGTAGCCCCAATGCCCACATTTCATCACTTACACCACCCACCGCCCACCACCCACTATCCCCCCACAAAATGGCTTCATTTACAGCCGGAGGCAACAACAATAAGTGAAATTTTCACAAGCTTTGGGTAAAGCTTTAGTTGTTTGTTCCTCCCGGCCCAACTGCTTTATATATAGAGTATATCTACCTTTTTTTTCGTTTTGTTTTTTGTTGCATTAAAGGGGAACTGGTTAGTGGGGGATAGCGGAGAGAAAAGTTTTCCACTTTACACAGCGAAGAAGACGCAACTTTGTAAGACCTCCGGTCGTTCCAAACTTCCCCCGAAGCCCAAAGAATTACTGGTCGTTATATACGTATATATAGTGGGAAATCTATTTTCGAATGCCAGTCAGACGACGACGACGACGACGACGACGACGACGGTGGGTGGTCAGATGCTGGATGGGTTTTGGTGGTTGGGTTGGGTTTTGTGCAAAAAGTATTTTTCATTACATTTTCCAACATTTCCACTGTGCCGTTGCCTTTGCCTTTCTTCAACACCACCCCCACCACCACCCCCTGCGAAAGCAAACCAACGTCGACTTAATTTATAATTACGATAATTTGCGCATTACGTTTTCTTTTGTTGGCCTGGTTCGTTCTGTTCGTCGTGGTTCGTCCTCCTCGTTCCGAGGTCCTGCTTTTCCAGGAGGCAAACTTTTGTCGGTTAGTTGGAACTGCGTCTCCCGCTCGCACTTTGCTTTTCCTCCAATCTCTATCTATTGCTACCCAGCCAGTAACGCCACCATTCCGCCACCGCACCCCTCCCGCAAGCCCTTCCGCTGGTTATCTATCCCCGCCCATCTTTTCGCCCCCATTTTCCGTTGTCCTTGCGGCTTATCAATAATGTTGATTTCACTCTGTGTCGCATAATTGAATTCTGAAGTTGTTAAGTCACAGCACAGCCAAATTTACGCGCTGGGAATAGGTCAGCCCACCACCCAAAATATCACCTCCACCACCACCCCCCCCACTTCCCTTTCGTAGGTCCAAGGCTGTTCGTTTGCTGATTGAAAATTTGCCAATTAGAAATAATGAAGCGTGTGACATTAAATGCAAGACAAGCAGCAAATCGGGCCAAGTCCCCCAGGTTCTTTTACCGCCAGCCAACCACCTACCACCACCTACCACCACCCACCTAGCCACCTCACACCTCTCCTCTCCCGCAAAAACCCCATGGGATCGGCAGCGGATGGCTCGTTAGAGCTATATATACTATATATAGAGATGTATATGTACCTTGTAATATAGTATTTTTCACTGGTTCAGCCTGCCAATGGCGATAACAAATTTTTGCTTAGAAAGGAAGAAGGAAGCTCTTAAAATCTCATTGCCGCACACACACACACCCACACCCACACACACACGTAGTCGTTAGGCACGGATATCGAAAATTTTCATGTCTTCCTTTAGTTTGTCTTAGTTGGTGAGCCCTCCACTCTGCTCCTCTCCCGCCGACGAGACCAGCCATCATTAGACTCTCCGGGCCAGAAATCCCGTCAATCGAGTCCTCTTTCCGACCAGCTAGCTAGCTGGCTCTCCATGCCCCATGCCCCATGCGCCTGCCCCTCTCAAGAACACCTACCTTCAACATTTTTCCGGAAATTTATAGTCCTTTCGGGCAGGAAGAACGGCGGGGTAGGGGGTGCTGGTTGGGTGGTAGGCAAATTCGCATTAGGCAAATTCTTTGGGCACACGGAGCCCCCAACTTGATGCATCCCTGCTGCACTTTGGTTGCCAGCCAGTCAGCTGCATACATACATATTTCTTTTAAGTAGCTCATTATTTCAGCGTTTTTTTCCAAACGCCCCCAACCCCGCCCCCATTTCGCCAATAAATATGCCGATGACAGGGGTTAAGACTGCAACCACAGGTGATTGGTGAAGTGCTCCTTTCGCATTCGCCGGGGCTGGAAAAAAGCCATCAAAGAGTGTCAACAGGAGAAAATCAGTCAGTGCCTGGTTTTCCTAGATCTCCTAGTTTTCCTGGTTTTCCACACCCCCCACCCAACTTGAAAAAAGTAACTAAAAGTCCCCAAGGCTCTCACAAAATTGTACAACTTTGCGCTTGGGTGAGCTAAGTTCTGGAATTGATTAGTATAATTATAATTGTATTACCATTAATTGGGCTCCTCGCACCTAAGCAGCTTACATTGCAGTTTTGAATACAATTACTTATTTTGGTATATTATTAAGTTGCTTCACAAATGAATAACAAAAGATAAAGAGAAATATAGCACTCTTGAGCAGCAGATTATTAAATTGTTACCAATTGCAAGTACTGACTACATACATTTGCGATCTAAGGCTTTAAGTGCGGAATATTTTCCAACAGAATTAAGTACAACCTCAACGTCATCAACGTAACTACACTCATACTCATACTCAACTCAGCTCAGCTCAGCTCAACACTCATCATCACCATGAACATCATGGCCATCATCAACACGATGACGGCCAAAAGTCAGCGCTGGAATTAAATTAGAGCCAACTTGTCTTGATGCCATTCAAATGCTCGCCAACTTCCTACCACTTTTATGCATAGCGAAGGATATTTCGGATATTCAGCAGCACCTGGGTGGGTTATGTCAAGGAGTTCTCTCTGGTTTTGGGATAGCATGGTGCTGCCATTTGGCTTGGTGGTTTCCGAGGGTTGGGGCTTTGAGATGGGGTTTCCACGCTCTGAAGGGATAGGGATACTGGGTGGGAAAAGGGGAAATGGGGAAAAGGGCTGCCAGCAAGCGGTAGTATTACAACGCATCGCATCGCATAGCATCGCATCGCATCGCTCACGTTAAGCACATAATTACAATTCTGCTTTATATTTACGTGTATTTATATTACCTTTTCTTGCCAGCGAACACGACAGCGCACTAAGCTCTTGGCTTCCCCATTGTGTCCATGATGCGGAACTATGGATACCCTCGTTGTCGGTTCCTGGGAACTTGGGTTGTTGGCTTGTTTGGTTGCCGATTGTCGGTTGTTCGGGGTTCGCAAAAAGGGGACTTATCCCACGCACTGCCAGCGATTGCGGTATTCAAATGAGATTTTCGCCTTTCGCGTTTGACAACAGGCATTAAATCGTATTTTCGCATCTTTGTGAGTTATTTTGAATAATTCTGTTGGACCTTATCATTACCATGCTGTGTCTTTCTAGGTGTTTGCGAATAATATAGTTGATTTTTAAATGCTTCCGTTAAACAATTCAAATCTTAATTCATAAAAAAAATATTAATTTATCATTTTGATACTCGTAGTCCAAAAATATTTAAGTGGACCCTGATTAATTATGCCGGCAGTTTTGTTAGCTCTGATATTTTATGCCGAGTTTTATTGTTTGCATTCGAAGGCTTAAATTTTGTACAAGTAGCCAAAAAGTTTGGCAGACTTTGCCGCGAATTTCCAGTCTGATTTTCTCATTTGAGGAATGATTTAATAAGCTCGAGATTAATTATAGCAAAGTTGGTTCTTTATTTTACACCGACGTTGTTTGTCTGCCCCAGAAGGGATTGAATTAGTGCCCCCTTTTTGCGTTCAAGATGGAGCTTGGGAGCTTCCAGCGACCCGCAATTCGTTGTGCGTACTTTTCCGGGCTCTAATGGGCTGTCTGTCGTCCTGCGAGATGGTAAGGTGGCAAGATGGTAAGATGGCAAGATGGCTAGATGGGGAATAAGGCTGGCGAGAAGGCGACGATGCCAATCCATCCCCGAGGGTCCTGCCACATATCCAACCCGGGCATACGGGATCACACATACGGCAAGTTAACGGCACCTCGACTCCTAGACGAAGTCGTAGTCACAGTCGCAGTCGCAGAGTCGACATATTTCACGTTGATGTATGGTTTAATTACATTTACGTGGCTGTTATACGGCCGGAGCTCCAACTTAATGGAGAGCTGACTGGGAGTCCTGAAGTGGCCGCCTGCACAGCGCGCAATTTCAGTAAAATTAGCAAGTGCTACTGGCTAAATATATCTATTAATCAGATAAATTCGAATTTATAGAACTATAACTTATAAATATATTTATTGCTGGTTTCTTCTTGGATTAATAACTTATTACATTTGGAAAACATTTTAAATGCATATTTTTGAGCCATCTTCATTTTAGATAGTTTAATTCTGGCACTTTGTATGTGGTTTATTAAGTTATTGTAATGAATATTAATACACCTTATTTTGCGGTGCAATAAGACGCGAGGTCGGATGGATAAGTTGGCTGCTGTGTTGTTGGATTCCCGCGTTTTTTTTTTTTTTTTCTTTTTTGGGGGACGGGAGACAGCTGTCTTTCAGCGCTTTTGTTTGGCTGTCGTCGCCGCCATTAGAAGACATCGCGATAGGCGCTTTCATAATTATCCTGCACGAAAGTTATCCACCGTTGCCTGCAAGGATTTCGTGTGGTGGTAATGGTGGTGTTGATGGTGGTGGTGCTGGTGCTCCTGCCGACCCGCGGTGAACTCCTTTTCATGAGCTGCACGTCGTCGCTGGCAAACTTTCGCCTTCACCTGGCGGCGTTCATCCTACGATGAAGTTTTCACGCTCCGCAGGATTTTCGGGCATCCTCTTCAACCGGAGTAAGTAAAGTGCTGTCTCCTGGGGGGAAGATGGTATGGGCATTGCCATACCAGAGTCTCACCCACTATCGCCTCGGGTTGTGGGTTAAGTGCTTAGATTAGGTTTTGTGGATCTTTAATTGATGTTAAGCGGCGAGTTGATGTCAAGTTGCAACTCGCGCGCCTCTCAGCCTGTCACGCTGTTTGCTCCATATTTTCCACACGCACAAATACATATATATAATACTTGTTTATATATGTATGCCTGCGATTCGTGCTTGGTATCGCTTTTCCCGGCACCGTTCAATTTTCCATTTTAATGCCGGGAAAGTGCCATGGCGACTCATGAGAAGGCAGCTTTGCTCGGGTAAAAAATGGGGGAGTTCTTAGCTTGGAAAAACTGCAGGGTTGAAAAGAGAGAGGTGGTCTTGTTATGGGCCAAAGCCCTCAGCTGCTTAATGAGACTGAATAACCTGCAAGTATACAATTTTTTTAATTCCTCTCTTTATGCGAATTTAGTTTTGAGCCATCGAGAAGGGGCTTTTAATAAGACTATTTATACATATATTAATGATTAATGATGGCCAATATAATTTGGCACATCATCTTCTTGTTGTCAGCGAAGAAACCTTTGGCTTGAACTTTATTGAACAGTACTTTTAAATCAATTTACCCTGTCTCCTTTACATTTCGCCCACATCTTAACATTTCCACCCCTCGAACCTTTTTTTTGCTGACTTTTCTCGTTTCTTCATTAAGCTTCTCTTCATCAATTCAGCTGAGCAATTACCTCCGACTTGGCCATTTTCACTAACCGCAACTGTGACCGCACTTCAACTTCATTCAACACGCGCACAAAAAAAAAAGAAAAACGAAAAGAGCACGGGGGAAAATGAAAAATAAAAAGAAAAGCCCGGCTTGCTCTTAAATGTCGCCGTTTCTCAACTTCTTTCGACGCTTTCATTAATGGTTTTGGCTTTGATTTTTCACCATCTCTTTACCTGTTTTCCTCTCCCGATTTTCCCCTTCTGCCCCCTTTTTTGCACCCCCTATAATTTTCGGACTCTGCTTCTTCTTGTCTGGCTGTTTCGTTTACTTTTCAGCAGATTTTATTTATTTATGAGCAACTTGACTTTAATTAATGTATTTATCGCTTCAATAATTCGAATACAACTTTTCCCGCCACCCACCAACCACCACCCACAGTTCGCTTTTAACTCAATTATAGCCAGCACTTTTCCCTTTGTGCCTTCTCTTTGGCTTAGGGTTTTAAACTAAGTTTTTTTGTTTTTTTTTCTTTCACTTCTGATTGTTTCCAACAAAATGCAATAATGAGCTTAATTTTCCCGCTTTTCCAAGCCACCCAACCCTACACACAAAACCACACACATGCGAACGGAAAACTTTGCCATTTGGCCAGTTTAGAGTTGCTCAATAGAAAATCCTTGTTTGGTTCTTTGTGATTCACATTTTCCTTTGGCCCACCGTGAAATGAAAACAAAATAGGCCATTCCATACATTTCATTTTTCATTTAATTTTAAAGTTGGTGTTTTAAAATTGTCCTTAATAACTCTTGTCATAATTATGATAATAATTTCTGTTTTCCTACCATTTTCCCGGTGTATTCGCGTGAAGTTTATGTGGTGGAAAACTTACGCTTTTCCGCTGGTCAGCGGGCCACCATCGTTGTTAATTATATTGCGCCGGGTGTCAGTTGCCTGTCACTGTCCGTCCGCTCTTTGCGCTTTTCCAGCTTTTCCAGCTTTTCCCGCTTTTCCCTTGCTGCTCTCGACTGCGGCTCAAAGCATTTTCCATGGCGTGTGTTGTGCATAAAAATTCGAGGAGCGGTGGTAAAGCGATGAAAACAAGTTTTCAAAAGTCTGGCATAATAACCCGTCTCCCGCCGAACCGAACTCCACTTGAAACGGCAGTCAATTAGGCACAGAAGAGACCTGTCCTGAATACAACCCCCTTCCCCACCCACCCCTGGAAGATTGCCCTGAAGAGCCCCCATCCCCCGCCCATGTCTCGTAAAATTATGCGCACTTTGCATTTACATTTTGTGGTTTTTGGAAAACGAGAAACGAAAGTAAGTTTCTTGGGCTTGGGCTCTGTGGGACACAGAACTTGGCTGGCTGGCTGACTTATTTACTTAGTTCGCTGAGCGCTGAATTTGAACGAAATCATTTGTGTCTTAAGCGCAAATGAATCACTTAAGTTGAGGACAACCGAATAACAACAATAATAATAATATTAAGGGAAAAGGCACGGCAAGTTGGAAAATGGAAATGGGAAATGGTAAATGGTAAATTTGTCGTTGTTCTGTGGCTCAAATTGTGTCCCGAAAAGAACTTTTCCAACAAACATTTTTGAAACAATGCTGTGGCCCACAAAAGGGGCGGTTTAGATTGTGGGCGAGTGTGGGCGTGGCCGTGGCACGTGCCTAATAGAAAAGCGATAAGCAACCCCCTCTCCATCGACTCCAGTGCTGACAACTTTTCTATTTTCTAGCCAAATTGAGGTTTTTCCGGACGTAAGCCCTTTAATATCTTTGCCCCTTTTGTTGGTACTTTTAATTGCACTTTTTAGATGCGAAATGAACTTTGAAGGATTGCTAATAATATGGTATCACAGTAGAAAGTTAGCTTCATGAAATATATTATTTGCTACATCCAACTAGGATGTTCAGCTACTTGAAGTGGATTTTTAGCTACTCCAATGCGGTAACATTATCCAATTGCCAAATTGCCAGCACTGACCTCCAATTGGAGCTCCAGTTGGAGCTCTGCCGCTGCTCAGATAGTCAGCGATGCGAACGCGCTTATTCCGTGGAGACTCATTCAAAAAGGTCACCACCACCTAGCCCACTGATTCCCATTTTGTTGGGAGCGCTGGGGGGGGGCGTGGCAGTTGGGCGGCCGAAGGTCAAGGGTAGCTGAAAATAATGCACAGGGAAAAAATAGGGGAAGCTAAATTCGGGAGCTTGATGCTCAACCAAGAGCGTGAGAACGAAGGCAATGGAGAAATGAAAAATAAGCCAACTGAGACACGCCTCGGCGGTCACAGGACCACAAAGGAGATTCGGAGGGGGTGGGGGAGGGGGAGGGGCAGTCGGTGACTGTAATATGATTAAAAGCACCTCATAATTGTGGTCAATAGAGGGGAAAGCGGGGTGGAAAATCCTCCGCCGCAGTGGGCGTGAAAAGTGCGAGGGGCACATTTTTGAATGGAAGGTGAAAAGTGGGTTGTGCAGCGAAGCGATAAGTGAGAATAGAGTGAATTGTAAAGCTCGGGAAAAATATATATGTATGTACTATATAATCTCTGCGGGCAGCGGTTTTCAGTATTTAAACAATCGAAAGTTAAATATTGAATTACATTGATGCTCCGCAAATGAAATTGGCTTAAAGGAAAATCGCGAATTTTTAAATAATCAAATAAAGTCTTTTATTTCGAATTCCGAATTATTCTTAATTCATTTAAATCAGCAATTTAACTTAAAACTGCTTTTATTTGATTACCAATTAAAACGTGTACGTAATTTTGGTTGCCTGCCCGACTTAATATACATAGTTCATTTTTGAATTATAACTTGTTTCATTTACCCATTTTCCATCACTGTTGATGTTAATATATAAAGGGAATAATTTACCCGATACGCATTAATTGCACTTGCACGCGCCGAACTGAAGAATTTATAACTTATGGTGCATTTTCCAGGGCGCAAAGTCGACATCATCGCCTTAAAATTTTCCGAATCGAAGCGGCAAAGTGAGAAAGTGCGAAAAGCATTGTGGCGCAATGGGGAAATGTTTGTATGCGGAGTATATGTATGTGTATTTGTATATGTGGTGCATATAAAGCTGCGCTTATTTCACTTTTCCACTTTGCTGCCATTTCACACATACACATATAGTACGCAGAGTTTGCCGAGAAGAGGCCAGTTGAAAATCCCAGCCATATAAACTTATACAAATGACATCCGGTGCGCACACACACGCACACACATGCAAAGCACACACACATACACACACAGATCCAAAGACGACCTTTACGGTACCGCTCATTGTTGAATGATGTATGAAGCTTTTGGGGCGCCACACGTCCAAATTGTTGGCTCCACACTTAGAGAACCAGAGAACCCTATGCTGCTCCGCCGTTCTCCCCACTTTCTCCCCAATCTCTCTAGCCCTTTCCACTACTTTGGCCATTGAGTCTCCTCCCAACTGCTCCCTAAGAAGTTAGAGGCACGCAAATACCGCAATTGGAAGCGGTCGAGGTGTAAAATCATGTTTGGGCATCAAGCGGAATTAGAGAAAGATGGACGTGGTGTATGGGTGGAAAATGGTGGAAAGTGGGCAGGTGAGGAGCGGAAAACGTGGGCTAGAGAATTGGGAATTTGGGTCGCCGCCGCCTGGCACAGTCACAGTCAAAGTACAGTGGAGATTACCCACGCCAGAACGGATGCATTGTCTATATGCCGAAATATTTCACAATTATAGACATTGCATGCAAGTGAAGGGCACTGATAAAAGTAATGACTGAATGACTTAGAATTCCAATCAAAATTAAATTTTTTTTTTTTAATGTCAAATTGTATTTGGATTAAAATATATTTCGAATCCTATTGAAGTAACATTGTGTATTTAAAAAGCAAATACCCATGAGATTTCTTGCAGTGCATCCCGCAGCCAAGTACACAGAAATAGTGAAATGCAGACATGGAAACACTCATAGACAGAGTTGCAATTTATATTTGATTCGAGGCATTCGCTTCGGGTCGATTAGTTGCCGCCGATGTCACCGCTCGCCTCTAAAATCCCCTCACCGCACCCCTTCAACGCCCTGTTTGCCCACCGCTATATACAGGCTTAGCCCACCGCATGCCACCTTAACCCACAGCATGGCGTAGAATGTGCAGTCCACAGCACAGAGTACAGAGCACAGAATACGTATACGCATGGTATGCCCAACACACTCAGCGAGTGCTGCTCGTTACGGCAAGCGTATCAATTTGATCATGCGTGTCCTTTTGCCTCCCGATTTTCCAGTTCCACTCTCCTCTTTGCGTGTGTGAGTGGTGTGTATGTGACTGTGTGTGTGTGTGGGTGTGTGGGTGTGTGTTAGGGGGCTAAATGCCGCAAATTGAAATATGGTTTTCGATTTTCAGTTTATATGCAGCCATCTATAACCAAAACCCACACATCTGTATATCGGCTTTCGATGTGAGTGTGTGTGTGTGTGCGTGTGTTTGTTTGTGTGGGCGTTTTGCGCTGGTGTTTGCCTCTCTGTTTGTATTTGAATTATTTTATCATCTTTTCGTTTACTTTTCAAATTTCAAGTCGTTTGCTTAAGAGCGAGTCGAAACAGGAATCGAAAAAGGAATCGAAATCGATGTTCCACATGAGCGATTGCTAACGTACTTTTGGATATCATTTTAAAATGTTTTGAAGGAATCGTTAGGTTTTCCGATACTTTTTGAATCGATTTATACGAATTTTTGAATGGGTTTATTTGAAAGTTTATAAACATTTAGAACGACTTAAGCTAGTTTTATCCATTTAAGATTAAGAATCCATAGGTAAAGAATGAGCATATTCAAAATTTATTCAATCGCTCTGCTGAGTGTATTAACTTAGTCGCTGATTGCTTTTCGGTTTTTGGGAGCAGCCCGCAGTTGCGCTTTGTGCTTAGTTTGTTATTAAATAAAGGCTTAGTTGAGTGGTTTTTTTATGTGTCCATATGTGGCAAACGAAAGCACACACGCACGCACAAGCACCCAAACCAACACACTCACACTAACACTCGCAATCACACTCACACTTTCGCACACCCGCAAAAGCGACCACCAGCCCATTGTCATATTAAATCATACAATTGGTCAGATGCCCCAAAGCTAGTAACCAAAAAAAAAAAAATAAAATAAAAATTTCCCTTTTTTTTGTAGCCACATGCTGACACATTTCGCCATTCACTTTTCACGCTCACCCACACAAAGACCGCTTTTGATTTCGCTACTTTCGTTTGCGTGTGTGTTAGTGTGACTGTGCCAGATGCGCGAGAAAATAAAGCGAAAAATTTGCATGCCTACACAGAGAGAAATTTCCATATGATTAAAAGGCGTTCAAATAGCAAGTTCCACTTTTACGAAACATCTGTGGTAGCAAAGTAAAACTTCAAGTTATCTTATTATATTTCAATTTTAGGGAATTCAATCATAAGGGTGTCAGCGAGACAGAACTATTTGAAAATTCAGCGAATTTCGTTTAGTGTATTGTTCTCTCTTGAATCCTCTTCTCTTTTTTCGCTCATCCCATTTTTGTTCGGTTTCTTTCCCTATTTTTTGGTGGCTTTGCTGCTTTATAGACTTTTCGATTTGGCTTAGCATGTGTGCGTAACCGTTACGGTGTGTGTGTGTGGGTGCATGGATGTGTGCGTGCCTGTTTGTCTATTTTGTCGTCCGTGTCGGTTTTAGTTGCCAATAGGCGGCTTAGCTAAATTTGCATTTATTGTTAAAATGTTTCATTTCATTTCATTTATTTGGCCAACACAAAAAAAATAAAAATAAATAAAAAAACAACACGGCAAAACTGAAATCCATGCGAAAATTGGACACGTGTTTATATGCGTGTGTGTGTGTGCGTGTATGGGTGTGTGGGTGTGTGGTTCGGTCTATTGGTTTTTTGGCTTTGGATTATAACAAAAATTTGGGGACAAGTGTAAAGGGGCGTGTGGAAGTGGGCGGGCGGTTAAATGTTTGCACTTTTGACTTTTCCCATGCAATATTTTTCGGGACTCGACAGTTTGGGGCTTGTAGGTGAGTGATTGAAGTTGATTTGCCTTTGTTGAATACTTTTATTTTATGCGGTACAGTCCCGTCTGGTCAGCAAAGTCATCAACTTTTGCTCCATTGCATTCCATTCACATATATATTTTTATTTCATTTGTGGGGGGCGCCAAAAACACAGTTTTGTGGTGCGCTGAAAAACGATTATATTATTTTGTGGCCAGCAATGATTGGTTTTGTATTTAATAAAGTAAGGTGTTATAAATGGGGCTTTAATAAAATTTTTTGTTAATTAAATTGTTTTTTTTTGGGTTGTCGGTTACAATTACTCAGTTCCTTAGCGAAGAAACCTATTTAATTCATTTTATTTGGAAGGTATTTTAATTGGCAATTGTTTACTTAAGGTCCTAACATTTTTTGTTACAGCTGTGCTTGTTGGTATTGTTTCTCCATCTCCCCAAAACCTGCCAAGTTCTTGTTGTGTTGTTGTGATTTTCCTTTTTCCTTTGAGGCTATTTCTTTCTTTTCCTTTTTGTGCTTTCCCCCTAGCTTTGCTTGCCTTTTTGCAACTCACAATCAATGTGTCCAATTAGGTTCTCAGTTTTTCGGGTTACCTTCCAGTCGAGTGGAGCCGCCTTCCCACCAAAAGCCCCGAATATCCTGTAACCTGTTGTAGCATAACTCAATTTCGGCTTAAACAACAAACCGAATCGAAACGAAACGAAACGTATACCAAGTGAACTGGAAACGGAACCAAAGTGCAATTATATCCCCTAACCCCTACAGAAAAAAAAACAAAAAAAAAAACAGTCAAAAGGAAGGGAGAGGAAACTGCGTCAACACGTGACTGACAGGCCAGAAATAAACAAAATGTAGCTCCGCTTTGTGCCAAATCCCACAGCATACTTTCTGGGGTTTTCCCCGGATGCCCAATGCCCGATGCTCGATGGTCGATGCTCGATGGTCGGTGGTCAGTGTTTCGGGTGCATTCTAAAAGGCATTTCCCATTGCATTTTCATTCATCGCTCGTAATTGTGGTGTAAAAACGAGGCATCAAAGGAGCGGTTCAGCTATGTGGAGAACTGAAAGGCAAATGGCAATAACTGTCATTTCCTGGCGACCTAGTAAATTCGCCTCAGCTCTCGAAGCTCGAAGCTCTCAAATGAAAATTGCTGACCTCTGCCCAGGCCCAGACCAAAAACAAAAATGAAAGCAAAGGAAAAGGAAAGGAAAGGGGGATGGGAGCCCAAAAGGATTTGCCTCCTCACATCACGTCCTTCGCCACCACGCCTCACACATGTGCAACAATTGTAATGGTCTTCGTGTGGAGGCAATGCATAATTTGTTATCTAAATTCAGGTTGTCTATCGGAATGCTCGCAATGCTATACTGATTAAATTTCGCTACCTCCCCCTTACATGCACACTCACAGACACAGACACACACACACACATACAGTAGTCGTACACAGACAGGACTTGCATTGAAAATAAAAACCCCCAGCTCCTTAACACGTTTCATAGCATTGAATGAAGAACGTGCTGGCTACATATGCGAATCGTTCGCAGCCAGATGTACGCGAGTAGCAACCGAAACTGTCCGTGCCAGTCTCATTCGCATTTTCTGGCTCTAATGCCTCCGTCTTCCAATCCTCCCCCCAACTGCAGGATCCATTACAGTGGTCCTGGATTAAATTAGGCAAGTGCTTAGTCTCTTTAATTTGAAATAACTGGGCTGAACTAGGCCGAATTTCTGCGAGTATGCTGCAAAAATTAAACGCTTAAGCTCACACATTTTTGATGAAGTATTTATGGTTGCATACTTTCAGACACTTTGTCAAAGGATTATGCATTTTTAAGTGATTAAGTGTCTGTAAATCTGCATTTATCTGCTTTACATCCCACCCTTGGGATTCGGGTATTCAGACATTCAGGTATTACATTTCAGGCGAATATTGTCCGAAGTTCATTAGGAGCATTTGTAGTGCATCTTACCATTTCGGTTGTGGTTTCCTTCTCGGTTTCCTGCTGCAGTTTGTCTCACGGTGCGGCTTTCGTTTTGGTTTTTTGGTTTTCGGGGCCGCCGATTCCGATTCCATTTGCCATTCGCCATCTCCCTCGCGCGCCACTTGCTGTCCCTGTCTCGGTTTTGGTTTCCTCACTGGGGCCATGTAATTTCAAGTGGCGTCTGGATGTGGCAGGAAAAGGACTCGGTTCTCAGCTTGTTTATGCATTTGCAGCGGGCCCGCAGAAGCAACAGTCGCAGATGGACCCCGCCCACTTGCCCGTTTGCCCACTTTTACTTCGATATTCCGCACTTGCTTGTTATTTTTGCTTTTGTTGCCTTCCTTTTTATTTTTTGTGTTCCACCACGTACTTCGTTCGCTCTCGATGATGCAAAAGATTACCAAGTTGTTGGCATGTGGCAGCGGCCGAAAGCGGAATATAAACTCAACTCAGCTCTCATCTCTTAGCTCTATGCCTGTGGGTCATTATGCAGGCCCCAACCGCATCCGCAGCCGCATCCGCATACCCGAATATCCGCATTCGTGTCCGCTTTTTGGTGGCCGCAAACCGTCAACGAGTCCAGCGGGCTGACAGCTTGAGGCACACTTTTTATATCCCTTTTCTTATTATTTGTATTTTATTCGGGCTGCTATCCATGGGTATCCATGTCTGCGGTTTGGGTCTTGAGCACCCCAAAAGATTTATTTATTGCGGCTTTTAAACTCCGCAAGGAGTGAGTGAGTGAGTGAGCCCAAAAGACACCCAAATGCCGAAAACACCGTAGTCCGTAGACCGTAGTCCGTAGTCTGAAGACGGAAGGCGTGACTGGCGTGGGGTACTGGCCATCAAATTGGGCACGATTCTATCGCACTCCGTTTATCCGTTCGAAATGTTTGACTGCGGCATCACGCTCCGCATTCGATAAATGATTTGGGTGTACTCCGATGCCAGCTACCTATAATTTATTGAAAGTGCATTTCAATTGATTTGGGTTCGATCAGGTATTCTGGTTGCGGTAGCAGATTCTTTAATTTATGATTTATACCATACTTGAAGCACAGACACTGTCTTACTTAAAAACTAAAAACAAGGAAAAATCGTTAGCATTGGTTGTAATATACATTTTTCATTGAACTCGTTTTCCTGATTTTTTCCTCAAAAATATTTAGTTATTTGGCCAAAAAATTGGATATAATAAACCAAATCTAGATTGTGATACATCTTTAAACTCGTAATTAAATTTCGAATCAAATAGTGTTTTCTCCAGAAAAAAAATTTTTTTTTTTCAGTTTTTGCCAATTTTTATGGTGTTACCCCTTATAAAATATGAAAAAATTGGTTTAAAAATTAATTTTCCTTAATCCGTCAAAATGAGAAAGCTGTCGTTAGATTTGCTTATAAGCTGTTAAAAAAATTGTTCTTTGAGCTATGTATATGATAATTTTCGGCCAAGTTATGATGAAAAATGTTCAGAAAACATTGCGTTTTTAACAAAGGTTTTTTTTTTATTTTTTCTCTAAAAATAATTGGATGTTTGACCACTTTGAACTTAAAATTCGAACTTAACATACATATGTACAAATTTATTGTGCCAACTAAAAAGATTAAACTTTAACTTGGAGTTCCGTCTAGCATTTCGTGGTCAGCTTTGGGCTATTGACTCGAACTAATTGAAGGCCATTATATCCTGAGACTCAGTCTCAGTATCATTGTGTGGGGAAATACTTGAAACTTGTAAGTTTTTTTTTGTATTTTTTTTTTTTTTTTGGTGAGTGTGGAGGAGGGAAGGGGAGGGGGAAAGGGAAAACATTTGTGCGGGATTCTCGAGTGAAATGTTCTTTGGTGCTTGCTGTATCGCTGGCCTTGTGCCAATCAGTGTTTGCCTTCGTCAGTGCCACTTGTGGCAGCTGCACACATCTGCCCCTTCGTTCGCTTACACCGCCCACTTACACCGCCCACTTTCACCGCCCACCCCGCTTGGAATCGTACTCGTACATTTTTGTAAGTGCATCAAAATTCTTAGCATAAGACGTGGACTTGTATCTCGGCTTGTGTTTTCCTTTTTGATTTAGTTTTTATTTTTCCAGCTTCTTTTCTCACTGCACGTTGTTTTACTTTCTTTGCTTTCTTTACATTTTTCATGATTCTCTGTGCTCAGCATTTCTACGTTTTTTTTTTGTTTTGCTAGTTTTTTCCACCACCTCCCCTCTTTTTTTTTGTTTTGTTTGTAGTATTTGCTAGTTTTCCCACATTCTCTTTCCTATATATGTATATATATAGTATGTATATATATATATAATTTTTTTTGATGTTTGTTTGTAGTATTTTGCTGGAATTTCACTTGGTGAACTGAACTGTTCTGGCGTCTATTTCTTTCTTGCCACATTTTCATGTCGTTCTCTGTTTGGTTTTTATGTATTGCACAACAAATTTTATGTTGGCTTGGACGTCTTGATCCAAAAACACCGCCCATCAGCCCCTTAACCCTCGAGTGCCGCTACGTGTGCCCTAGAAAAATGCACAGAAAATTCTTCATTTGCGAGGGTTTCAATTGAATTTCGAGCTCCAAGTCCTTTACTCGTATGTTTTTACGCACACTGTGCACAATTGTTGTTAGCAAACAAATTGAAATCTTTCCTGATTTTAAATAGTTAAAGTTCATAAATAGAAGGATCTTTATGGAAATGTCACAATTAGTTGCTTAAAAACATTTCCGAAGTGTCGACAAATTTTTCCTCCATAATTTTTTCTCAGTGCCTGTGATAGGAGTGTGTGTGTGTGTGTGAGAGAGACCGGGCATTCAATCATTGCGAGACTCAACATGACGAAAGGATGCAGGACAAATGGCGGTGGAAATGCGGAGCGGGGGGGTGTGGCAGCTATCTGACTGATTTTCCCTGTACTCGTGCTGCCCCCACATTTTTTTTTTTCCAATTTATTTGCTTGCTCCACAAAATCACCAACTAAGCAATAACAACAAGGGGCGAACCTCTTTAGACGTGACTCTACGTTTCACTTTGCAGTGAAATTGTTTTTTCATTTCCATCTCCCAACCCCAACAGACACTAATGGGTTAACTCGAGTTGGTTACAATCTAACCCAAGGGCTCCTCAAGTGGGTTAAGCCTAAGCATTTGTACGCCCCCAACCCTTTAACCCGTAGTCTGTGCTTTGGGGCGGTGGGGGGCTCAAGTTCAGCAAATTGTGAGGATTTTTGTGAGTTATTGTTTGAATCCATTTGTGCGGATGCGAGGATTCGGATTTGGATGCGGTCAGCGGGGGCTGGTAATAGAATTAGGCAACTTCAGCTTAGGCAACCAGCTGGGGGATAATCAATTTGATAGTTTTGGTGTCCACCTTTGAACCCCTCGATTCCGTATTAGATATTAGGAATTCCCGGGATGGAATTGCAAAGGTTCCGTGTGTTTGTACAACGATGTGGGATGTGGATGCCTTCAAGATTAGGACAAAGAGGGTGTGCATTTTCGCCGAGTGTTTGTCCTTTTTGTGGGTAACTCTTTGTTTGCCAGTGATATACGCAGGCCATTTTTCGAAATAATAAACAAGTCTAATTGCGAGAATGTACACTTTTTGTCTGGAGTTGGTACTACATATTATAGCAAAAAAGGCATATTTATTTTTATAAAGTGGAAAAAGTAACAATAATTGTTTATGTTTATGCAAAATATAAGTGAAATGCTGGTAGAAAAAACCTAAGTAATTAACATGTTCTATTCATTTTATAATTTTTTATGTGTTACATTGACATTAAAGTGCGCTATGGTACTTGACGTAGTAATTAGGATGTTTGTTACAACAAATATGACTTTTATTAAATAGTTACAATTACATATTTATATCTATGATATATTTGTTATCTTTAACGTTAGTTCCTCTTTAAAGCGGCTGCTGTATTTGATGTAGTTATTATTTGCAGTTTCCCTGTGACATTTATGATCTTTTCGTGTCACTTAGCCTGATATATATTCTGTTTTGCACAGAATCGCATTTGTTTTTTATTTTTTACCAACTCCTTTTTGTTTTGGCAACCCGATTTTTTGTTATTTTGTTTTTGTTGCAGCCCGGGGCTTTATGGCTTCCACGGAATTTTTTGGTCTTTGCTTAACTTTTGTTTTCTGGTTCTTTATGACTCGTTGACCGCCCCAAACCGCCCCGCTGATCAGTTTTGGCCCCCCGTTTTGGTCCTCGGCCGTCCAGACATTTCGCCATCGCTCTCTGTACATTTCATTTGCAATTTACTTTTTGCCCTCCGGCCAACTTTCCAACGTCGGTGGTTTTTCCCGCACACAGCTCGTCATCAATCTCCTGCCCTCCGCATCCACGTTCTCCTCCGTATACTCCTCCGCCAGCGATCTCTCCATGGTTTCGCCTTTGGCCGTGCTCCAGTTTTTGTGCCATTTCCCAATTGCTTTCTGTGCGGTTTTGGCCATCCATTGTTGTTGCTCCATTCCCATTCACGAGAGGCTGCGAGGATGCTGGAGGAGGAACTGGATGCTTTTACGAAATCCTAGGCGTGATTTGCCGTTTAATTGTGCAGCAAGTTGCCAAAAACGCAATGAGTGAGAAATGGATATTTGGATATGTGACCCCCTTTGGCCTTCCTTTTCGCCCTGCCATAATGGTTGCTCTCCTTTCGGCTTTTCATTTTTTTTTCGACCAATTTTTCGAACTTTTTTTTGGCCCCTTCCCTGCCTCCTCCTATTCCACTGTGCACTCATGTCCTGGCAGCAGGACGAACTGCTAGTCAGCTTAGACACAAGAATCGTTTTTGGCGGCATGCGTGATGTGATGTGCTACCCTCTCATCCGCACTTCCATCGTAATGACTCTTTTATCGGCACTTGCAGAAATTTTGTGCCAATTATTTGCGAGAAAAACTGTGATAGTAACTTTGGTTTTTTGCTGAAAATATCAATCAACTATTCCTATCAAGATTTTACAGAAACAAGTGAAATGCAGTTTCAAATTTTCATTCATTTGGAAAGGCTAATTAAAGATTTAATGTTTTCGAACTTAATGAAATGCTGTGCAGCAAAGCAAACAAAAAAACACTTTCACTTAGATAATGAAAACATTATCTAAGCAGGATGATAAATTTTCCCATTCAGTCGATGTGCCCCTCTTTTCTGCGAGTGACCTGTCATCAATAAGGCAACAAACTTACAAACGGCAAAAGGACCGACTTGAACACGACGGACACTGGTTTGCACTTTCACAAAAAAAAAAAGCAAAATGGGGAAAAGAGAGGAAGTGGTTTGTATCAAATGGAGCGGTAGAAAGGATGCGATGGTAAGGGATGCGATCTATGGTCGCTCCATTTGATTCACCTCGTGCCTTCGTTGGGACGTGCGCAAATCAGTTGCAGGAAAATCTATCAAAATTCCGCAAATAACTGCACGTGTCCTGCGTGTGTGTGAGAGTCCTGTCGCATGTCCTGGAAAGTTACTTCGTTTCAATCAGGCATATTGGTTGTACACACACAACTCGATTTTGCGATGTCTTCTCGACCACCACCACCCAGCCCATATCCTCGCCATCTTAAAAGCATCTATCTTCGCGGTGGCACTTTCCCCGTGCTCCTTGCCCCATTCTCTGACTTGCCATCTTGAGTCCTCTTGCCGGGATTCCGAGCAGGACTTGGACACTTGGTTGGCTTCTCTTGGTTAGGCGCTGCTCTTGCATTTGATTAAGTGCTGGACGTCGTGTTTTGGTAAAGAAGCCGGAGAACCATCACCACCATCACCAGAAGCAGAAGCAGAAGCAGAACATGTGAACTTTCTCATTTGAGCTAATGATCCGTGTAATCTGCTTCAGTTTTCCCGCTTTGGCCCACTTCCACTGAGCTCTGCATACACGGAAAGAAATCAATAGCAACTCATCTGAAATTCATCAAATAATATGTTAATTATTTGAATGACACAGAAAAAAATCGTTAAAACGGTACGATTTAAAGAATTTGAAAGAATCTTTACCATTTTAATGTAATATAATTAAATATCCGCTTTTTTTTGTTGGTAATTAAAATCTTTTGTTTTAAATCAATTAAACATTCCTTTCCGCGTGTATGTGAAATTGAATGCGGGATGCCTGCTGGGAAAAGCTTTGCATAATTGGCATAAGTTTGCACTTAAGTCAGACTCAAAGGTAGCAACCCACACACACCCACACACAGGCACACACACACACACGTAATGCGTGCATACATGCGTGTTTCCCCACCTGTCCTCCCATCCATCCGCCATCGATGTTGCGCTCTTCTCACGGTAGATTTAACACACGACGGAGCGTTCAATAAATGTCAGCAATTAAAAGGGCAAAATAAATGTTGCACCGCCCCTAGGTGTAAGTGTGTAGGTGTAGGTGCTAGAGTGGGCGGAGTGGGGGCGTGGTTAAGCTGGCAAATGGCGTGGAATACAAGTGTAATATTTAAATGCCAAGATGACAGGGAATCGGAGCAAAGCCTAAATGGAAGAACGCAGAACAAGAGCGTATCTAGATACAGCATACAAAGCAAATTCAAAATAACACATAATTCAGAACCTGCGAGATTGAATGAATGGCGGTATCATTTTGACTGAAAATAAAATTCTGTCTAGCTGCTTGAAGAAATGAGTTCTTGGAATATAAGTTCCCAGAAATATACACGAATGTCATAATCAACATAGCATGTATACATGACAAATAATTATTAAATAATAACATCAAAAGCTAGTGCCGAAAATAATGCAAACAAATTGCGTTTCCATTTTTTGAACGAGTCAATATTTAACTGCATAAATTTGGGTCTTAAACCCAAAAATTGCATGAACTGCACGAAGTAAACAAAAATGTTAAATGCAAAGTGTAATAAAATAACACATTTTAGCGTTTAACAATGTGGTTTTTGCCAAATATTTGCAAATAAAAATGAAATATAATTAGTCTGCTCATAATCCTCATAAATATGAGCTAATTTTTGGGCAAAAACACTTTAAGTAAATCCCACCCACATAGTCGTGATTGATTCCGTTTGGTTTGGAGAACGTTGGGTAGCATTGTTTTGGTCTGTGGTCCTGCCACCTCCCACCACCCACCTCTCACATCATGATTGATGATGGCCCCGTTCGCCAGAAACTGCGCAAATTGGCAGGATAATCGTATTGGAGCTGGCTGTGGAATGCAGATTGGCATTTGGCAATGCGAAAAGCCGAAAATACTGTCGCATTAGGCTTGAGGTGAACCAAAAGTATTTCCATTCCGATTGCATGTCCTTGTGATTTTGCTTTTGCTCTCTTGCTTTTGCTCTTGCTCTCTTGCTCTTGCTTTTGGCTGCCATGATGATCCAGATATCAATTTCAATTGTGGGGCCAAAGAGAATTGATATGCAGATGCAATTACCAATTACCTCGCTTGATTTGCCTGATGCGTGTAGTTATTTCAACGGGCCACACACACTGAGCGAAAATTGTGTTATTACAGTTGGTGAATGAACGAATTTTGCAAACGATATACATATGCATTAATTTATGGGCAGTTCGCTAGGCCTTTTGAAATTTCTGAAAACAATAGAAATCAGACAACCCATTGTTTATTTGTAACACTTGTAAGCCGAAAACAGAGAAATTAATTAGGAATTACGTTGCTTTGTTTACACCAGCTGCTGCTACTCAGTTCCTCATTTTCAAATGCTAGAAGTGTTTTGTTTTTCCCTGTGCCCCACAACACAGACAATTTGTGTTTTACTTATCGCAGGACAGTATCTGGTCTCTGGTATCCCAAACAAGATTGAATGACGGGATATTATATGCCACAAACATGTGCGGCAACGGCAATTGAACATGTTTCATTAAATTCGGGGCGGTTTTTCGGGTGTGGAGTAAAACGTGCTGCGATGTCTTCACCTAATTAGCATTGAGGGCGGGTCGCCAAAAATGCAAGCCCAAATCATGGCCAAAAGCAGGCCTGACACTGAAACACTGTAACACTGTAATGGGGGCAACGGGGTGTCCTTAATTGAAGTGCCACAGGATTGGGATATGCGAGCAGTCCAGAAATCTCCACAAAAGGGATGGCACGTGCTAACCAGAGTGCGAATCGCTGTCGCATCGTATGAAGTCGGCAAGTTTTTGTGCTTGGGTGGCGCAATCTGTAATTTAAATGCCAGCCATCTTCACGTTTATCAGATTATTTGCGACAAACACTGCGGATACTCTACTCGTATATATATATGTGTGTGTGTGCAGATATGCTAATGTAAATGTGTGGACTGTGATTAGCAGGATAATGAGCATGTTTCATCCGCTGAAACTGAAAACCGATCTTTCGGCTGGTTTGTGTGGAGTTTGGTGCTCAAAAATATCTGTAATTTAATGTTTGACAGAAAACTTATTTGTAGATTCATTGAAAGGGAGTATTAGATATTTGTTTGGATTATATGTTATACGAACATTACAAACATTACTAATTATGCAATGGTAAAATGAACCACCTCTTTTAGCATTATGTGTAATATTCTGTACTCACTTATCGCCAGTGAAGTTTATATAAAAGGTATGTGAATGTGAATGCGATTTTCCAGGATATTACACATTTTCCTGTGGTAACTTGAAGCTGTTGACTCAATTACATGGTGTTTGCCGTGCAATTTGCGCTCTAAAACACTCACATCACAATTTTCATTTTCATTTTCATTTTGGGCCAGATTTTCATGAAAATATTTTGCATTTGCAGCACCCGGCGCGACAGGCTGTCTCATTTCCACTTTCACTTCCACTTCCACGCTCACACTCAGCCAACTGAAGACTGAAAAGGAGAAAATAAAGGTTGCAAAATAACAAAAAAAAGAAGGTTGAAGGCGGCGACAGGCTCGTAAAAGGGCGCTGCTGTACAGCAATAACAACATTTTATGACGGTCACATAATAAGATCGAAAAGACCCCGCCCACTTTCACACAAACCAGCGGCGCAGACGAGGATGCAAATTACGTGGCACATGAAGCGTCAAAGCGTTTGATTTGATTGTCAGCGGCAGAAGAGAAGGGAGGCGAATCGAATCGAGTCGTTTACCGCCCAAGTTTACACCTTCAACGGACCGACTGGAACAGATTGATTGATTGATTGATTGATTGATAGATCCATAGCCAGTGGTCGGAGGTTAGAGGTCAGAGGCAAAGGCAAAGGCAAAGGCAGCGACAGCGACAGCGGCACAATGAACAAGAAGTCGCCACTGCCGTTGGCGGCGTTTCTCGGCGGCGACGGCAGCGGAAGCTGTGCCGCCAGCGGCAGCAGCAATGTTGCAGCAACTGCAGCGGCAGCGGCGGCGGCTGCAAACGTTTCCGGCGGACGTGCTGGTCGCCAATCGTCGACGGGCGGCTCGTCGAGCGGCAGCGGCGGTTCAAAGTCGGAGAAACAGGCGGCAAGGGAGGCGGGCGGCGGTGGAGGCAGTCTATGCGGCTGCCAAAAGGCGCCCAAGTCGCACTGCATATCAGCAACAGGTAAGCAAAAAAAAAAAAAGAACAGTTTAAAAGACCCAAAAAAGTATGCTACTCCATGTGATAAAACACAGTGCGTATGAGTTATAAAATGTAATATTACTCATACGCCATGCCTTGTATGACAAGCTCTTTTTTGCACGAACGACATAGTCAGGAAATTATTTATATTACCATTTTTAAATTGCTTTATTAAAAATATTTATTGGCCATATATATGTTTAATACGCTGCAAGCGAAGTTTGTTTGCAGCATAAATATCGGTATTCATCATACGCCGTGTGGCCCAGCTCAATTATTTTAAATACGCCAGTTGGCATAGATTTCAAACCAACACACAAAAAGTGATTTAACACAGCTGGTGATATTTTAGATAAATTCAATTTTGAACGTTATAATGCTAAAAAAAAAAAAAACAGAAAAGGAAATGCGAGTTGCAATTAATGGAACCTTTGTGCTCGACAGGCGTGCTTTTGTTGGTGCTGCTCTACACGGCCATGGGTTCCATCGTTTTCGTGACCCTCGAGGGCGAACTGGAGGATGGTAACGCCCTGGAAACCGCTGTGGCCGCTTCCAAGCCATATCCCCGCACCGAACTAGCCAACGCCGAGATACGATCCAGGTACAGATATTAATTACTTGTTTCAGCTTTTTCTATAACTTACTTACATACTTTATGTACCCACAGAACTGTGGATCGCTTGTGGTCGATAACGGAGGACCTGAATATATTGTACAAGGAGAACTGGACGCGCCTCGCCGCGCAGGAGGTGCAGCTGTTTCAGGTGAGCATACCCGCCATACAACGGGCAATGTTTCGGGACACTAATTGAGCATTTCCTTGGCGCCCCTTTTCCAGGACACTTTGCTGCGGGCGGTGCGACAGTCGAAGGTTTATCCCCCCGGAGGAATCCAGTTGAATGCGCCCACACATAAATGGACCTACGCCTCGGCCTTTCTCTACTCCCTGACATTAATTACGACGATAGGTGAGTGAGTGAGAAGTGCCTTTCGTTCGTCCCTCCATTTGCCACCCTGGACGCATCGCTCATACGCCCCGTCTGCCACTAGTAAACACACCGCATACCCCGCCCGCCTTCAGGCTGTAGCCCTACCGCTCCCCCACGCCCCTCGCCCCTCGCCCATCGCCCTCGTCCACAGCGACCTCTTCCCATTTCCTTTGTTCGGCACTCCTTCGATTCTCTGGGCAATTTATTAGCCCGGGCATCTGACGTTTGCCATCCGAGCCTGCCAAGTGCATGAACCCCGTCACGTGTGCGTGTGTGCGTGAGACGTTGAGTGACCGCCCCGGACCAGCGATGTCCGCTCCACTGGCCATTACCCATTTACCGCCCTCTTGCCACCCACTTGCCACCCATTTACCACCACCCAACTGACCGCCCAAAGAACGGCTGCTGTTTTTAATTAACAAACTGTCAACTGACAGCATCGATTTGGATCGCTCGGCCTCTTGGCCACACATTTTTCCCCTTTCTTTTTTTGCGTTCAATATACGATTGCGTCTGCCTTCCTTTTTTTTTGCTGTCTGATTTCAATTAGTTGTAAGTAACCCGGGGGGCTAAGTAGTCGAGAGTCTCTCCGTGCCCTAATACAGAAAATATTGTTAAGATGCATGTCCATCGTTATTTAACATGCGGCCCAAAAAAGTGTGCACACACACACACGCAGCCCTTCTGCTCGAAAAAAAATTCGGATGCAAATTGAATTGTTGAGGGCCCAAAATATTAATTGGAAAAATAATTTGAAACTGCCAGCAAGAGGCTGGCTGGCCAACACTTTCATTTCCGGACATCGTAATTTGTTTATTTTCAAATTTTCATCCAAAATAATGAAGCTTATATTTATGACAACCAATTTGAGGCTGCCCTTAATGTTTTTCTTGAATTTGCAGTAATAGGAGATTTTCTACATGAAATAGGAAACAGCAGCTTGGGCATTGTATTTAAATTATATCTTCTCTACTTTGTGGAATTTTTCCGTTTAAGAATGTTTTCTTTAAAGGGACGGTTTTCAAAAGGCAGGCCCACTTTTGCCAGATCTTGGGGATATTGGTCACGTACGATTTCTTTTTTTGTCTCGGAGGGTATCAACTGTCGGATTTGTCATGGCATATTCAATTCACTGGGCAGCAAAAAGCTCAAAATGTTAAAAAAATAAAATCAGAGCGTGTTCCGCCGACCATAGGATAAATACAAAAAAAAAAAAAAAAGAGCACAGAAATGGGTGGCGCAGGAAATTTGGCGTGTGGTTGGTTGGCTGCCAGCACAAAAGAGCTCACAATAAACGCGCTGTTAAATCAATCGAATTTGTAGCAATCACCAGCAGAAACACACACACACCACACACCTACACCCGTACACCCCTACAGCCATCACCCTACACCTCCCCCGCTTAATGTGAATTGAGTTTGAAATCAAAACTCAATTTCGGCCAGCCGCCGGAGGGAAAACGGAGGGGGGGAAAGCGAGGGGAAGGTTGAGGGAGTGCTGCTCTAGCCGCCGGGAAAGCTATCAAAAATCTGTCTAAATATCGCCAGCCAGAGTAGTACAAACGCTGCCAGTCACGACTGTATGGCGGGTGTCATTGAAATTATTTTGACATCGTTTAGATAAAAGGGGGAAATTGGGGAAAACCAGGAAAACCAGGAAAATCAGGAAAACAGGGGCCGCTGAACGCTGAATGCTGAATGCGTGGTAGACAAGCTGGGCAACCTGCGGTTGGCAGTTGGGTAAACCAAACAACAGCGCCAGAAATACGGCTGCAATACAGGAGGATAGTGAGCCACAAAGTTTGGCCATCCATCCACTCGACAGGATCGGGGAACGGATAGTTTCCTTTGCCGCTCTGCCCCCAAATGTATCCGTTCGTTTCCCGTGAAAGTGTATGTAATTAAAGTGCTTGATGGAAATGCTCTTTCGCATTTGACAGTATAGTCATGTATCTGGTAAAGAGTTGAGGGGTTCATTAATTTACCTATTCATTTATCAGACTTTGATGTTTTTTTGGGAAAACGTGGCAAAACAAATTTTTGTGTAAAGCACATTACCCATTTATGTTTTTCAAACTACAAAGTGCTTATGTTCGATTTGTTGGCATTGCAATAACTTTACATATGCGCCGTATTTAAAATATAATATCTGTCAGTTGCCATGCTAAACGAGACAACTTGGCCTGAATGGCACATCAATCAATTATGAAACAATTTGTCCCCAAATTGCTAAGTGGGAAGTTTCGATTGTTTTCAGCTAATGTGTTTTCTATAAATAAGCCAAGTGGCTCCCGCTCAGTGCCAACAACGTGGAGAGCAAAGTGCTGGGGATAAATGTGAATGGCTCGAAATTGGTAAATCTGAAAATCCCAGCCAGACCATCCCGTCACCGTCACCTTGGATTGGGGCCAAAAACTTTTGCCCGGGGAATTGGGGTTGCGACTCGGGGCGGCATTCGATAAAACGATCGTCATGAGATTAAGTCGGCAGAGACAAGACCATTATGCAAAATTCCCATCGATTATCTGTTAAAGCCTTGCCAGGACACTTGGCTCATTATTCAATAATGAAGATATTTGGCCCGGCTTACACTCGAGTGTGTTTGTCATGGTTGCTAGATATTCGCCGTCGGTATTCGGATATTTAGGTACTTGGTTATAGCCATTGTGCTATTTTCGATGTGCACAATGGCCCACCTGTCTCCACCGGATGTCCTTCAATTAAAATCCACCGAAAATTGCCAAATTCTTGTGGGTGTGTGTGTGTGTGCTTAGCTCGTAAAACTAATTTCATTGCCTACTTATGTGGGCTAATGGCGTGAGGAAAATCCCATCCCTTGATATATGACATTTACAACTGCAAATTTATGTCGATCTATTTGCATTTGCTGCGATTTTCCAAATGTGCCTATCTGACCGCCTTATCGGTTGACACAATCCAGTCGTTCATTGTCTATTACCAGGAATAATTAATATCACGCATACGCCCCGTGCTGCGGTAATAAAATTAACACTTGCACTCATAAATATAAAACATGGTACCAATAAATACCACCGCACACACTCCATTCACTTGTGATTTATTCGCTAGTCATTGTGTGTATGTGTTTTGTTATCCACACTTACACACACACACATGCAGACCCTGCAATTTTCTGACAGCTGCGATTCAATTTGGCCAAATGCAGTGAGCCACCGCAGAACCCACTTTTAACCAACTAACTGCGGAAAAGTTGATAGTTTTTTGTTCTGGGGCATGGCATGTCATTAGGGCGGCGCTCTATTGTTAATTGGATTTGTCGCCGGTGCAGAATGAGAACTTTTTGCAGCACTTAATTGAGTCGGAAGCGCACGGCTATGAAAGGTGGTTGGTTGGTCCAGGAATTTGCCATATACTATTCTGTATACATCCTGAAAAATGGCAATCACAATTGCTAACATTTTCCATTTTCCTCGCTGTTTTGCAATCGATAAGTGAATGCAAACTGGCAGGAACACACTCGATTGGCTAACATAAATCTCTGGCAAATAAAGAAAGGCAACTACCCGCAAAAAAAGGGTGGAAAAAAAGAAACCCCAAACCACTATTCACTATTTACAACCCACTCTGACCTTCTTCGCGCTGTTGACCTTCAACGCTGCCAGACCATAAACTATTACCATCCGTGTAATGGCTTCGTCTGCCACTTCCGGTTGCCATTTTGAATTACAAATGGCTGTGCAATGCGGAGAAAGAACCGTTCGACTGAATCGCCATTTGTATTTCGTGCAACCGCCACACCCGCCACACCCGCTGCACCCTCACCTATTTGCATGACCAGCATTGTGCTCGATTGGCCCCTATTAACTTTATTAAATACTCTTGCCCTGCATTATATTCACACGAAAAACTCCCCGCCTCCCCCTCCAGCACAAACACTTGCGTTGCGCCATGATAGATGACACGTCCTCTGTTGTATTATTATTATTACATAATTTGTATGCCCGGAATTGTGTTTTGCCGGCCGGGTCGGCAACTATAATCATTTGCCACACGTGCCACCGAAAAATCTATGGGCTCAGCGCTGTTAACAGTGTTGGCCAAAATTGCGGAAACTAATTTGGCAGGATTTTCCTGAGCTCTTTCTTTTCTATTTTTTTTAACTGGGCCTAATTAGTTAGTGGCGCTTAATAAAAACATTCGGTTGAGAGGGCTTTTACATAATGACTAAGGGTTTTCGAATCACTTTTAGCTGTTCCCATGCAAAACTATCTTAATAACAAGTAATGCTTATCGTTGCTATGGCTAAAATACTGTAAATCGGGGGGATTCCTTTCGACAAGATGGACTTGTGAACTAGTTCAGGCTAGAAGTTGACAACACTGATTGAATTGTGGTGGGAGAGGAGAAAATAATATATTGCGCGGCAGTTTATTTTATTTTATTGCAACTCACAGCCTCATTTTTATGGCCATGGTCATTGAGCGTGTGTGGGTGTGTGGGTATCCCAGTGTCAAATATAAAACAAATAATGCCAAACGCGACAACAGCTACTACGACTAGAACAACAATATCGGCGAGGCAATCACAGATAAGTCAACATTCCGCTGGCATAGAAAAGTGGAGAAAGTTCGAGCAAAGTGGTGAGCTACGAAATAGCGAATAAATGAATGAGCGAATGAATGGCTCCACGAATAAGTGTCAAACGCCTACGCTTCGGCCATATAATGTGGCTCACACACACATACACACACACGCACATAAAGCGTTGAGTGGCCTAATGCGAGTGTAAATGTGCTGCCACATCACCCCATTCAAGCCAACCCCTCACTTTTCGACCCTTGACATACTGCATACATTATTAAATGTCTTCCTGTTCAACAGCAGTTGCAACAACTACAACCGTGACATGTGTCAAACACTGAAACGCATACTACTCAATTTTTTTTTTTTTTTTTTAGCAAAGCCCCCACCATCCCACCCCTTTAAAATCCACCCGTTTCGCCCAGTTTTTCGGCTAGTTTTTCATCTCTTGCAAACGCTTACTGCAGGCAATCAATCTCGCCAGTGGGGAAAATCCAGCGAAGTACAGATTATAGGAGAGAAAAGGGGCGAAAAAAAGGGAGCAAGAGTTGAAAGGGAAAGTGGAAATCTGAAAATATAAGGGCGACAATACTGGGGATGGGGCATCCTTAAAGCCTGTGGACTGAGATCGAGACACGCGCTCGCAGCTCACAAGGCCCCATCAATGGCTCTTTGTCTCTGTGGCTCTCTTGGGGATTTTGTCTTTTAATGCCGGATCCGGAAACACACACACACACACGCTAACGCATACGCACACCACCCACGCACCGGGGAACATGGTCCAATCAAGCGTAGCTCTTATTTCTGTGTGTAAATGTCGCCTATCAATGCTTAATAATGTCATAAAATCAAAAAGTCAGGCCAAGCGGGTGTAGCACAACAATCATGCGGATTTCTTACAAAATTACACGCGAAGAAAGAAAAATCCATAAAAGAAGCCGCAGTGTGAACATGCTCTCTTGGTTACTTTAGGATATTCTGAGCAACCGATCAGTGTGACCATGCTGCCTAAACATTGTTCTAAGAAATCGTTCCTATAATCGTTCGCGAATCTAAGTGTCAGTGTGATGAGACAGCAACTACTTACACTCAACAAATTGCATATACATATGTAGATGCATACTATCTGCATATGCAAACTGTCCCTATTTATTCTCTGTGTGCACATAGTACACATGCTCCATGGCTCAGCATACATACATATGTATGTATATGTGGGTACGCTTGTGAGTTGGTATGGAACATTTTTCAGGGCATGTGTTCGGGGTACCGTCGCCGTTCGAGTGGCCACTCTCCATGCTCCTTGACCTTGCCCCTTCCCCTTGCCCCCCTTGTCACAGCGCCCAACGAAGGGCTTGGGGGTCAACGGGGCTGAGACGGAGAACAGAGAACAGATTGCTTGAAGCGGGGAGTGCGAATCGCAGAACAAACTGTGAAATGGGGGAAAATGTTGCTGCGTTAGCTGGAAAATGTGCACGCCCCTACTGGCTCAGTCCGGGTCCGGTATTGGCTTGAGTTCGCATTTTTTATTTTATGCATATTTTCTTCGAGTGTTCGGCATACAGAAAAGCGCGCTATACAGCATGTGAGATGGTTGGCATCCGTTATGTCAAGTGCTTGACAAATCTTTGTACACTGGTAAACAGTCAGCGGGATTTGAATGTTTTAAGTTTGTCGCTGGCATAATTGAAATTTATTTTTTTGCTGAGCGTTCTGTGCTGCAGGCATCGATCGATATTAGATGTATATTCTTTTCAATGCAAGGTCAGAATCACTATTGCTTAATAATAATAATTTCAATAATGTTATCATACTAATTGTCATTGCGTTTGACAATAAAACATTGGAAACAAAAAGATGTTATCTTAATTGAAACTGTCGTTTTCACTTATCAAAAGTCCGGTTGCTTTATTTATTTACCGTCTGACCAAATAGTTTTCTATAAAGGAATTCTTTTTATTGTATTAAAAAATAGTTTGGCTCTGGTTGGGTAATTGAAAGTCGTTTAGTTTATGCTGTAATTGATGCGCCTAGTAGTAATCCGATTAGATGGAATTTCGCAACTAATTACCAACTTAAAACCAACTGCTTTTTTAACAATGTTCACATTGTCAAGCATAATTATATGTCAATCGAATTAAAACACCCTTTCTGTGGATAGGGTGTCTCACTTTCATTTAAGTCTGCACTCATAATAAATCTCTCGCCAAAGGGATTTGTTTTAAGACTGCATTAGATGTTCTAATCAAAGTAAGGACTTCCATAAAGCGAACGCTGCATCTTTTCAACTATCAATAAACTTTGTGAATTCTAGCTTTCTGCTTTTGATGTTCCATCCCCGATAAGTTTATTTTCATGGACGGATAACAATGACGAACTGTACAGTTTTGCCATATGAATTGTGACAAAATGCGAATGGCTTCCTCTCTCTCTTTCTCTCTCTCTCTCTCTCTCTCTCTCTCTCTCTCTCTCTCTTGTTTGCCTATTTCTGTCTCTTTTGCTCCGTGCATATCTCATTGTGTCATTTTCCAGGAGTTATAACCTCACTTCGCATCGCCCCCTCGGCCAATTTTCGCATTTTTATGCATGTTTTGACATGTTCAAGCATCGTTGGCGTCTCTTCGCGATGTCAGGCATGCAACGTTTTATGGTCCATATACGCGTATGTTTGCGCATATACTATACGGCTATTTATGTGCATATATCTGTGTGTTTGTAGAGCATATATGCATGTATATAATATGTATAGAGATCTGATAGCACTGCAGGCCGTTGTAGGGACATTTTGTCTGCGGCTGGCTGGCTTTTGTTTCCATTTCGCTCGCGCCGCTCTCCGATATTCACATTTTACATTTCGCATTTGTTTAACAGTTAAATGGACAGCAGTGACGTTGCTGCCGGCGTCACCGCGTCTCGATAACAATTTTAATAGGCCATTTAATTTTTAATTAATTCTTCAAGCGCCAGTTGCCATGTCATAAAAATGTTTGCTGTCATGTTTGTCCAATGTCCTCGGTGCTCAGTCCTCAGTCCTCAGTCCATCGTCCTACATCCTACGTCCTCTGTCCTTCGATTTTCATTTGCCATCAGCCATCCATTGATGATGATGTTTTTGGGGCGTTTAATGACATGTTTTTGTTTCATTTCGCCCTTGCCGGATGGCCCTGCATATCATTATTATTATTTCGATATTTCCTTCGCTGCCCTTTCCACGACAAAATAGTACGCAATTTGCTTTGTTTATTGAACATTTGTCTATTTACGAAGATGAGGGGCGGGTGCGTGTGTTTTTCCCTCGTAATTTCATTACTCAAATCTTGCTGACGCGCACACACAAAGAAAATGCGGCAAACATTTGTCATTTATGCTATCCAAATGTATTTAATTCCACTTTTGGTCACACCGAGCTATGATCCTAAATGCTATAAGCATAATTTATAGTAGATGTTGTACCCACCTTGTGTTAAATTAGTCTACTCTTTGTAAAACATATTTTCTGCGTGTAATCTGTAATTAAAGCGAGACAGAGAATGTGAGGGGGGAGGCATCCACATTGCTGCCCACTCAGCCATTGCTGCTTGACCTCGAGTCTCGAGTCCAGTGGTTGAGGGCATCTAACCTTCGACATTGTGCCCGTCGACCACGTTGTACCAACCACCAGCCACCCAGCCACCCAACCCCCTCAGTCCCCCCGCCCCTCCTCCAATGGGCATTGTTTGGTTTTATATTTGGAAATTTTTGTGACTCTCTTAATAGCTTTTTGTGAAAATTAATTTCTTAGCTATTAGAGGCTCTTGTCGTCTCCACATTCACTTCTCCCCCGAAGCCCACACCCTCAACTCTCTCAGTGTAACTGTGTTGCTGTGTGTGTGTGTATGTGTGTATGATGGAGAGTATTTTGTAATTACTTTATGCTCGAAAATTGCCGTAGTAAAATATTTCTCGCTGGCTTTTGGGTTGGATTTTACTGTCGCTTTGGGTCAGGACAAAAAAGCCTTAGCAAAAATCAAAGGGGGGGTGGCAATGGTTTTAAGAGGGCACACGTTGACCCAGTCGCCTCCATGAAATGGCCCTTTTGTCGACACAACCGGCACTCAACTTTCACTAATGGAATCAAATGCCATGCCTAGCCACCGAAAGTAAACCAATTTAAGCAACCCAGATTCACTATGTATACATATGTATGGTGTGGTCAGGTATTGGTATCAAATACTTAAAGACACAACTTTGTCGTCTGGAGCTTATAATATCATATCATATCATCATTCTTTGATGATAAGGCAACAGCTTGCATTGTAGCATATGCAATAAATAAATTATTTGATCACTGCATTGCCATTGAAGCAAAGTCATATTAACAAAATGTTACTTAAATCTAGCAGAAACACATGTCTTTCTATGGAACACGTTTTATGCCGGATACTTATTAAAATAATTTACCCCATTGGCAGTTAAAAAATTGTGGCTCTCGACAGTTACGTTAACATGCCACGTGGCAAATGAGTGGTCCAAGTCGTAGGCCAGAATAGCTAAATCTGCCCAAGAACAAGGCCCTAAAACTGACCATCTGACCATGTTAGAGCCGGACGTGTGCACTTAACCCGTTCTTGGCCAACTCGGCCATTATCCACCCACTAACCAACACCCACTAGCCAGCACTCACCACAGCATACAGCATACAGCATACAGTACTACAGCATACAACACCCACAGTCTCAATCTCCGGCCCGGATTTCAATCCCCCAACATGGAAATCGTTTTACAGCCCCCCGCTCTGGTTAAATGTGTATATGGCATGCAGTTTGGGGTAAACTTTTCCCGAAAATTGCTACGCATAATTGCCAGTTTTTGCTGCCTGCAAAGCAGCAGTGTGGGGTGACCACCCTTAACCCGTTACAGAAATCTTCCAGCTAGTTGAAGAGAAAGGGGGTGGTGGGTGGTGGTAAAAAGGGGCTTTATAGCCTGGTCGACATGTGTGCGTCGTTAGTTAGTTAGTTATAACTACATACAATTTTATGAACGCCATATTGTAAATGTTATAATTTTCACTAACAATTTTTAGCAACCGTTGCCGTCGTCGCTGGCGAATGGGGGGCGTGGTTCTCACCGCCCACATTTATGAACGATGACCATGCGACGATGATAATTTTCAACAACTTTTACGTAGCGTGTGAAACACGGAACTCAAGAGGGTCTGAGTGGGTCTGGGGGGAAAGGTGGGGCATTGGGGTTGGGTTTTTTCTGGAAAAGCCTACACATGCAACGCCCACCACCCCCCTCTCTACGGCCATGCACTTAAACGTGCTTGGGATTTTAAAGTATTTTTTACATTACGACTGAAAAGCATTTTCTGTGTTTTTTAACTCCGATTTTTGTCGTGCTTTTTTGCTATTGTCGTTTGGTTTTTTTTTATTTTTCAGTAATAAAATGTAATACATACAAAGATTAACACACACATACACACTGGGGCTGCACTCACACACGCACCATTTTACTCAATTATAAAAGTTTCCACATTAAAAGTTCATTGCAGAGCCGAAAGTCTGGGCGAAACGAAACGAAAGTCCGAGGCAGAAAAGCACAGAGTTGTTGGGTTAGGTCGTGCCCACAGGAAGGAAGGCCTAGGAAGGACCCACCACAGGTCCTTATTTGGGGTGCTGGCTCCTGGCTCCTAGCTCCTAACTGGCACCCAGTCTCGTTTCCATTTCCCCAATCCTCAAAACCCCACTACCAATGCCCTCCGTTGCGCTCCAAAATCACCGGGTCTGGGCAAACAACATCAAAGCCAAAGTGTCTCCGACAGAAAAAGTTACGTTTTTTCTATTATTTGGCCCTTTTTGGGGCCAGCCAGAGAGGAATCTGTGTTCGGCGGGGCCGTGGGCCGGGGGTGGGGTGTAGGTAGTTGAATATGGAAAATGGGCAAAAAGGAGTCTGGTCGAAAAAGGTTGTTGTGCCACATGCACATGCCACATGCCACTCTTTTTTTAGCTCAGTTTTCAGTCTGTGAGCAAACGACTCTATCTGCTACTGCTAATCTGTATATGTATCTTCACTATCTGAATAGTCTGAACTGCTAATTAGATAAAGCATAAAGAACTGACCTTAACTTAAACTGGCAATGAAAGCACGTGTGCAACGAGCTTAGTTAACTGATCTACTTAGCGAGATTTCACTGTGGCCCTAAACAAGAAACTTCCTAATCGCATTAGTTCTTAGTTCCATGATTCTATCAAATCAAGCAGCCATCTTAATCGATCTATTATTATTGTTTTCAATCATTACAATCCCAACTTAAATGTGTGCCTTTACTACTGCTGCAACTTTAAGTACATTGTTTGTTTGATTTCTTTCAGGCTATGGCGGCATCTCACCACGGACGCAGTGGGGCCGAGTGGCGGCCTTGGTGTACGCTTTGTTCGGGATACCCATTGTGCTGCTCTACCTGTCCGCCATGGGCGAAGCTCTCTCGGCGGGAATGCGCTGCCTGTTCCGGCGCCAGCGTGTGAAGGGCGGACCAGGTGGCGGACCCGGTGGCGGTGCCTCCGGTGGTGTGGGCTCGGGCGCCGGGGGAAGCGGTGGCGGCCGAAAGACGGACAAGACCAAAAGCCAGGGGCAGCACTACGGCCACCAGAAGTTGCATCAGTACGGCCTGCCGCCATCGGTGTACCAGCAGCAGCAGCAGGCGCAGCAAGCGCAACAGGCACAGCAGCAGCAGCAGGCGCAACAAGCGCAGCAGGCGGGGCAGCAGCAGCAGGTGCAGCAGGGCAAAAAATCCTCGGGCAATCGCCGTGGCTCACCTAGTGTACCCATCTCCATTTGCGTGTGTGTGCTGCTCTGCTATGTGAGCAGCGGTGCGATTTTGTTCCACAAACTGCAGAACTGGAGTGTCCTGGAGTCGCTCTACTTCTGCTTCACCTCGCTGGGAACCATTGGATTCGGTGAGATGGCTCCCAATGGCGCAGTGGCTCTCTATACGGCCTCCGCGTACATTCTGGTCGGCATGGCCGTGGTGGCCATGTGCTTCAGCCTCATCCAGACGGAGATCGTACTGTGGCTGCGCCGGTTCAGCGTGCAGGATCACGTGATGCCCAAGGCCGAGGAACTGGCTCTAGTCACCGTGGCGGTCACACCGAAACCCTCCTGACAGCGACCCAGCGCGGATCCCAGTCTGGGCGTCGGATTGGGAGTGGGTCTGGCCGGCGGCGCCCTGGGGCAGCCGCAAAACAATCTTGGCCAGCACCAGACCATGTTCTTTGGACCCGCCCACACGCTGACGCAGTACAGCTCGCTGCCGCGCAGGAGTCACCTGCAGGCGGCCAACCATTCCGGCGGAGGATCGGCCTTCCAGCGAAACACGCCCATTCGTAGATCGACGGGCATACCGGAGCACCATTTGGAGTACTTTGTGCCGCGCAGCATCAGTGAGTTTAATCTGTCGGGTGTGGGCGATCTCGCCCTGCCGCCACCCCGTCGATACTCACCCAACATGGTGGGTGGTGGTGGTGGTGGCGGAATGGGTGGCATGGGCATGAATATGGGTGGCATGGGCATGAGCATGGGCATGGGCATGGGCCTGCCACATGGCCTCCAGTTGGGTCCACCACAGACGCTGCTCTGCTCGGCCACGCCCACTGTGCAGCAGCAGCAACAGCAGCCGCCTCCGCCGCCGGCACAGCTGCAGATTGTCACCCTAAAGCCGCGCAGCGAAAAGATGGTCACCTTCGAGGATGAGTCAAAGCAGGCGGTTGGCGGTGGTGCAGTTGGCGGAGGAGCCGGCGGCTCAGGCACGCCACCGCATTGTCCACACGGAGTGCCGACGACTCCGCGAAAATCACCGGCCGTGGGCGATATATTCATGTGACCAGGAGCGCAGGACGAGGCGGCCCAGTTGGATGCAGCAATGCGATTGCGCGACAGCATCGATGATGCACTGTGTCCAAAAGTTGGACCGGCGCCAGGTGAAGTGATACGTGTCTAGAAAACAAAATGAACATTCTCAACGCAAACACTCACACACACACAACACACACACGCAAACCAACACACTGTAAGTAAATGCACACACACACACACACGTATAAAACGAACTCTTTCCAAAGCATAAGAGAGTATAACAAAAAAACATTGCCTACTTTTGAGGGCCAATACTCTCAACTTGAAGTTCATTGTGTTTTTCAGCATATAAGTATAAATAAAACATTGAGCAAATATTTATTATTATGTGTGTAAATATAGCATACAAAAACCACAAAGAAGGCAAACAACTAAAGTTGAATCGCACTTTGCGACAGAATGAGAGAGTGAATTAAAATTAAAATTCTAAATGATAAATGCATAAATAATTGAATGCTGCGTGAGGGCGTTTTACGGTTAATGCTGTACAACACGGATCCAGAAATTAATAAATACACTCAACCACACACACACACTATGAATAATAAATAGTGCGTGGGCGTGGCATTAGGGAGCGGGACGGAGGCTGGGCGGGCAAGTAGAGCAAACAAAATGCAAATGAAAATGACAAATTGTATAAATACCAAAGGACAAAGTTTATTTATGCGATTTGTTAGTTAGT
Source organism: Drosophila yakuba (assembly GCF_016746365.2). Lineage (NCBI taxonomy): Eukaryota > Metazoa > Arthropoda > Insecta > Diptera > Drosophilidae > Drosophila > Drosophila yakuba. Next base: position 2,434,668 of record NC_052526.2, on the reverse strand, counting down.
TGCTGCTCCTGCTCTCTGAGTTCTGTTTTTTTTTTCTCCTTTTTTTGTTTCGCCGTTTCTGGTCGCAAAATTTCAATTAGTTTTATTTGCTGTTTCGCAGGGCAAATATGTATAAATTTCCGGAAGGCAGATTTTTACTATTTGCGAAATGCTGATGGTTTTCTTTGCAGACATGCCAAATGTTATTTAAACTATGACAAGTGAAATCGAAATGTTTTGCACCGATCTTTTCTAGAATATTTATACATATATATATTGTTTTTTTTTTTTAATAAATGGGGGTGCACTACATGTAAAGTAATTTTCCCATTTGCCAATATCTTACGAACTGTTATACGGTGCCAAGTTAGATGTAAAATCCTACCAATAATAGCAAAAGTGTTTTTATGCTAAATCGTATTTTTAACAAGCGAACTGTTGAATGTATGTATCTCCCCATTAAATTAGGCTCAAAGTGTTAAGTGTGTATATGAATGTAAGATAAATGTGTATGTGCCAAAAAGGGAACCGAAAGTATTATCAAAAATTGATTATTAAGCAGACCTTTTAATCCGACTAAATGCCACGTACGAGCGATCAACGAATTACCAACGATTTATTCAAAAACTTTGGTGGCATTTGGCTTTGGCTTGAGTATTTCGCTTTTTAGCCGCCATTTTTTCATTTGTTTGGCAAAACGCGTAATTTCCAAACCGCCCACTGGCAATTAGGTTTAAATACTTTTTAAATGCATTTTGATTGTAGGTAATTGAGCGCGTGAATGGCCATTTGTTGTTTGTTTCTGTTGGTTACTGGCCTTGTTTTCTGTTCTCTGTTGCCTGTTTTTTGTTGCCCGTTCTCTGCTTTCTGTTGGTGTTGCTGTTTTCCACTGACAGGACATCCAATTGGAGGGCTGTCAAGCGAGCGGAGCTCATTTGAACGCGTTTTTTTCCCTTTTTTTTTGTTGCTTTTGCTGCTTTGCGGCAATTCATTTAAAATAAATTCAATTTGAGCGACCGCCACCGCCCACCGAGTGGGCGTGGTCGCCTGGTTGCATTTGTTAATTTTTGCCATATTCAATTTGTGACATTCAATTAAAATAGTGAAATTAAACCAGATAGGATAGTCATTGCTCGTAAAACACAAAGCATGCGGACAAAAACAAAAACGAAAAACAAAAAGGGATTAATATATAAATAAAGAAATTTTTTAAAAAATACAACACGCCGGACAACCTTCAATCTATGGGTTGTGGCCCCGCAGAGACTAACTGCAGAGCTCAAACTTGGGTCACAGCCTCAGCCAATTCAGAATATGTATGTATGTCTATGTAGTTAATAACGAACTAACTAACAGCCAAACGGTAATAGTATAACAAAAGAGAGATAAAACAAATATTGAAATTAAGCCAATGTAATTAAATTAAGTCCACTTGAACACGCATTCACACAGTACACACAGACAGAGCCACAACCACAGACAAATTAATACCATTAAGTAAACTAAATGTAACGATAATTTTTTTTTGTCAAATTCCTAGCACGGTAAGTTGAACTTTTAGGCTAACCGCATGGGCTCATTGCGAGTGGCAGTTAAGGATAATTACTCTAATTCATATGTAATCCTAGTCCACTAGATACACACATACATATGCATATACATATACATATAGATATATGTAGCCGTACACAAAACGAAACTAATCTAGCATTGAGAAAGGCAAATAAGAAATACCAATAAGAAATACCGCAGTTCGCATCATATATATACATACATATATATGTATACAAACATCTCTCTATATATATACATATATATACAAGCCCAACCAAAAAGAAAAGAGCAGAATAAATACATCATGAACAATTTAGTCAAAAATCAACAACTCTTTGTTTGTTCTTCTCACTTGCGGCTCACATTAACAAATGCCAAACATCTGGATGATGGGATATGGGAAATAGGATATATGTGTGTGTGGTCTTTTGGGTGATATATTTGCAGATTGTCAACAAGTGCCAACATCTTAATGGGAAATGTTAGCTTCTTATTTAATATTTGACATGGATTTACTTTTTTATATTTAACTGTCTTTATTTATGCTCGAATTTATTGTGTTCATTATTTTTGATTATATTTTATAATATAATTTTTTATTTTCTTATTTTATTATATTTTATTTTGTCTTATTGCAGATCTTCAGATTTTAACGATCACTGTCATCTTCAGTAATTACTTCGTATTTGGAAATCCCAGCCTACATTTGATACGCCCAAATATGTTCGCCTGATTTGGTAAGTCGAAGCAATCAATATTATATGATTATATGATGATGGAGCATTTAGTCGAAATTAAGGCCAGGATATTCGACATTCCAAGAGTTGTGTCCAAGAGCATTATTTTCCTTTCGGTTCAATTAATGAACCTATTTATGGCATGCCTTTTTCGGACGGGGCTCGTTGAAAACTGAAACTTAAACTGAGACTGAGAGTGAAACGCGTGGATACATTACCGAAATCATCAAAAAGAAACGGCGAATTTATTGGAGCGGCAGAAAGGAGAGGGTGGTGGGGAGGAGAGGGAATAAGGGGAGATTGTGAATATCTTAAATTTAATTGAAATGCGCAGAATCAATTTGCGTGTTAATTGATAAAGATAAAAACGGACGAGAGCGAGTGCGATAGTCTGACCAATACAAAAACAAAAACACAAAAAAAAGGCCTCCCTTCCGCTGGCTCTCTTTTCTGCGAATTGTGAATTATTTAATCATTTAATTAGTGTTAATAATTTATAGCAAACAGCTTCGCAATCAATTTGCGTTTCAGTCCGTATCTGTATCTGTATCTGTATCTGTATCTGTATCCGTACCTTTGTGGCCATTTCGCTGTGCGTGTGCATTTTATGACAACTCTGGAATGAAATTTCACTTAATCAAGAGTCGCATCCAGGTGTTCAGCCGAATGGCTGGCTGATTCCCTGCCTGTGGGAGAGTCCGAGAGCCCCGAGTCCAGATTCCGGCTTTTTGCCACATCAATTTAATTTACTTGTGACAAATATCTCCATATCCGGTCATCGCATTTACCCCAGCATTTCCCATTTCCCAATTCCCCCGATGGATTCTTCCTCTTCGCTCGAGTGTTTGTCGAACCTATAGACCAAATGTCAAGTGGAATAGCATTAGCCCATCAAATGATGTGTAATGTACTCGACTGTCTCTCGAAATTATCAAGCCAATGCATACACATTTTGAACGCTGCGTTGCATGGCTGTAAGTTCAACCTAATACGAGTATAGTTCTCGTAAGTATAGTTCTCGTAAAGCTCTCTACTATTGCTCAAAGATCTTTATAGTGCCGAACTGCACTGTACTTGCATTGTTTGTACACATAGCCATCTGCTCGTTACATCCGAATGCTTGTGTAACATCCAGCGAATTACCTCAATTTACACAGATGGCAGGGCATTAAATTAATTTCGTCAAATGGCAAATGCGAGTTCGAGTTTGAGTACGAGTGCGAGTGCGAGAGCTGCCAGAGCAGACTAATTCGGCCAGGTGAAGTGGGATCAGTGGGTGAAATGGATGCACTTCTCGGATCGAAGTGGATTCGGATCCATGGGAGCAAGTGAAGCTGCAGGATATATGTTAGATGGAGCAAAAACACACACACACGCAAACACACTTACATCCAAGTAATAAATTTCGCTTAAATGTTCTCCTTTGTTCAAGTCATTAAAATCGCATTTGGCAAAGGAAGGAAGCCAGTGGGTCCTGTATGTGACGACTCACTGATGAGAATGAGGATGAGCAAACTGGATGGCTGTATGTTTGGATGCTTGGATGTTTGGCTGTTTGGATGTTTGGGTGATGATGCTGATGATGGTCTCCATCTACTTGGCAATGCGTTGCCATTAACGTTGACTGCTACGTTGTCAACACACTTGACATATAATTTGATTACGCATACGCATTTTATTAACTCATTTTCAGCGCAACCATCCGCCCCTCCTGTTCTTCTCTCTTCTTCTCTGTTCTGTCCCGATGGCGATATGATATACTTACAAGCAAGAGATATGCCGGTCCCATTAACGGTTACGTTGTGTCGGCTCTGCGGTTTTCAAGTGCCCCTGAAAAGCGCCTGAAAAACATCCACAATTTCCCCATTATTCCGCCAGCATATTGTCTGAGTCAATTACAACAACCTCGCTGCTGACGATGGCAGCGATCGTAGCAAAGTGTGCGTATGGCGAACGCCTTCGATGGGCGGACCATCTCTAGGAAAAACCCGCTGGCGGCGGCAACTAATTTCTTTTTACAACTGTAGCAGTTCCTCAGCAGTTCCTTTATGGAAAGGCAAAAAACCCACACATGCCCGCCTACACTAAGGCAAAAAACTCGAGTGGTTCGTCTTTAAATCCAAAGTGCTCAGTATCCTGCAGCTGGAAAGCCTTAAAGCCAACGGAGATTAAGAGTGATAGCATTTAAGGCACGGAAGGATGCTTTAAGTCTGTCTCTGCCATGCAAAGGTGTGTGAAAGTATGCAATTAAGTTGCCAATTGAAAGATAACAGGATAGCACAAAATGTGTCGTGCGATTGTTTCGAAATTAAGTGTGCTGTAAGTGGAGGCTCTTCAAATGACTAACTGGATTTCATTTACTCACTAGAAACCCTCAGAAATAAAGTGAGCGTAGATTGGGGATTTACAACGAATGTCTCGCAATTGAGACCATGTTTTTCTCGCCGTGCAGATGTTTGCAGAGCCTCAAACAGCTGCTGCCAGGCCAAGCCAAGCCAATAACCCAAAGGAGAGCAGTCACGAGGAGTCGTAGCAAACTGTTTACTTGGAACAGACTGTCCTCACACACACGCGCATACACACACACTAGCACACACACATACGCATACCGCACACCAGAAAGGACCAAGGACGTTATGGCCGAGGGGGGGAGGCGAAGGAGCCCGGGAACCGCAAAACTTATGCCTTGGCCCAGCAGCAGCCATTGAAAAGTCGTTAGCAAAACGTCAGACAACACACGGCAGTTGGCCAAAAGGATGCGGCTGCTGCTTCTACTGCCACTACCGCCACTACTGCTCCTTGGGATCTTTGCAATCCTTGGAATCCTCGGAATACGGATACGGGTGCGGGGTCCTGGCTTTGCAACTTTGCGTCGTGAAAACCGGAGGGGCCCCGCCATAATATATAGAGCCCAAGTAACCAGCTAAACTCTTGATGGAGCTGCAAAACGGGGGCCGCAAGACAAACATCAACAAAATGCCGTCGTCGTCTGTAAGTTAACCCTGACTGGGGATTATGACGATTAAAGTTAGTGCATAAATGTCCCCCAAAGTTAGTTGATAAAAAAAGGGAGATACCTGGGCGAGCATAAGTTTTTCGATCGCTGGCAAGAGATTAAAGCACAATTTGTCAGTCGGAAGGGAGATGGCGATGGAAAAGCGAGTGATATGAATGGTAAGAGGAAACCAACCGCTCTGGTCAGTTGATTTGGGGTTCTCTCGGGGGATTTGTGACCCAGAAATTGGGGCTCCCAATTCGAGTACCATTAACCCGCAGCTAATATCGCTCCAAGCCCAACTAATGGGCAAATAAAAAGAGCGGGGTGGAGCTGCGAAAGCCAAGTCTTGCGCAACCAAATTAAAAGTCCTTGCTGCTCTCCCTTCTTTCTGCTCTCGCCATTCACCGCCAGCACCCTTTCTCTCTCTTACATTTTTTGGCCACTTCCGGTCCGGGCCAAGTGCAGCCATTTTGCGTACGCCCATAAATCTATTAAGACAATTTGGCAAAGGCAAAGGCAAAGCAGCCCAGGAAAGTAGAAACTTTGTCTACATATATTCTGTTCTGTTCTGTTCTGTTCTTTTTATTTTACTTATATTTCTTTAAAATTTTTGTTTTATTTTTTGGTAGAGCGCATCCAGCGCCAAAAGTAACCGCACAAAATCTGAAACGCAGCAGGAAAAACAGGCAAAATCGGGCAGATTCGGGCAGCTAAGGAGGTGAAGTGGCTGAAAGAACGAAGGCGGAGCAAACAAAAGTAAACTTGCGTGCTTCCTCTTCATTTTTTATTCGCATTTTTTAAGTACTGTCAAGGGTATCGCTATCTTACGTCCTATACATACACACACGCACTCCCAGCTCGGTGATTATATGACAAGCTGCTGGAGCTTTACTTTGCACTTGGCCAAAGAAATGAGGAATTAGTCACTAATTTGGTTTTTAATTTGCGTGATTTTCTACCTCCATAAAAAGAAAGTGGCTTAAGTCGTAGACATTCTGCATAACTCTCGATAAATATTTGCTTTGAAGAGTATACAGAATTTTGCTCAGTGCAGAGCGTATGCTGAACCTGAAGCCGAAGCTGATCCCCTGGCCCATTCCATTCCAATCCATTCCAGCCATGCAAACAAGCTGCGCTTGGGCGTGGCGCACGGGGCGTATGGGTAATGGATAATGGATAATGGTTACTGGGTAGTGGGTAGTGGGTAGTGGGTAGTGGGTAGTGGGTACTGGGTATCTCCAGCCTCTCAATACAAGTTCTACTTACTTCCTCACCGACTTGATTTACTCCCCCAGCCGCCGAACCCACTTGGTTCCGTTTATGTCAACTTGGCGCGAAGTTGCTGGCTGTGACTGCAAGATACTGTCATTATATACATATATATATATATATATATATATATATAGAATACATATGTATATAGAGCCCAGCCCGGAAAACCCAACTCTGCCGCATTCTGTAATAATCTATCAAAAATTGTACGCAAACAAAATGTGATTTTGCTCCACGTGCTCTGCATATCGCTCCCTTTTTTTTCATTTTTGGTCGCACACTTTTCCTTGGCATTTTCCTACTCTGCATAAATTTTGTTCAGGCATTTGGCAATTGATGGCACTGCAAAAAAGTTCATAAAACTGACCAAGGTTTTATTTTAATCGGTACCTCTTTTTAATTAATAAAAAGTGGCATTTTTATTCATTAGGTTTTATCTAATACATAAGAACCTCTGTGATTCTTGCTCGCTAAAATCTCGCACAAAATCGCTTAAAATTTCCGTTAAAAGTATGCAAAGCTGGGTTGTTAATGCAGTTAATATAATTTTTTTGCCGTGTGAGTTGTGTGCGAGCAATGGTTGTTTGCCCATTTCAAGATTGTGATTGAGTTGGGTTGAGTTGCCAGGGGGGCAGCATGCAACTGGTTGAGATTGCATTGGAGACTCTGCAGCGGAGGTCCTGGGACCGCAGTCCCTTAACCGCAGGATGCCCATTACGTAGGCATTCCCAAAAGGTGGCAAGTTTTCGATTTCAATATTAGTTGTTTTGCATTAAGGTTAACATTCATGCTATATATGCTTTGTATAGCAGTTCTATGACAAAGAAAGAACTATCTTGGGCAAGGTGGATACTTGTAAAGTAGAGCCACTCTCTTATCTACTGATAATGCAAATTCGTTGTCTTTTAAAAACAAGAGAGAACGCTATAGTCGAGTTCCCCGACTATCTGATACCCGTTACTCAGCTAGTGTAAGTGCGAAGGACAGTTTTTGGCGGTTTGTGGGCGTTAGAGTGGGCGTGGCCAAAAGTTTTTTGGCAAATAGATAGAAATTTACAAGACTAATACAAAAATGAAAAAATATCAAAACATTTTTCAAAAGTGTGGGCGTGGCAGCTTTGGGCGGTTTGTGGGCGTTAGAGTGGGCGTGGCAAAAAGTTTTTTTGCAAATCGAGAGAAATTTACAAGACCAATACAAAAATGAAAAAATATTAAAACATTTTTCAAAAATGTGGGCGTGGCAGTTTTGGGCGGTTTGTGGGCCTTAGAGTGGGCGTGGCAACCTGAATCGACAAACTTGCGCTGCGTCTATGTCCCTGGAGTCTGTATACTTAATCTCAACTTTCTAGCTTTTGTAGTTCCTGAGATCTCGACGTTCATACGGACAGACGGACAGACGGACAGACGGACAGACAGACGGACGGACAGACGGACATGGCCAGATCGACTCGGCTACTGATCCTGATCAAGAATATATATACTTTATATGGTCGGAAACGCTTCCTTCTGCCTGTTACATACTTTTCAACGAATCTAGTATACCCTTTTACTCTACGAGTAACGGGTATAAAAAACCCATAAACTAAAGAGGATTCTTGAAAGATGGCTGGCTCAGAGGAATCAAACTTTTTGCTACCCTAAACTTGCCAAACATTTTCGACCACCACAAATGACTTGCCACCTAAAACGACGGGTAAAAAACGATCTTGGTTTTGGAAATTTTGCAGATATTTTAGTTGCGGATTAAAATGCGTGCGGAAAACCAAAGTTAGTATTAAGTTCTCTTACCAGGGTATTTGAGGCGTCATCCCTTTGGATTTCGGATTTCGGCAGCCTTTCGTGTTTTATTTGCGGGCTGTGTTCAATCTGTTGAACTTTGTGCCATAAACAACTTTGCTTTAATCGATTCTGATTCGATTTGAGAATCTGACTTTGAATCGCTTTTTAAATCGTTTTTGTTTGAAAGTTTTTTGGCATATCTCCCACCCGCCCCCTTGCCCCCTTGCCATTCCCCCTTTTGCTACCGTGCAACCCGCTCAATCTGTCACTCAATCTCCCTGGAGGCGACTCTGCAACATTACTTTCGTGCCACTTTTTTACCAAAGCGGCAAAAGTTGAATCGCAACCAGAACTTTTGCACCGTCACATATGCACGCATATCTCTTTCTCTCTCTCTCTCTGTTGTCATCTATCTATCTCGCTCGCTTTGTTCGTCAGCAGGTTTTGGATGTTGCAGCATCTTTGGTTACACTCAAAATGAATCGAACGAACGCAATGCACCGCGAATGTGGCACACTGAGAGAAAATGGTCTAGCAAAGCGATTTGATGTACATTTCATTACATTCTTGTACCATGAATAATTTGTAGTGTATCGCTGCCAAATTAATAATACAATTACAAAATGTTTGCTTAGACATTTTGTTGACAAAACTTCGTTGAGTTAAGTGCTTTCAATTGATTTATTGTTAAACATGGTAAAAACTCAACTACATATCACATCATTTTTCAAGTGCAGCGACCAAAGAGTTTAAAACTTTACGAGAAGAATCGAATAAAGGGGATAACTGCAAAGCAACTGCAAAACAAAAGTCGAGCGTGGAGTAAACAAATCTTTGCGACATAAAAGACGCCACAAAGATTCAGATACAGATTCAAATGCAGATGCAGATGCAGATACATGTGCGGATGGGTAAGACGCTGCCGCGAAAGAGACAGAGAGCTGTGCAGCGAAAGAGCCAGCAGCATGAGACTGCAATTTGTGGACACAGATGGGAGCGAGAGTCAACCAAAGTGAAATCCTATAGAAATTGCATTTGCGGCAGCAAAAATTTGAATTGCAATTGCGCTCACACACACACGGATGACCCCCGATCTCATCCGCATTTCCACTTTTCCCTCTTCTTCTCCAGTCCCGCATCCTGCATCCAGTATCCACTATCCAACATCCAGTGCGGTATCTCTCCTTGGTTTTCCTTGGCTTTTTGCTCAGGGTCCAAGCCGTCCAGCTCAGCTCGTTTATCAAAGCCAACGCTTTTGAATTTCTGAAATGTCTTTTCCGCTTTCCTCGCTCCTGCGGCCAGTTCTTGGCTTTTCTATGGAGCGGTGCGGGCGGGGAGGGCGGGAAAAGCTTGGGGTGAAAAGCAGGAAGTATCGTTGCAAATTACGTTGGGCTATGTCGCTTAGTTTTTCCGATTCGAATGCGCGAACATGACAAATAGATTAACCAAAAACTTGGCCACAAGGCCGAAAGGGAATGTGGCAGCAGTCGAGGGGAGGGGGAAATTCGTTGGAAAAAGGGACAGGACTGGACAGGAAGTCGCCCGTAATGATGACGGGTGCAGCTGCAATTAGGGCAAGGCTTTTCCTCGCCACCAACTCCCCCCAATCCACCCATCCGGCTGTCAAACGCATGAAAAATGTGCAACATTTTGCGGCGCTCCCAGCAGACGCTTTAAGTAATAACAATTTCGCGGCCAGCAGATACGAGTGGGGGAAAGGGTGGGGGGTAAAGCAAAAAACCATATCATCTACAAAAAAACAAAGTCAAAAATAACAACTGCCCGCGGGACGGTTGTCTGATCTATGGGCCATATCCATGTCCGTCCGCTCCATGACTTCCATATTCCATCTGTCACCGCTGCAGCATTTTATGGCTATTCATTTTTATGCAACATGGCCAATTGATGGCCGTAATTGCTTTTATTTCCTCCAAAAACTTTCGATGCGAAGGGGGGAAATGGTTTGGATTGGGATGGGAATGGGAATGGGATCTTGCTGCACAAATGGCGACAAATGTGGAATCAATTACATGCTGCAAACTAGGCTTCGGAAAACGGAAATAGTTGCAAAGGGTTTTTAGTTGAAGGGAGTAGGCAAAACGAAAACAAAACAGAAGGCACTGAATTGACACATTTCGTTTGCCCAAAGGGAATTTTGCACAAAAAATTTACGAAAATATAAAATGCGGAAAAGTGTTCAACTAACGTTAGGATTCCTAGTTTTGCGATAGAAACATACATGCGATATACAAATTACAGGGCAAAATTAAGTACTAAAATCCAATGTTTTACACAAAGATTACTTATTGAAACTTCTTAGCTAATAGAATCACGTAAGGAATTGATGGAAATAAATGCCTTCAAAAATAATTAAATTGAAAGTGGTGTTACGGTCCAAGGATCTTAAATTGGGAGAATCTCCGCACTTTCCCCACTGAGACATTGCAAATTATTGCCTTTCGCCACCACGAAAATCACTTCGATGGGAAACTAAGCCCACCGCCTATCAGCACTCTGCTGTAAGAAAAAACAAGACAAATACAACTTATAAATAGTTTTACTTGAGTAGCGAAAATTGAAAAACCAAAGGGGGCCCAAAAAAATAAATATATACCTACATACATATATATATATATATACTATATATATAGATACATCTGTAGGGATTGCAAAAGTGGGTGAAGCCAAAGAGAAAGGCGATGAGAAAACGGAGCAAAGACAGCCAGAAATAATAAAATAGGAAAACTTTTAGCGGCGCATTAAGTTAACCGAGAATCTGCGACTATGCGGTTGTCCTTGAGGCTCCGCTCAAGTGGGCGGAGATGGGCGTTGGTGGGCGGCAGTGCGAAAATGTGCGGCTAACTTAAATTTATGCGACACGCCGACCAGGAAGTAAAGGAGCCCAACAAAATCTGAAAAAAACAAAAAAAACAAAAACGATAGTCGGAGAAAAAGAAACCAAAACTCGCATAAAATTCAAACGCAAGCGAAAACTTTTTGTGAAGCTTAAGCGAAAAACCAGGTTCTCTGCTCCATTCACCACTTGCCCCAAAAAAATAAAAATCCAAAAATTGGGGGGCTGCGATCCGTTGCTGCCTCCGAAAAAGTGAGCCTCCGCTGGACACGAAATGCCGAACCTTGTTATCCTCAATGGGTCAAGAACAATACACCACCACTACAACTACAACTACAACTACAGCGTGGAAAGTGGGCGGGAAAAATCTGGCGGTGGAAAATTGTCAGGGGGCGAAGCTGTTGGCTGTTGGCCGTTTGCTGTTGAAGCCGGGCATCGGCGACATTTTGATTTATTTATGCTGCTGCCGACACCAAACGGCGGCCATATGAACCGTCCTGTATGAATACATATAAACTATGGCCTAGTCGCATGTGAGTAGGATTTTGGTAGCGGCGGTCCAGGCTCCTGACACAATCAGTTAATGGTAGCTCCCCATCTCCCCAACGGGGCATCCCATTCCCCCATTCGAGCCGGGAAAATTAATAACTTTTAAAGAGCTAGCTTGAATATTGGGATTAAATGAGGAGACTTTCATGCACAAAATCATAAATGGTAAGGCTGTCTATAAAAGTGAGAAACTAATGCTTTACATACTATACTATATATACTATCACTATATATACAGTTTTTGCAATTTCCTCGTAATTTGTATTATATAAAATAGGGTTCTTGAGATCACGTTTCCACGTCACATGTTAACGAAGTCAGTGGGAGTCAGAAAGCCAGGAAATTATGATTTTAGTTGGTCGGCTAAATGCTGTTAACCACATGGACTGGCGTCCATGCTCGGCTCCTTCAGCTGCTTCATCCTCGCGGACTGGGGGATTTTATAAACCGGTTTTGGATTTGGGTTTGGGTTTGGTTCGATTTCGGTGCGCTTGGCTCGCTCATTTGGTTTTCCGTTTGAATTTCCTTTGCACTCTATGAAATTTCAACTTGATTTCCGTCGGGGCATTTGTTACTTATATTTTTAGCTCTCCGCCTGGCCACTTCTGTGTGTATTTGTGTGTAGTGATATGGGTGTGTGGCTCTTTCGCAGCCCTTCACACACCCATTCACCCACACAGTTGTTGACACCTACCGCCGACGACAGCTGCTTCACCCACACACCCACATCCAACTCAACATCCACACCCACGTCTACACTCACTGTGCATGTGCCTGTGTCCTGTCCATCCATGTGTATAGGTGTGTGTGTGTATTTGTTTGTTGATTTGGCTTAGTAGTTACCAGGAGTCTGGCCTTGATGGCAAAAGTGTCCTGGCAGGAAAAAATACATATAAAAAAGAGCAGATCGCCCCGACTATTGGCTACCTGGCGTTCTATTATTAGGATGCTTGAATAAATCATTGCCATTTCCAGTCCCTTGATGTTAGCTAAACCTCGTTTAAGATCTGTGTAAAGTGCCTAGTTACACTTACGACACTTATAGTTTATTCGAAACTTTAAGGTAACCATATCTAAATGGCAGAGTGTCTTTAAAAAATAGAAATAACCCTTGTAGGGGGTACAAAAGTGCGGAATATAAAAATGCAGAAACATACAGCCAATTTGAGGAATCCGCTTAAGTGCGACATTGATTTCCGTCACTGATACCCGACACATGTCGACCCGGCAAAAAGCTTATGAAGAGAGGATATAGAAAAGTGGAAAATAGGTTTCCATAGGATGTACACCTAGAGCTCAAACATTTCGCCACAAAAATGACCTAATTGCAATTGAAAATGGTTTAAAATGGCCACCCCGAAATATATGGGTCCAAGATCCAAAGAAAACCGAAGTGAAAGCCTCTAAAATGTGCTGCACATTTAATGAGAATTTGCCGTTCGATAAGAGAGCGCATTCATTCATGCTGCGGTTTTTCGCAGTGCAACAGAGCGGTTCACAGGATTCACGCAGTTGGTCACACACGAGCTGACATTTCGAGAGTGTCCCAGTCCAACCTCAGTCTGGATATTGGATGGCGCCTGCGGCAATTGCAAAACCTATGGATACGGAGATGGAGATGGTCGACTCCATGGAGTGTATCCATAAAATATTGTTGCCAACCGATTTTCACATGCAAAGTTTCTATTCCTCTTTTCGTACTCTATCTGCAGCGTATTGTGGTTCTATCGGCAAGTTTGTCACTTGAATATATGACAATAATATTATTAGCTTTTAAATATCACGCATATATACAATATATTGTTACAAACTAGTAGTTTTTCGATTTAATTAAAGGGTATATGACATTTATTGACAATTAGTTTTGCGACTTTTTGGGTTTTTTTTTTCTGGAATCTGAAATTTCGAGTAGAATGTGTGGGTGCTTTTCCGATTTAAGCGGGTTAGTCCGATGGGAGCAGAGGGGGGGAGGGGAAAGTAAAGGGAGGCAAGTCGGCGACAAGTTGGCCAGGGGAAAATACGAGATGGCATTAATAACTTAGCAATTGTATTGGGCCGTTGTTGCAGACGCAGCAAGGCCAACTGCAGCAGCTGTTCTCCACTCCTGCACTTCTGCACTCCAAAGGGGAAAGGGGCAAGTGGCAAGGGGCGGTGTGGTGTGGTCTCCACAAAGTGGGCGGAGGTGTTGCACTGGTCAAGAAGTGGGCGTGCTGGAAGACTTATGTCTGGGCCAAAGCCCAGGCGAGATTGAGCCAGGCTGAGACCGGCCGAGCCCGGCAGGTTGATTGATGGCCTGGAACGGAATGAAATTGAATGGAATGGAACCCTGGGGATTTATTCAGACGCTGAAACAAAGGAAGCAGGAGGACAATCTACTACTACTACTACCACTACTACTACTGGAAACAATGACCTGATCTGAAATCAAAAGATTAATCAAGGCAAGCAGGGCAACCTGAAAGCAGAACAACAGGGTATTTGCAAAAAAGCTAGAATAGATACATATACAATAGGTAGGTGCATATGGCTGAAAGCACAAAGCATTGTGATATTTAAATTATTCATGTGGCTGGAATCATTTGCGTGGGCCCAAAACGTATGGCAATCGAATGCAGAGAGCCAAATAAAATGGACTGGCATTAATTGGGGATTAAGAGTGTAATTATATTTTTATAAAAACATAACCTATTTCGATATTATCCGGCCACTGACCAGAGAAATCAAGGCAAATTACATATTAGCAAATTTAGCCGGAAATGAAACGGTCGTAGATTAATTAGGGCTTAGTGGTGGGCGCCAGTGCTATACTTAGCCACTATTTAGCAATGCTGATGTGTGGAGTTCTTTCATCAGTTCGTTAGATAAGTAGTTGATATATGAGGACGCAAGGAGGCACGGGTCAAAGGTCAAACGGTGTGCCAGACACTCAGTCATCCGCAAGTCAGTTCGTCATAGACAGGCGTCCGCCTTTCAATCAACCCAATACATACCACCTACCGAACACACACACACATACCACCCCCACAAAGTACCCAATAAACCCGGCGGGTTCCCATTTAGCCACGATGATTAATTGCGGCCCCGGCATGCTAACAATGTTAATTTGTCATATACGCGACGGCACATCCGCCGGCAACATGGGTGGCCCGAATGCTGGGAAAAAAGCTGAAGGAATCAAATTAAAAATGTATAATCGCTGGGGGAACATAAAAGTACGAAAAAAAAGAACAAAAAAAACAAAAATAAAGTGAAACAAGAGCAGCAGATTGAAGAGCAATCAAATCAATAATTCATGATATGAAAACGTTAAGAGTAACGATAATGCACGAGTCGAGTCCGTTCGGATGACTGAAGAAGAGCCCGTCTTGAGGTCGAATTTGTATCCGATTTTTATGCGGAGGTCGTTGGGCGGGTTAGGCAAATGTACATTTTCAATGACAACGGTAAGAGCATGTAAATGCAGGCGATGACAATGTCGAAATGGGGGCATATTCGGGGGCAACGAAGGAGCTGTGCTGTGCACAGACAACAAATACACACACACACACACACACACACAACCAGGCAACTGCAAGTGCAATTCAAATAAGTTTTCATCTATTCCGGTTTTCGGGCTATGCTTACTCTTCGCATTTTCACATTTTCACATCTCCGCTCTTCCTGGGAATCCGCAGCACTTACCACTGTGGCTGTATTTAAATACTTGCACGATTTCCGGTTGTTAGCGCAGCTAAGTTTCAAAATGGCTGTCCCAGCCACACACAAACACAGAGAGACTATCTCACATACACACAGACACACATCAATTTTTGTGGCACACTTTTGAGCGCACTCATCGACATCGGACATGCATTGTTTTTCGCCACTGCTGCTTTTCACAATTTGCAATGATATTCGCAAAAAAAACAGAAAAACGATTTTCGGCAAAAATTCAATATTTACGATTGGTATTTTCTGTATAACTCGGCTAAAAATGGTCAGAAATCCAAAAGAATTACGTTTTTTTACTCCTAATTGCCAATACTAACCAACCAAATTACTTTTTGACCGACTCTGTTAAAATAATTTTTGGCCAAATTTTCGCATTTTTTGTAAAAAAATTGCAAAAAATTTGAAAAAAAAATTTTCTATGAATTTTTTTTTTTGAAAACACAGTTCGATTGGAAATTTAATTACGAACTCAACGAGGTATGACATTCAACATTTGGATTTTGAATGCTGTGATCAAAATACTGATAATTATTTACCCAAAAAAACAGAAAATCGATTTTCGCCAAAATTTAAATATTTTCGATTGGTATTTTCGGTATAACTTGGCTAGAAATGGTCAGAAAACTACGTTTTTTTACTCCTAATTACCAATACTAACCATCCAAATCACTTTTTATGAAAAAATTGTTTTTCGCCACTGCTAATTTTCACAATTTGTTCTTGCAAATATGGCAAAACGCTCTGAAAGCAGAATGAACGGTGCAAATGTGTAACATGAACCAAGTTCTTTTTTCATTTTTTTACATTAATGGATTTGCCACAGGCAACCCAATTTAACTGACCGAAAAGTACGGAAAATGCTCAAGTTTCTACTTTGAATATCGGGTTTTTAAGACTTGATCCAGGGGAAAAGCGATTTTTGTTTTTGGTAAATACCTAACAGATATCATCCTAAAAGCAGCTGCAAAATGACAGCTTAAAGCTTTGCCGCATGTAAACAGGCCTTGATGTTTACCAAATAGTTCCTTTTTGCATAGCTGCCAAAAAAAATCTCAGCTGATGACCCATTGTTTAAATGCAGTAACATGATATATTAATTTTTATTACCTTCGGCGCTCAATGCAAAATGGCCAAATAGCCAAATATCCCAACTCCAGTCATATTTACAATGTTCGTAACAACCGGACGGGATGTTCAATAGATTTTATGCAAGCAAGTAAATAGAGTGTAAATGCATGCTTTATTGAAACAAGCGAAAAGCACACACATATCAAATTGTTTAAGAGTGTAAAAGAAAGCGAAACAATCGCTTAAATTTATCTATTGGAAATCCATTGATCATCTGCTGTAATTTTGCTCAAGTGAGCGTTGAAAACTGCTCTAAATCGGCTCTGCGTCGCCGTTTTTTCACCTCGAGTTTCCATTTCAAGGAAAATATGCAAAACAATCATTGTCGGAGCCAATCCGCAAAGCCAAATAGCCGGGCAAAAACCATACTCGCCGGCGGCGAAACTTGCAGGGATGTATGCAGTATGTACATATATGAATATGTATATGAGTGTATATGTATGTAGATGTGTCTGTATATGCCAAAACCCCCTATAAGTCCAGCGATGCCAAGCTTTTCACTCGCTCTACTCGTTTTTGAAGCGGCTGGCTTATTTTATTATTTTCTGCTCCCCCTGCGCACAAATACAAACAAACATACACACTCATTCGTATAGCTAGCATTTTTTCCAGCTGCATTCTGTGGCGGAAGTTCATTTGAGGAATTTCGCTTTGGCATTTCCGATGTGCCGTTCATTATTTTGCTTTGCCATCGCCTTGGCTTTCACCTGGCTTTCCGCACCCCTTTTGCCTTACCATTGGCCAATCGGCGAGTGAATAGTCTGATTTATAATGATTAATGCCCTCGAGTTATGTGTCCGACATTTGCGATTGAGATGGTGCTGAATGCGCCAGGAGATGCGGAGATGCGGATGCCACCGAAGTTGGCCAAAACAATTTGCGGCCACAGCTCGTTGGCCAAAAATGACAGTGTGTTTGGCTGCTTTTGTCTGTCTTATTTTCATTGTAAATGGGAATGTGAGTGAGTGTGACTGTGAGTGTTGGTGTGAGTGTGAGTGTTGGTGCGGGTGCCATCAGAAACTTCATCAAACTGTGTTTCGCCGATTTCGCGGTTTTTGGCGCAGCTTTTCAGGAGATTTTCCGCCCCTCGCAAGAGCAGCCTGCATTCGCACTGATAGTGCGATAAGCAGCTTACCTCTATGGACCCATTTCACCTGACTGATTGCATCTGGCCAGGCTGTACTGTACTCATCAACACAATGGCCAGTGAACTTCTAGCCAAATTCCTTTCGCAATAAACCCAGCCATCTGCCCCGTCCAGCAGCCCAGACGCCAAACTCCGAGTCACCTTGCGGCGATTTTCATTTCGCTGGTAAACGCTGTTCCCATTTCAATTTTCGTTTTGGCCATCATAAAATATAATTGTTTTTCCACTCGCCCCGAAAGTGAAAAATAAACTGCCAATTCCACATTGGCGACTGGCTAACAATAAGCTACACCAACAATGGCAATAACAACAGCAACAGCAGCAACAATGGACAAAAGTAAGCTATTTGTTTAACAGCTGCAAGTCAGCAGGAATATAAAAAGAGAGCTGGAAATAAAGCAGCTCATGAGCAGGTGAACCTGGCCCTGGGATGCGACCAACTGATATCCTGTTTCAGCAGGATATAAACTTATAGATTGTCCATAGATCTAACCTATGGATCTATGGAAAATATGTCTAGTAGTAGTAGTTTCTTTTACAGATTGTTTAATTGTGGCATTTGTATTCATACTTTTCACTGTACACTGGACTACAGGGTATGCGTACGTTGGGCAGTACGAACGAAAAATAAGCGAAGCGCCTTTTTGGCGGGGGCATGCTTCTTGTTCTGGTTCAGCTGGTGATTCTTGGATGGATGCTGAGACCGCATTTATGGCCCACCGGATTTCACTCCTATAGCAATACATATAGGCTATATATATTTATGTATATATTCATAAATATATATGTGTACGTATGTATGTATAGCGGGCGCTATATACGATGGCCGTTTCCTACGATTTTTACCTATGTGCCGTGTGGTCGGACACGGAATTCATTTAAAATTTAATGACCTAACCGTTATTGTTGCTTTTGCCGGTTGCTGCTGCTTGCTGGTTGTTGTTGCTTGTTGTTGTATGTTGTATGTTGGTTGTATGCATGTCGGGCCACCAACAACAAGAGCAACAACATCGACGCAATATTAAAATTCATTAAAAATGATTTGCGTAAAACGCAATTTTATTTTTTCATCGCCACAAAATGAGGAAAAAAAAAATAAAACGCCAGGCAAGCTACCGAAAAAAAGAACAAAATTGCAAAAAAAAAAAAGAAAAAAGAAGAAATGGATGTGGAAGTGGAAAAATGGGAGAGGGAATATATAACACGGGCATAAAAACAAGTGGCAGTGAAAGTACAACACTTCAAAACGAAACAAATAAACAAAAAGCAAACGGATCGGAATTCAGGACGTGGAGTTTCATGGAAAATGGAAATATGGTTTGGCATGCTGTGTCCGCTGGTGTGTCCGGTGTCCAGAGACCAAGAGGTGGCAAAAATATCCATGGGCGTAGTGGAAAAGGGGGCTTTCCCTGTATCCATGAATCCATGAATGGCGAAGCCCTTTTAATTGAATTGCCTAAAACACAGGAGCTATCAAGCAGATGTTGCGCTCATTGAGTAAAGTGAAATACACTTTATGTGTGGTTGCAAATGTCCACCAAGTTGCGTTGCAAACCTCTGACCGAAATCAATATACCCTTTGCAAACGTATAAAAACATATTCTCTTTGTTTAGTATTTCGGCATTTTCCCCATCATTCGCTTTTCAGCCTGTAACTTTTCACAAACAGCCATCATACTTTTAAAGTTTTTATTCTATCAAGCCCCACAGTTTCTATTTTATTTAGATCATTGTGGAATTTATTTGAAAATTCCCCATCAGCTACCCAACTCAGACGTTTTATGTACTGGTCGGTGTTACAAGTTGGCTTCAATTTACGATAGTTTTTGGCCCGGATTTTTTTCTGTCCGCTCTTTCTCATTCGGTGGCAGTTAGCCTCGATGAACGTTATGCTTTGACTGGCCGCTGCCACTTTGTGCTTATTTGTGCTTGAACAACACGATGGTTACCATCCAAAAATGCCGCTCATAGATTTCATAGAGTCCGAGTCCGCATCCGCATCCGGTGGAGGCCACTAAAAAATTAATGAAAAAAATTGCACCGCACACACGCAGCGACGTGCATATAAAATTAAAAAATTTATTGCTGTCGCTGATAGGCATACTCAGGCCATTGGCTGCCTTGTAACGCAACGCCCAGCTCTGCCCTGCCCCGCCCACTTAGCCAGTGCCGCCTCCTTTCTGCTGCGTCACGCAAATTAAAAACACAAAATATGAAAATACGGTGCTTTACGGTGCAAAAATAATCAAAAAAAATAAGCAACAAAATAAAGTGACCAGAAAGTTTTTAAAATATTGCGCAAGGCATTTATATTTAACAATCCATGCATTCTATATATTCCGCCCTAATGGGCGTTTTGTGGGCGTGGGCAGGCAGCGGGGGCGTGGCATGCAGAAGTACGTGGTGCGTGCTGTAATTTCCATGTAGACACAATAACAGCAACAGCAACAGCTTTCACCTTGTCGCTTTTTCAATTTTCCCTCCGCTTCTTATTGACTTTTTCCCGCTTTTCTCGTTGGTTTTTTTCCTGCGCATAGCACACACACACCAGATATCGCACATATACTCGTATACCTATATTTTTTATTACTTGATTTGATTTTATTTTTATTTCGCTGTTGCCACTTGCAAACATTTCACAGTCTGTTGCCTGTTTTGAGCCCTGATTGTCATTGAGTTCCGGGAAAGTAGACAAAAGTGGGTGAACGTGGGTGAAAGCGACTGAAATGTGGACAGCAAATGGGGCGTAGGGATTTGTTAAGAAGTCGCGATTTCTGGGCTCATTAGATTTGACAGAAATTTGCGCCAAAGTTTCCGTTTCGTCTGATCCCTGTCTGGTATTATCCCCGAACTTTTATGAGTGCCATGTCAACTTGATTGCCCCGACATATGTATGTATGCGGACTGAAGTGGGCGGAATGGGCGGACTGGGATGTGAGGTCAAGCCACTTTGTCATCTAGTGCTCCTGCCGGTGACCAATTAGTCCACAGGTGACAAAAGAGCCACTCCCACTTGTAAGCCCACGGACATCGGACGAGAGAGTACAAAAGGGCGGGGCTGGTCCAAAAAAAGAACAAAATGGAGAAAGGAGGAGAAAGTACGTGGCAAGTGAAAGAAATATGAAAATGGCAGGCGAGCATTTTCCCAGCTAAGCCTAAAAGGCAAAGAGTGAGTTTTGATTTATGCGCCTAAGGAAGCGCCCTACCCAAAATCAAAAAAATTCAAAAATCTTAGACCTACAAAGATATGCAGTTCATAAGCTGCATAATCAGTATGCTATTGCTGGCCTTTGGGTACTTGGATTAATTTCATATATTTACTATTGAAAACCACTGAAACTTTCACTGGCAACAAGTTTTTGGGCAACTTGAAAATTCCTAAAGCAAAGCAAATGAAGTTTTCGCCAATGCAACAACTCAGCAGAATACTGCTAGCTCAACAACACACACTTCTGATGTTAGTTACTTTGGGGCCTGCGGTACCCAATGTGCGCATTGGCTGCTGGGTGTCTTCGGTTTCTACTGAATATGTGACATTTATGCATTATTGCATAACCTTTTAGACTTACTGTAAGCCATGTGCTATGTAGCTTTGCACTTATACATCATACTTGCCATACTCGCATGCCAGCTTCTTACGTATGCGTAATATCAAGCATTTGCATTGCGTATACGCCCCGTTGCTAGGTTACTTTCTGTTGCACTATATTTGTACCAGTAGAATTTAAAAGGAATACAACTGTTTAACCACTCTATTGAAAATTGCAATAAAATGTAATTAAGTGAAGTCTTTTAAAGACCAAACGGATCACGGCATTTAAATTCATTGCAAAATTCATTGCAATTCCTTGTGCAAAAAATCAACGAAATAAAGAACAGTGATTATCGGGTATCACGTAGTCGAAAAACAGTGCTCCAGACTTGTTTTTCTGCTCGCCTCTTTCGTCGGACACAAGGAAACAATAACAAGCGGAAAAAACAGACGCAGTTCGGCAACGCCATTGTTACCCGTACAGGTGGACGTGTGTGTGCGCGGACAGAGATGGCGAATGCGAATGCGATATTTCAATGCGTTGTGTGAAAAGCAGCGTAAAAAAAGCTTAAGCTAAAATGGGATTAGAAACAACAGAAGGGACGATGCGGAATGGAAAGGAGAGGTCCTGGTTCTGTGCAAGGACGAGACGATGAGAAGAGGAATTTTTGGCTACCTGGTCATGGCAAAGTGCTTATTTGTGTGTATGTTGTTTACTCTGCAGTTGCTGTTGTTGTTTTTTGAGTGGCCACACAGCTGGCACATCCAGCAACCAGCATCCAGCACCCAGAATCCCGAGTCCAGAGTCCAGAATCCTGCACACAGCATACGCACTCTGCCAGCAACAGGAGGAAAAAATTACCCAAGCTCACCTGAACTTACCGGCGGATAACAGGCGTGCTCGCAATTCGATGGGGAAAAAATAGGAAACTTCAGAATGCACTTGGCAAACGCCAAAGACCCTAACTTTATGAACATCTTAACATAATGCAATCGATGAGCTCGAAAGAGGTACAAATTCAACAGCAAGATACGGAAAATATTATAAAAAATCGGAAGTGCAGCGAGTTTTGGTTTCATAAGAACGAGAACAATGTGAGTTATTTTCCAATCTGATGCCCATTTCACAATTAATTGCTGTGAGTGTAGGGCATTTGCAGCGGCGACCTTGTCTCGTTTACAAGCTTCTATTGTTTCTTTACATTTCGCTTTCCTTTGTACTTTTCCCACGCTTTTTTGCAGCCGTTGTGTTGCTAACGAAATTATTTAGTAGACCCGCGTGGCTGTCAGTGGGGCCAAAAGGGAGCAGGGAATCTGCCACAGGAAGGAGGAAAGCTGTCCGGGCTGGCAGCGAAGGGGGAACGGGGAACGGGGAAAACAGGACATTGAGTGGCAAGTAGTTCATCAGGTCTAGGTGGCGCTCTTTTTCCCCTTTTTTCTATGTATTTATGTAGTGTAGTACTCTGTCTCCGCGGCGTTGCGCATAAAAATCGCATTAAAACTAAAGTCAAAGTTGGTTTGTAGCCGCCCTCGTCGGTGACCATGCCCACGCGAATGGAACTCGAAAAAACCAAATTCATGTTCACACGCACAGCAGCAACAACGGTACAAAGACAGGGTAAAGTCCATGGAGAAAGCAGGGCTACCTGCGGATTTTGTCCTTTCTTTTTACGGCTCTCGTCCACCTCAGTGGTCCACTAAGCACAGTGGGCAAAAGTGGATACAAAAAGATTAAATAGTAATATTACATAAATTATGCTATAAACTCAAACATTTCGCTTTCTTTGACAAGATGACTATGATAGGAATGTTTTGTTAACTACTACTGTTCAGAAGCCAATAATTTGACTTAAATATGAAGCAGTTTAATGCCACTGTAATCGAGTTAGCTTGTGTGTATGTGTGTGCACGAGTGGGTGTTTGTTTGTTTGCCTGGCCAGCTTTATTTTTTACCTTACTGACTTTTCCTTTTTGGCCGGGAAGAGCGCCTTTTGATGTGGGCTTATCAGATATCAAAGCGCATAACTGATAATGTGGCAATTGGAGGAGAAACTCAGACAACAGGTGGTCGACTGGGTCGAACTCGAGGGCTTACCCCCCTCTGGAATGCTGATTACATCTAAACTGAACTGACACGGGCAACACGAAAACACTAAAGTCAAAGGCGGAGTTCAAACACTGCCAGATACATAGGATCATCCATCGCATTTCCTTATCGAAATGCTGTCGGGTTTTCTTTTGTCTGACTTACCTTTGCGGACGTTTCGGTTTGTATTCATTTGCCCTTTTTTCTTGTGGGGTACAATGAACGGAATGAGAAGTTGGCTAAAAATGTAGATACATCCATCAAATATACATACATAGGCTTTTCTCCAGAAATATGTGCAGTAGCTTATTTATTGCCTATTTCTTAACGAAAGCAATCTATCTGTATATTGCGATACATAATGTGAAAGTAATTCAAATAATATTATGCACAAGTGTAATTCGAACTTGTGTTTACAAATATTTCCTGCTCGTTTTCGTACTTCCCCATTTTGAGAATGTTTTTTTTTCGGCTGGGTCCTTTTTGCTGATTTGTTTAGGTTGATAATGATTACAATGCTGTGTTGTGTCGCTGCTGTTCTTCCGGAGGCGATGCTTTCCTCAAGCACACCCACCAACCCCCACCCCCCTTCTAGCAGCCAATCCCCGCCTCCCCCCTTTTGCACGGCCACCTTGATTGTTTTATGTGCCGCTCTCATTATCGCGGCCATCTTTCAAACGTTGCCGGCATACGTTAGTTGGCCTAAACTTGAAAAGCTTCCAGCGGCACACAAGTGTGGCCTACTTTCCGGGGAGAAGGCACATGGAAGGGGGGAGGTAGGGAAAGGACACAAGAGCTGGGGGGCTTAGAGAGAGGTGGTAGATGTCTGCCAGCAAACATAAAATCAGCTAAAACGTTGCCACAGCACGGCACACACACTCACTCACACACACACACGCACACCCATATAGTGGCACACAATTTATGCCCCTTTTTGCGGAAGCCTCAACACGGCCTGTACACCTTGCGGCATTTAATATTTGTGTTTCGCCCGGCACACGGGCATTTTCCACCCATTTTCCACCCGCCCGCACCTGAGCTTCTGGCTTCTCAAAACAAAAAACAGAACAAAAACCAAAAAAAGAAAAGAATACAAAAATAAAAAAAAGAGGGGCAAAAATGTTACCTGCCCGGCTTTTTTCGTGCAAATATAATAATGTCAGGACTGCGTCGACTTGTTTACGCTTTGGCGAAGGCTTTCGCTAAGGCAATTTATGATTGACCGCATGTCCTGGGGGCCAAGGACCTGCCCGCCTGGCCGCAATTGAAACTTTAGCGCAAGCACGTGCCAAATGTTTTCGCCCTCGGCTTGCGACGATTACAAAGCCTTCAACTCCCACGAAAAAGCCAGTATATATATATACACATATATATGTATGTATATAAATTGTAATTACGTTTTCCCAAAAGGTGAAACTTCAACTGCCTCCAAAAGTGTGTGATACGAAACGAAAAGGGAGCCCAACAAGAAATGACTTAAAAAAAAGGCAGTGTCGTCAGCTTTTTGCAGCGAAAATTAATTTGTATACTTTCTGCAGCACGTATGTAACAGCTAATAAATAGAAAGTTTCGCCAGCCAGTTCATTGTAATTGCGAAATATATAATAGAAAAAAAGAAAGATGTTAAATGTCTAAAACCTGACAATGGGTGCAGCATGTTTAACCAACAATTACATTTACCAACAAAACTACACATGTATTATAAAAAAAACCATCGAGCTTAGTACATTGAATGTAATGTACAAGTTTTTCCAACAAATCCATAAAAATCATTGGTCCCATGTTTGCGCAGTCCCCTCTGATAAAGGGCGCACTATCGAATGAAACAGATGTCGTTTATAGATATTGCAGATATATGTACATAGCTGCACTTAATCAACCCACCTGTGGGTGACGCGTAATGGCCAGCAAATCCGGGTCGTAAATAAAACAACGATGCACTTTTTACGGTCATTGCATTGCTTTAGTTCTGCTGCCAGTCTAAAACTGAGAGCAAACAAATAAATACAAAAAAAAAACACGAAAACAAGGCACATAAATTAGCGGCTGTAACTGCTATTGTTTGTTGAAACTAATTAAATTATCATTGTAATTGATTAGCCTGCAATCTCAATTTGGCGATTGGGAAAAAGGGTCACCGAAAACCAATTGCGCATTCCCCCAGAGATGGATCCCTCAAAATGATGGGTAATGTGTGTGTGAAGGGCTTGGGCCAAATGGAATTTGAAGCATCGGATAAACAATATATTATATTTCTATAAATCAAACTCGCTGCCAAAGCAGTTGGTGTGGAAAAAACTGCAAAAAAAATTGAAAATAAGAGGAGAGAAGGGGAGTGAAGGGGAGAAGCAAAGGAGTCCCTTAACCGAGAATATTTATAAACCCGTGTTTGGATGTAGTCGTATGAGTATTCAAAGCGCAGCGGGGAGAAAATACAAACAGCTACGAGGATACGGCAAAGCACAAGATGAAGAAGCAGCATCCTTGCCACAGCAAGGACCAAGGACGCACCAGGACGAAGGACGGAGGACGAGGACGAGAAGGGGATAAGGGGATAAGGGGATAGGGAGTGGAACAGACAGAGTGACTGGGACTCAAATGGCATTTCGCAGACAATATGCAAACATATAGCATACTAGACATGCTTACAACCAGATACCTTCCCCATCCTTTTAAAAGAATGAAATAAATGGGGGCGGTGGGGGAAGAGGGGAAAAGGACGAACGATGGGCGGGTGTAGAGGGACCCACATGAATATTGAGAACTGCGATTTGATTGTATTGTATATGCTATATAGTATGCTATAAGCTACAAAAAAAAAGGCAAAATAAAGCGGAGAGGCATTCACCCTATTGCTGTTAACAACGCAGCCTGTGGACTGAGTGAAAATCGGAAAAATCTGAGATTCTGGCATGTCCAGCCGACTTTTCCGGGGATTAAGAGCATGGACCACATAACTTCGAAGTTAACTGATAGCTTTTGTACCAACTGCCCAAAAAGGAGCAATTCTGCTCAGATTTACAGACATTGCGTTTCAGAATGGTAGTTCAGCTCACATGGTTTATTATAGCATTAGCATATTAAATTGCGAATATTAGATTCATACTTTTATGGATTGACAAATCATTAAATCCAATATATCTACGCTCCACTCGAAAGGGAGTGTGTGGTATTAATTATAAACGCTCTGCATTTCGTACTATTTTCTGCAGTAAATCTTTTAGAGGATGGCACAGAATGGCATGAATTGCATGAACTGATGCAATTATCGTATGTCTGAGGCATTTCAAATATTCCTGGATAAATTAGCTGGCTGCTGGATGTACTGTTCTTCAAATGTGTATGTGTATGTGCTTGCGCTTGTGCTTGTGCTTGTGTGTGGGTACAGTGCGCGCCGACTTGGCCAACTTCCTGACTGGATGAGGTCCTGCCAGGAGCTCCCACTCTCGACCGGGCCATCTATCTGCTATCTACAATCTGTGGCATTTGCAGCAGCAGCAGCAGCAGCAGCAGCTACGTGAGTGTGTGAAAAGCACACATACTAACTCAGAGGCACAAACACATACATATGTATATATGCATATGTACATTCATACGCTGAAAGTGTGCCAGGGTTGTGCAAGCCGAAGTCAAAGTGTTCTGTCCACAAAACTTTGTGCCCGGCTAAGAGGCAAATCGAAGAGGCAAACCGAATGGAGGTGCCTGGAATTTATTCCGTATCGCAGCCATATATCTTCAAGATGGAGCACCCACATACACACACACACCCTCGCACACTCGCACACTGACACACACAAGCAAAGAGAACAGAGGGAGAGCAACAAATTGTCATGCAGTGCAATGCAAAAACAATTGCTCGTGGTCGGACATCAACAACATCATCAACAACAACGCAATGGATTGATAAACATAGACAACAGACGCCGCATGCACTGAAAAAATAACTGATTCGAAAAATTTTAACAAACAAAATCTGCCGTTTTAGAAATCTTGTTTATTCTTCATAGTTTTAAAAAACAAAGCATTTGTTCTCAGCTTCAAAAATAACCAAAATTGTTTTGAAAATTCTTCATCCTTGCAAAAACTATCCCATTTTTCGCAGTGTAGAATACACTTCCACACACTCACACAACTCGAGTGTGCGTGTGTGGCTCCAGCAGATTGTGTGTCATGTTCGAGTGGAGCAACTTAAGCAGTCAAATAGTTTAGCAAATTGAATTAATAATATTTTGTGGGCGGAGTAAAAAGGGGGGCGGGGCGGACAGATGGGCGGGAAGGGGCAGGATCTAATTGTGGCAATAATCAAATATTGTTGCATACTTTGGGACAGATTGGGGCATTCGAGTCTCGAGTACCATTCAATTACTCCACTTTCCCCACACAAATTTCCAGGATCGTCGCAATTCGATTGCCTCGCAATTGTGCATGTATTTTTCTTTGATTAATTTATTTATCTTCGTGCCGGCATCATTTTGTATTTATTTATGTGCAGACGCACAATATCTTGAAATGGGACTTTATTATTCATGAGGAATTTGTTATTATTCAATGTGGGTGCTATAATCACTTGGGCATCTTAACAGATTTTCGTATCAATCATTGCCTGCAACCAAAGAGGACAAGTATTTGTAAAGAAATATTATTGGGATTATAGGTAAATAAGTCTTGTTAAAATTAACTAGTATGCTCATTTAACCCATAGCATTGCCCATCTATATCTTTGTCTGGCATACAATAGCCTAGTTGTTTAAAAAATACTCGATTCGATGTGAACAACGGATGAATCTATATTGCATTTGCGATTCGCTTCGATTTGATTCGATTGCCCTGGGTATATGTCGTTTTGGATATTAACTTTTGTAAAACGCGTAGTAGGAGGAGCCCTTTGGTCAGATGTTGTAATTTCGTAGACTGCCACAAATGTGACACATTTGGCCAAAATGAAAACATTATATCCAGCTGGGCTTCTATGTGCGCCTTTGTGTGCCTTTGTGTGTGTGTGTGTGTTTGTCGGTATCTGTGTGATGGCGCGTGAGTGTGTGTGGCATTTACTCAGCTAATTTAAAGCTTAAAAACCCCTTTGGCCGGCAATGTGAACAATGCCAGTAGCCAAGGGCCACTCGAGTTTACCTGAGTGGGTGTGTTTGTGTGGGTGTAAGGGTGTCTGTGTGTGTTAAGGGGCTGTGCTTTGACCCCCCAATCTCTCTCTACCCCTCTCTCACTCTATGTGTGTGTGTGTGTGTGTGTGTGGCAAATAGTCAAATGCAAACTATTTACCACACATTGAACAACAGTTGCATAACGGACCAGGTCTCCTTTTCATTTGGGGATCCCAAGGTTGGGAGTCCCTTTCACACACCCACTACTAATACCAATACCATCACATGCACCCGCAGTGAATGCAATTTTAACTATGTCACACACACACGCACACACACACATACAGAGCTCAGAAAATGCGGAGTGGCACTCCATTAAGCATATAAGTACACCTATTAATGGTCAAAAAGGAAGCCAACGAGAAACCGACAACGACAACGACAACGAACAGAAATGAAAAACGAATTCAGAAAAACAGAAGAAGAAAAAAAAGGGAAAAAAAGAACGTAACCAAAGGAAGCAGAGGAAGCAGGAACGAGGGAACAATATTACACTTTATACTTTTGCCACATTACAAAATGGAATTTCCTTCGCACTGTGCGAATATTCGAAGATAATAGAGTTTTTGAATTTAAAAATGGTTAATATATTAGTAATTAGCTCAAATAAAGAACGTCAGTACTAAATTGCTAATACTGAATATTTGTAACCTGCCTGTTGCATGCAACACTTATCAGCACAAAAAATTAATCAATAAAACAATTTGAGCTTCATTTTCTGCGACCGATTAAGGCTACTTTGCGTGCGTTTCTTTGAGTGTACCACTGGCACCACACTGATACACATAATGTAACTCATCTTAAGCACATTAAGAGATGTGCAGGACCCGCAGAAGAGTGCGGTCCTGAATCCGGAGGATACAGGAGCCAGGAGCCAGGATGCTGGATACTGGATTCTGGATACTGAGTTTCTGGACCCACCAAGGATGTAGATGGCGGTGGAGCAGCAAGCTGCAAGGAGCACTTGCGGTCGAAAGGCAAACTCGGGGTTCAGTTGGTTGAGTGAATGGATTAAAAGTCCATCAGAATGTACATAAAAGTCATTGACTTAACAGCCGGGGTCCGGAGTTCTTTTTTTTTCCAGGCTTTTCCGGCTTCTCCGGCTTCTCAGGTTCCGCGAACGTCGAGGGTCGTCCCAGTTATCCCAGCATCCCACCTGAGGGAATCTTGGGCATCATTACTATTATTTCACGTTCTTTTTTTTGGTCCCAGTATTTTTTGGATCCTGCACACTGCAGGTGTGTGGGTGTGTGTGCTTGTGCTGAACGGCGCTTCACTTGCCGCACGACAACACTGGCGCTCGCGTGTGAAATTAAATTGTTTGTTGGTTCGCGGAAAATGAAAATAAACTTTTGTCTTCCTGCCGCTGTTGTTATATTTCCGGCACGTGTGTGTGCCCATGTGTGTGTGTGGGTTTTGCACGGATAGACCGATCAAATGCTGCGACCACATGACTAATTGAGGTTGGGCCTTTGGAAATGTTGAACAAGTGTGCTTAAAACGGTTTGAACTGGAATTAAAACTGAATTTTGTCGTACTGTCGCACAGTCGTAATTGTATGTAATATGCATTATATGAATGTCTATCATGTTAGTGCCATTTCTACTAGAATGCATTGCAATATATTTGTGTGTTTATTCCGCATTCGAATCTTTTATTATCTTTGCAACTTGTAATACACTACTAATACGCTCAACGAACCGCATAAATGTGCCCCGTAATGCTAACTGAGATTATGTGGTCTCAAATGAAATTGAGCAACCATCGCATCATTAAGATTAAATGGAAATGCCGCCAGTTTATGGAAACGGACAAGTGAGCCTGATTGTGCCAGCCGCAAAATTTCGGGATGCGATCGAATGTCGGTCATGAATTTGAATTATAACCTGTACCTGTACCAACATTTTGTTGGCCATGAAACGGGATTTTTCGTAATGAGCCGAGCATGATGTTCAATGTTGTGCAATATGAACTCGTATGCAAAAACCCGCCAGTCATTCAATTTCCCCGACTCCCCCCCAAAAAACCACGCCAAGTATTCCCATCCGGCAGGTGGCTCTCCATTATGGAGTGTTCAATAATTATGCTGCTGGTTTGTTTCTGGTTTTTCCTGCTGCGGTCGTCCTCGAGCCTCATTGACTCATTGTCCTGGCTTTATTTTCGGGTGAGGATCCACCCATTATTCTGTCCGTCAGTTGGCAAACATATTAGTTTATTGGTCATTTCTCCAGTTCTTTGCCCATCTCCACTCGATTTTCCACTCGCCGGCCTAACGACGCGAAACCGCAGGCTTAGGAAACACCATACCAACCAACCAACCAACCAACCAACCAACCACCCACTCATCCCTGAAAATCCTTGGATCGCAAGTGCGAAATGTATTTACACTGCTGCAGCTCCATTCAGTAAGAACCTACTGCACCTGTACATATGAAAGCACTGAGAGAAATTAATGTATATAACAACTTCGTTTGGTTCACTAAAAAGTCAGTCTGCCATAAATATAATATAAATATTAATAAATATAATACAAATATAAATATATTTTATAAATTTTATATAATAGGTTGTGAATTTTTACTTAATTCCATATATGTAGACTTGACTGCATAAAAAGCGGCATAAGGGATTAAAAAATATATTTCAACTAGTAGTGCATTTTTTACTATGTCTTATGCCCATAGAATTCATCTGCCTGTGTATGCGTGTGGGTGTGTGTGTGTGTGTGTGTGTGGGAAAACCATGGTTATGCGAAAAGCGGCTCAGTGTCATTAGGTGTTTGGGTTGGCAGCAGGAACTGGAAACTGGGAACAGGAACCAGAACCGAAACAGGACGAGGATGAGGGTAAGGACGAGAACGAGGAGCCCAAGCCCGAGTTGCCATGTCATCGAATTTTCCGCATTTGTAAACGCAATGTATTTTCGTGGAGCGCCGGGGACTTTGGGATGCGAATGAATGGCAAAGTTATTATGTAGCCGCAAACGCTGCATTCCTCTTATTAACTTATTCAGCGTGCCAGCGCAATCAATCCGTCAATAAATATAGACGGGGGAGTTGCGAGGGCAGGGGGCATGGAAAACTCGTAACTGGGAAAATCGTTGGAATCGGGGGAAATCGGCTTTTGGACGCCGATTCTCGGGCGAGCAATCACAGTCACAGGAATGTTCATGCATTTGCGACCGATTTCGGGGGTATTAAAAGTCTGTCACTCCCGTTCACTATGTATGTTATGTGTGCTCTGCCTTCTGCCAAACCATATGCTTTGTCCGAGGATCATTTCATACGGATAATACTCCACCACCCATTCTCCCATTCTCTCAAAATTGTTCGCTATTATACTATTGATTCCTAGGAAATTAACAGTCCCAGTGTTCCAGAGCTTGAAAGAGCTCAAATCTCAATTGAATTCCGACGAATTGTCGTAGTTACATGCGAACTACTTAGTAAGTAATGCAATCCTATTTTGCATTTCCTTTTCATTCGAAATGGTTTACAGTAATGCGTAATTCATAAATGCTAAGTTCATTACGCAATTTTATTAAATCGCATGCCTTTAAATTTGTAGGAAAAAACTTTCCAGACCAAAATGGTTTTGGATAACTCAAACTAAACTAGAAATGCACCACTGTTTACTTTATATTTCCATTAAATGAAAGTTAACGCCTGCTTTTTGGCCTCCATTCAAAAACTAGCCCACATCTACAGTGGCCGCTTAAGTTTGAGTTTTGGAAACAATAATTGCAGCAGGCGACCGCAGAACTTTTGTTTAATAGACCCAATCGCACACTCAACGAGATGAAGAGGACTCCTTGGGGGGCAGAAAGGCAGAAAGGCGGGTCGGCAGGTCAGCCGCGGCGCACACTTAACTCAAGTTTCATTCAATTATTGTTAAGCACCTCAAGTTTTCTTAGCCGCATACCGCAAAACGCCCACAACCGCCATGGGCGTGGCTGTCCCATACACCTTGTCCATTCCCATTCCCATTCCCATTGCCAAAGCAAAAAGCCAGGCCAACGCCCACCTTTTGGGTTCTCGGCCCCAAAAACGAGGCCACTTGACAGCCGCCAAGCCAGCGGAGAAGACATCCAACGTCACCTACTCAGCGGACCCGACAAACCCATAAACACCATGTCACAGGGACCAGGAAGATGGGCGATGGGCGATGGGCGATGGAGGCCTCCTTCTGGAGGCTTTCTGGGCTCAGCAGCCGCACAAAAATGTTGTCGCACGATTTTCTGGCTGGCCAAAGTCTGTTGCACTGGAAAAAATGTCGAGTGCGTGAAGCAAGAAGAAGCCGGCTCTATTGAGTTGCATCTGAAAACTAATAGATATATTTTTTATTATTTTCTTCTTCAACATCCGATTGGAAAGTCAAAAGTCTTTCAATGAAATCTTGCTAACTATGTTATGATTATACGAAGGTTTTTATTTTACTTAACTACTTACTTGTATTATAATAGTATGTTCTCAAGCTTTGCCTCCTTCAAATACTGGATAAATAGCATCTTATAATAATGTATTAGTTACGCATAATATTGCCCAGTGTAGCCACAACGCACATGCTTACAAGGCACACCGGTCGAGAGGTGGGAGGGTGAAGAGGGAAGGGGGGAGCTGTCACACTTGGCCATCCCAGGCGGCATCCTGGCCAACTCCCGAGGCCTGACACCAATACTAATGCGTGCGATTAACATTCGGAATGGTCTGCATCCAGTCGGAGATTTGATGGTGGTGGTGCAGGATGCGAGGAGGCAGAAGAGGGAGAAGAGGCAAAAGACGGAGGACTAAGGACGAAGAACGCAGGACTTCTGGCAATCGGCAGGCAATTGGCATGGACGCGACTCTGGGCTTTGGGCCACATACACACACGGGCGATGGGCGATGGGCATAACCCGTCGTGGGGCTGCGGACACGGTCAGATGGCTGCGGTACATGTGTACATGTGTACATGTGTACATGTGTATCTGTGTATGCACACCCACACACCTACACATGTTACCACACATATCCCACATATTGCACACCCAGTTACCCATACACATGTAGAATCTAAGCCAACACGTACGCCCACGCATACACACGGCTGCATATGTTTGTTATAAGTCCCCCTGCAAATATGCGATAAACTACTTGCCACCTTGGGGGTTTTCCGGGCTGGGGCTTTGTGTGGCCGTTTGGTGGCGGTGGGTGGGTGATTTCAGTGGGTGATTTCAGTGGGTGATTTCGAAAGGGTGTTGGCTACACGAAAAATGGCGGCATGTCCCGTCTTGTTGCCGCAACGTGTGTCTTTCGATCGGATGGCAAATGGCAAGAGTGGCCGCGAATGGACAGGGATGGCAAACATTCAATCGCAGTGTATCCGGTTCCAATTCAGTGAATTTCAG
Organism: Drosophila yakuba; assembly: GCF_016746365.2. Taxonomy (NCBI): domain Eukaryota; kingdom Metazoa; phylum Arthropoda; class Insecta; order Diptera; family Drosophilidae; genus Drosophila; species Drosophila yakuba. Next base: position 2,400,799 of record NC_052526.2, on the reverse strand, counting down.
TATTCAGTCTACAGTTTTCAGTGAATTTATTAGATTTTTGCAAATTGCCAAATGAGTAATAAAGAATGTGAAGCTTTTCACTTTAATTTCAATCACATATACTATGTACATACGAATAAAAATTGTAATTCCGCCATGTCATTGCTTATGTATGTATGGCATTTCTGAAAGTATGAAATTGGATATGCTTAAGCCTTTTAACTTTATTGCGTACGTGAACTCATATTGTAACTGACATTACATATAAAATATAAATACATATGATTGGGATATTAATAGTCAACCAAATTGAAAAGCAAAATGGCTGCAAATCGATGAAACTTTTCACAAAAATAATTCTCTTATTATTTGCAACTGTTTGAAAAGTACCATTCAAATATGAACTGTTAGCGTGCTTAATTGAAAAATGAACCAAGTTCGTGCCGGCTTTTTCGGCTGGTTCCCCTGAAATATGGCCTTTCAACCGGTGCCCAATGGGGAATATACCCAGACTGCAAGTTGCCAGCCCTTTTGCCTTTTTGGAAGAGGGCAAAAAATGGTAGCCATGTTGCCAGCGGCCACGTAGAAGGCATAACTTCGCTTCACTTTACGCCTATTTCACATAAAACTTACGATTACACAAAAGGAAGAAAGCGCCAAAAAAACAAAAAAAAACACCAAAAAGGGGCGGCTGTGAGTAGTGGGCGTGGCAGTTCACTTTAAGACTTCTTAGCGAAGAAGCGACACACTGGAAGTTTATTTTGCGGTGCGATTTGATTTTATGCAAATGATTTGGGATGGGATCGAAGGTTCTGTGGTTCTGAGGGGCGAGGGGAAGTTGCGACAACTTTCTGGCAAATCAATTCGAGCTTGCCAAAGTGACACAACTTTGAACACACACAGATACACTCACAGATATACTAACTCGCACACACACACGCACACACGGTGGGCGAAAAGGATGCGAAAAGAAGCACGGAAACAACATCTCGGAAAAAGGATAGAGAGACTGGGAGAGGGAGAGAGAGGGGGGGGCGAGCGGGTGTGGAAAAGTGTCGAAAATGCGAGTCAAGGCGCCGTTTTTGCAATTTGTGTGCGACGCGATGTCAAAATACATTGCCAGCTACAAAAACAACAGTAGCAACAGCAACACAAACCGCACATGGCAAAATGTAAAAAAAAAAACAAAAAAAATGAGGGGAAAAAATAGCAGAAGAGCAGGGAAGCCGAGAAGCAGCCGCATGTAAATGCCAAACGCTAGTTGCGGACAGTGCGCGACATAAGTCTATTAAGCCGCAAAACCCAACCCTTCTCGATTTACTAATGATTTGAAAACTGAAAATCTTGGCCAACATAAATATGCATGAGCAGAGCTTTCGCACAGTTTGTATGCTAATCTTGGGCTTTTCTTCCGGCCTTTCCAGCAAATACCTTTCTCCGGCAGAAACTTTAAAGTAAATCATAGTCTTAAGCTGTTACACATTTGGGCTTTAAAAGGTAACTTCTGGGTTACGTTGCGTATGCGTGATATTTCCATTGTTTCGCTATTACTGAGCTGTGAAAATGTTTCTTATTAAATACTAACAAGCTGGAAAGCTTGGTGTCTTATAACTTGGCAATGCAATTTAGCTGGTTTGCTTATGTTTTCTTGGCAGCCTTACGCTTTCGTCGCTCACTGTACGCCGCATTCGTTTTGTGTTGTTATTGTTGGTCTGCATACGTGTCGAGTGTTTATTTGAAGGTTAAAAATGCATAAACTTTTAAGCTCGCACGCACACACACACACACAAACACACACTCACAGCTACCGACACTAACACTAATGGCTTTAATTATTAATATTTCAGCGTGAAATTTAAATTCAAGGCATGACAGCCAGCAGAGCGAGAGAGAGAGAAAGAAACACTCGCAATGCGAGGCTACAATTTCCACCCATTTCACCTAGTTCTTTCTCTTGTTTTCCCTTCGTTTAGTTTTGTTATTGTTGCTCCAGCAATATATTAAAATTCAATTTAATACAATTTCAATTGCTTGTGCGTGCCATTGCTATTGCAATGGCGATGGCGATGGCGGAGGCGAGAAGGCAATAGTGGCTTTGCCGAATGGCGAAAGGTGATGTGTTTCGCACATTGGCGCCCATTAGTTGGCCAGAACGATGGGAATATGGCCCAGTAGGAATTACTTAAAAGGCTCTGCGGGTCTGCACCTACGTTACAGTAGTTACTTGCTAGAAAGAGATAAATTGACCTTAGCCCCGGACAAATTAAATGGTGTGTTCATTGTTTCTAAATCGATGGGTACTTAAAGGGCAATATCTATCTCTTGATAGATGCCAGAAACAGGCATTTTAAAATCTAGCACAGCTGGAATATAAGTGCATTCTTAATATTTGTGGACATGAGCAGTTCAATTAGCCATTCAGTGATGCTACTAGGTACAACTGAGTGCTTAAGTGCATCTATGTTTCTATGTTTGCAATATTTCTTGCAGCTTTCCCCTCACCCGCCAGATACTTTTTTGCGGGTTATTCTGCTTTGTATGCAAAACGTGCAACGTTTTGTTGTTGTGGGTGTGCTGTTGCTACTGTTAGTGTTGTTTGAAGTGCGTGTTGCATCGTTCAACGCTGGCGTTATTTATGCAACAACGGCAATAGCAACAGCAACAGCAACAGCAACATGAACGGAAGCGGCAACAACGTCTAGCAGTCGATCTATGTAGCCCTTTGCTGTTGTTTCTGCTTCTGCTTCTGCTGGCATTTACGAGTAATGAAGAGCCCACCATCAACCATCAGAATCGGTGCCTAGACCCACACATATATTCTCATCCGAAATTCGAGGCCATTCCCTGACATGTCAGTGTCGCTGTGCTGCTGCGTTGCAATTTGCATTTCATTTTTCGCCTTTGTAGTGCAAAAATATCATTAAATTAAAGGGCACAAAATGAAGGAAGCAAAGTCCGAACGAAGACAAAATTCTGGCTCAGTGTTTCTTTTTAGTATGCATCTTGTACGGAAAGTAAAATAAATCAAGAAATCCAACACAGACACGCAGTGAAAGGCTTTTCCTTTATTTCTTTGTGGCTAAAACGTAGACTAAGCTCCGAGCTTAATTCACACGACACTCATACATATGCAATATGCAAGCCAATAAATGTCTGAGTAGACATTAAGTTGCGTTTTTAACACAATTTCAAGTTGCTCAATTCTCGACACCAGGCGATCATAATTAGTAACATGTGACCACTTTCTGGAGTTCCTGTTCGCCTGGAAATTTCATATATTTTATAACAAAAAATCTCACCAGCCGATTTTTAGCTCGACAAAAGCTTAGTTTTGACTTTAACTTTATCAAATTACTTACATATCAGATGCGTTTTAGTTTTTTTTTGGCAATAGTTACATTGACATTTTGTACATTTTGCACACAGGTCACATTTTGAGTATATTTAATGTATTGGGGCTGAGACTTTGAAGAGACATTGTGCGTAAGGACTTGGCCATTTAAGTGCGTGTTTTCAATGCATCTTGCAAAGAAAGTGAACCGAAAAACGGAAACGAAAATAAATCAAGGTATTCAGAGCAGGCGCAGTCATACAAACACACACCACACACCACACACACACAGTGTCTGCACTTTATGCACAAATTTTTGTTTTGCCACTGCTTCTGTGTGGGTGAAAAACTGATTTAACTGAGAGTTTAATTCATATGACACGCATATGCAAGTCGATATGTGTCTCTGTGTATTGGCCTGCATATATAGAATTTATATAATATTTTTGTTAACAGATATACTATACTATACATATGTGTGTGTGTGTGCGTAAACAAACAAACGACTTACATAGGCGAACTGCAGCGTTGGCAAAACTTTATCAACGGCAGTCAGCGGGGTCAGAGGTTAGCCATAAATATATGTGTGTGTGTGTGTGTGTGTGTGTGTGTGTGTGTGTGTGTGCATCCAACTGGCTATGTACTAACCGAATCAGGTCAAAGAAAGCACGCGAAGGGTAATAAACATGATAAATACTCGGCAAAAAGAACAACAGCAAGAGCAAACAATTTAATAAAGAACGCAAAATAAAGAAGCCAGAGTCGTGAACGAAATCCTGTTGAATTGGAACTGAAGGCATAAAAGTAAAACTGACAAAAGCAATAGACCAATTGCTAAATAACTACATTATTTTGTGGGCAAGCATTTCTCATCTTTACTGGTATATCTCCCTACTATTCTGTTAGGTGACCCATCGATTGTTAAGAGCTTAACCTGAACTTAAGCTGATGAAAGAATAAAATCAGAGATAAACCCAATTAAAGCGGAAGTCCTCGGGGCGCCTCCAGCTGAGCCATAGCCATCATTATAGTTCCAATACCAATTGCAATTCCAATGCGGCAAAGGGATAACAGCGCCTGCAGGCAAATCCCGAGAGGATCGAAAGGACGAAGGGGAGCAGCACTGCAGCAGCAGCAGGAGCAGCACGAACAGGAACAGGAAGCTGGGAACCAGGCGGCAATGGGAGCACACTTTGCATTCTGGCAATGCCGAGAATCTCAGTTTCAGTGCAATTAGCTGCAAGCTGGGAACCGGGCTTAATCAAATGCCCAGCTACTTCATCCTTTTTGTCCCTTTTGGGGGGAGAAAGATGAAGAAGCTCTGGAAAAAGTGCAGAACATAAAAATGTTTGCTTCCGGCCAACAATACAGAAGCCGCAATATTCACACTTTTACAGCTGACTGGGCAGACGCACACATCCAGGCATATTCAGACACATGCAGACACATCCAGGCACATCCTGGCATCATGAAGGTCCTGAAGGACGAGCAGGCATACAAATGAAGAGAGCTGGCGGGCAAAAAGTTGCCTCAAGTTGTGATGCAGCTCCCGATGAAGTCGTTCCAAATGAATATGCGTGCAGAGCCGAAAACAGGACAGCTTTACCGCTCAACGAGATGCTAGGGACTCATCCTCAACGAAATCCTCATCCTTATCCGAAGCTGAATCTGAATCTGAATCTGAATCCTCATGCCCATCCAAATCCAAGCGGCAGCCACCCCACTCTCCATCATTCATGATTGCCGCAGTCTGTGGTCTCATGATCGTAATTTACTATTCACAAAATATTCAAAACTGCTGCACAAGTGACACTCGAATGTCTTTTCGCAGTCCCACTGACAGACGCAGACGCATTCACAGTTGGAGCCATTCGGAGCCTGAATCCAGGACTGAGGACTCAGGACTCAGGACTCGGCATTCTGGTCCGGAGTCATCTCCTCCCCAAGCTCATCATCCACACCCACATCCCCATCCTCATCCACATCGCCATCGTTGTTGTCGTCTGTCAAGTGCCAAAAGTGCTTTATGCCTTTTGCTCTCCGAGTTTTATTGTAATGCTCTTTGTTGGAGCTGGCAAAACTTTGCTGCAGGTTCGTCTTAATGAGAGGGGATAGTCGAGCTCAACGGCACCAAGGCGATCCTGGAATAAGACACCTTAACCATAGGATCTATGCATTACAAATCTTGGCAATACGCACTACTCAAAGCAACATTCGAAATAAGTGCGAATTTCGAATGTGCATGTGCAAGGGTTTTGCGAATTTAGCCAAATTAAATCCAATAGATTGAATCTACCGCATTTAATAATTAGTTTTCCCAAATTAAACCCAGTTTGCACAACAATCTAAATCCCTTAAGACACAACAAATTAATTCTAGTTCATATTGGGATTCAATTATTTCTGATCTCTAGTAATATTCTTAGCTTTTGTTTGACAAAAAAAAAAGCGTTTAGTGTTTGGCAAAAGGATTTGCTGTCCTGTCAATATGACAATGTGGCAGGGAATGAGAAATTTCCTGCACTCAACACTCAAAATATAGAATTCTATTTATTCTATTCTACTTACAATAATTCTACAGCCATAAAATAATTCTATAGTTACAAGAATATGTGTTATACACATAACTTGAGTTATTATTTCTTTCAGTATGGTCTCCTGCTACGAATTATTATCGACTGCTGATTTTGACGATTCAGTTAAAGCCCAACTCTCTTTGTTGGCCGAAATACATGAAATACGTATCCTTGTGACTCGAAAGACGTCCAGATGCTAAAGATATCCAGTGTATTGGGCCTTCTCCCCATAATCGTTGTTAACAACGGTATTGTTGTTCTTTGAGTTGTGCTTCTAGATAATGGACGCACTTTGGGCGCAGGATTATTAATATGGTTTGGTCCTTGAGTTTCAACAAAGCCGTAAGGCGGCTCAGTTAGGTGTAGCTTAAATGCCTGGCATTGGCATATTTGAAATTTAAAATTTGTGCAAATCTCGGTCTGACTCAGTTATGAAGTTAGAACTACAGCTTCTCGTATGCTTGTTCCTTTTTGCTATTCAAAAGTGCAATTGAGTGCGTTCGAAAAGTTGAGTACCTTCGATGCCGTGACAGTTTCGCGGACTTTTGCAAATATATTTGATTTTATGCAAATGCTCGTATTATTGACAAACATGAATATAATATTTTTTATTTGCAATCCACTCATTTCTTCGCTGCTCCTTCTCTGTGATTTCTCGGTGGAACAAGTCAGGGCAAACTTTGGCTGATTGTTTCGGCTTTCTCCCTTCGCCCCCCTCGCTTTCATCGCATTTCACTTCTTTCACTTTTTGGCAACAGAGCGAAAAAAACAAAAAAAAAAACAGAAGAAAAAAGAAATACCACCGGGGGAAACAACAACTTGGTGGACCATAAAACAAGGTAAACTATAAAAAAAAGCGACGCCAAGTGAAAGCAATTACAAATGCAAACTACGAGCAACAGCTGCGGGCGGTACTTCCATGGGGGATTTGACTTAGGGGTATGGGTTTTTAGTTCCCGAGATAGTGGGGCAATGCGGAGTGGAGTGGGGGGAGTGGGGAAAGTCTGGGGCTAAGGTGTGTCCAATCTGCTGTTTTTGGCAGATGTTCTTGGCCTCGAAAGGCATTCTCTTTTCTCTTTTCAGTTCGCAGTTTCAGTTTTGCGAAATTTTAATGTCCAACGGGGGCATATGTTTATGACGCTTACTAATAAAAAATGTTTTTACGACTCGACTCTTCCACTTTCTAGCGTTCTCGGCACTTACAGTTTATGTGGCTTTCTCTCCGGCGAATAAACGAATCAAATTCCTTGGCCGTCGCACAGGGCGTATGAGTAATGCAAGAAAGTGTTCTCCATGGAAATGGATGATGGTGGATGTGAATGTGGCAATGGGTGGGTATCAAAGGGGGCAAAGGGGTGGATTTTCGGGTAGGATAGATCATCATGGCATTGTCATGGTAGCTGGTAGCTGGTAGCTGGTAATGGTGGCTGCTCGCATTCCAGCCCAGTTAGAGCGGAGGATACCTTCGAGGAATTCCAGAAACTAGAGCCCAAGGAGCAGCCATAAAGTGCAAGGATACGTAATGCAATATTTAGCCTCCTTTGAGCGCGCTTCCAGCAAAGTGACAAAAAAGCAAAAAAAAAAGACAAAAAAAAAATAAAATAATATAAAAAGAGTGGGGTACACACAAAAAATCTCACAAGAAGCAGCCGGCAGATCCTTGGGCTCATCCTGCGTCCCACAGCGCTGCTCGTTGCGACGTGCAACTCGACGCGTATCAAGTTACAACTTGCAACAAATATTAAATCAGTAAAATGTCCTTTAGGGCGCACTCCACTATAATTGTTGTTGCAGCCACCCGTACTCCTTCCTTTTCTCCGCCTCTCCCCTCCCCGCTTCTCCGCCGCCAAGGAGAGGCTTCTAGTTCATCGCGCCGCCATTGTTGTCCTTGTTGTCCTCGTTGGCTCCACTGCCGTTTTCCTCATCTTCAGTTACAGCGCGTCAAAATTGCTGCCAGCCCGCGAGTGTTTATGGCGCCTCACAGGCTCACCTCGTCCCGTTCGTCCTGTCCGTCCTGTCCGTCCTGATGGAGCTGGTCACCTTTCCAAAGGAGGTGCTAAGCCAGGTGGGATGCACAGTGGAACTGAACGTCTGTCCATCTCAGTGCATCTTAACACAGTCGTATCAATATGCTGATAGTGAAGTACATTCAATCAGTAACTTGCGCCAAGGTCATTTTGCATGTTTGTTTGGGTTTTTGCCTCGTTTTCATATTTATGATATATTTATATATAATCACATATGCAAAATTAAGATCTAACCTTAAGTATTACGTAAAAATACGATTTTTAAAGTTGCTTCTTACATATAAAAACGCCATTTTTCCTATCCTCTTCCTCAAGTTTTTAACCACATTTCGCGCGGATCTTTTGCCCGGTTTCCCTTTCTCCTCATCCAATTTCCTACTACCTCGGATTGAATAAGCGACTTGTGCCGGGCACTTTGTCAGCTGGGCGTATCAATTCGGAGTCACTGTGCCTCGGGTCCACTCTACTCGAATCTCCTCCATCACTTTGACTCCCTTTTGGCTCCATCCTGTGACGCTTTTTATTACGCATCCCGGGCGGATGAGACATTGTTGCGCCGCTGATGGATTCCGCTACTTAGGCCGGATTCCGGGATCTGGGATCTGGGATCTGGGATCTGGGTTCTGGGATCCGGATTCCGTGGCTGCAGCGGCGACGAACTGAAAGATTGTGCAAGTGCAAATGCATTTTGCGGCCATGAAATTACCAGCGACTTGGCCGCAGACAACAGGAGATGGAAAGCCAGTTGATGGCGGAGTCAAATGCGAGCGCTTCGGGCCACAAACACCCCACTGTATTTGACATTGTAATTTGATTTTGTGGTCTGCAGGTACAAATGCCTCGGCCCTCGCCGATGTGGTCAGCTAAAGGCGCTGGATTTTGCGGCTCTGAATTGTGCCCGTAAATGGCAAAAGCAAGGCGGTTTCCCCCATACCCATTGCCATTGCCATTCCACTCCCGTCTCATTTCCATTCTTGGTCGCGAGTTTTGCCACTCGGTCTGCTCCTGTCACTTGCACTTTTCAGATTGTGTGTCCTGTCCTGTCCTGTCCTGTGCTGTCCTTTCCTCTGCTCTGCTGTCCGTTCCCATACTTTAGTCCTGCAGCTCTGCAGTCCTGTCCGTGTTATTTATGCCCCTCGGTGTGCTCTACCACACCGTATATACCCCGCACTCTACACATGTATGTGTGTGGGTGTGGCTCTGGGTGTGTGTGTGTGCGAAAACGCCTCCGCTGGGATGATAATGTGTGCGCATAAATATACATGGGGAATTTATTAAGTTTTATGTGCCAGCGCACAGAAGTAGGCAACAAGAAGCGCAGCTCACGGCAAGGACTCGCATTCGGATTCAGTTTTGACACCTCACCTCCGTGCCCCCCCTCCTCCCTCCCAGTCCACCCATCTTTGCCCCACCTTGATGCCTCCTAGCCAACTCTGCTTCTTCTTTGAACCTGCTTTAAAACAAGTTTATCAACTTTTTGGCAGGCCAAAATGAGGCAGAAAGGAGAAATTCAAGGCACTCGAAAAAATAGCCAATCCCTTGATAAGAAAACTACAGTCTCATAAACTGTTTCGTGCATTTTGATGCCTACGTAAGCATGACCCAAACATCTGTCGTTTAACAAATAAAAGTGTCAATAGAAGGATGGTCCAACTACTGCAAGGTTGTAACCCACATTTTTGTACAGTGCCAGCATTGTCAGGACATCGCATTAGGCACGTGTTTTTTGGATTCGGATGTGGATGTGGATTCAGCACAGATCCCATCACATTTCGCCCCATTCACATATCCAACGCATTTGTCGCAAATTTTTGCTTTTAACGAGGCAAATTGTCTGGGCCAAAAGTTTAGCTCGTTTTCGGTGTGGAAACTATGCGGTTAAATGATGGAATCAGCGACTTGCGACTTCAATCGCAACTCCTCGCCGGAGCAGCTCTGGCGGGGATCACGGAGTCGTCTGTGCGGAGTACAGCTCGTAAACATTTGCCAATCTGCAGACAACGCCCCCCCGGGGGCTATGCCCCTGCACTGCCTCCTCATCACTTGCTACACCAACTACTTATCTTATTACCCAGGACCCTCTTCTGCTCCTGCTCCTTTTCTTTTTCTTCATCTTTTTGTTTTTTTTTTTTTGAGTCCTCATCAAGTAGTCGCCATGGGAGGCAATTCCATTCCGCTGCTGTTCCGTACCGTTCCGTTTCAGTCCCCACGGAGCAGAGCTGCAGACTGCAGCGTTGACAAGTCGTCATTCCACTCCGAATTTCCCCGGAAAACCCCACCACCGAACCACCCCACAGCCAGTACAACTTAATTTGCACTACTCACGGGTGCATAGTCGTAGTCGTAGTCGTTGTCGTCATGGCTGCCAGCATCAGGCGCTTTTTATTATTTCTCGCTCTGCCAAATTGTATCCAAGTTATTGTCGTAAAACATACGAAGCTGCCACAGTGCGTATGCGCTATATTTTGCCATAGCACCAACACCACCACCACCACCACCACCACCACCACCACCATCACATCTCCTTCCTTCTTTTCAGTTCACCATTCTCACTTCCTTCCGCGCCCAGGAGCATTGCACTGTGCTCTATTCCGGCTATACCCTGCCGCAGGGTATTTCGCTTTTCCATTTCGGAAACTCAGGAAATCTTAAATCACTCAAAAAGGCAGTGGCTGCAATTGGGGAAATTCCTTTTCGCACCATTGCTCTTTGTGAACGCTTTTGAATGCCATTCTTTTGCATGAAAGCATGTCATAAGTGACTGCAACTTGAATAATTATTAGAAAAGTTCATCTGCATATGTATTACAAGCAAATTTTCAGCAAAAGATTGCATTTCTCTTGGAAATTTTCCAAAAAGGTGTTTCCTTTTCTTCAGCAGATTATCTGCGGCTTTTTATTTGCAGCATTTTTATAAATTTTACGCTGCGGTTGTCGCCGCCGTTTTTGATTTGGTCTTCTCGCGCTACGCGACTCGCAAGGCAACTTATCCCGCCAGCCACTCGCCATCTGCACCACCCCCACTAACCCAGCCACCCAACCACCCGACGAGCCACCCACCACCCACACATATGCCAGTGGGCGGGCGGTTTCCATGGGTTTTCCACACTTTTTCTGGTCTTTTTCGCGACTCTCCGCCGTTTTTTGCGTGTTTTATTTCGCTCAGCGAATGTGTCACACAGTTTTTAGTGTGTAAAGTGCAAACAATCAACGCAAGCGACTTTCAGCTGCTGCCCACCGATGCCCCCCCTCCCCCCGCCCCCTTGGGCGTGTCTCGTCACGCTTTTAGCTAAGCTCGGTCGCACTCCGCGAGGCTTCACCGTACTCACACAGCACACTCTTTGGCAAAACTGCATCTGGTCGCTTGTCAAACGCTGGCAGCACTTTTTCAGCTTGTTTCTGTCACTATTACATTTCATATTTCCACGCCCTTGTTGTTCTTGCTGTTGTCCAGTTTAGAACCGAAATTCCACACTTTGCCATCGTGAATTCAACGCAACTGGGGGTTTTTATCTGCAGCTCACCCCCGCCCCCTGAAGTGCCCCTTTGACCCCTTCGGAAAAGCCCCCTTTCATTTGGCTGTCGCTTTTTTTTTGTGTGCCGAGTTTAGTCCAGCTCTTAGGACTCAATTTTCAAGGAGAAACTGCATCCACTGCCAGAAATAATGAAGTTGTTTTATCTTCTGCCCTCTAAAACAGTCACACCGAATTTGGAAATATTTTTAAAGCATTTAAAACAGCTTCAAATAATATTTCTCCATTCTTAGCATTCGATATTTGTATAAAGCGAGGGATTTTCTGAAGGTTAAACCAGTTTCGAGGCAGGGATAAAATAAGTGCGACAAATGCGTTTTCCAATAAACATTTACCCGCGGAAATGTAGAAATAAATCCAGGATGAAGCCATGGCTCCAGACGGCTGCTCCGGCACCTAATCGCAAGGACACGAAACAGGACTTTATTGGACCGGACTGGGCCAGATCCAAGTCGGCATCAGCACCTGCCAACGGTGGCTATCAATGGCCGGGCACAAAACTGATTTCAATTCGACTGGGAGATGACCGCATCCCAAGTCTCCAAGGACATTTCGTGTGCTGGCTGCTCATTTCATTGTCGACTGCCTCGCTTTAAATGACAGATTTATACGGTATGCACAGGCAACAAACAAGGACAATGACAACTCCGATTCTGATGCCGATTGGATGGGATGGGATGGGATGCGGATGCGAATGCGAAAGCGAATGGGAGTGCGATTTCATCTCGGGCTCCTGGTTTCGAAACAATCCAGCAGAGTAGCACAGTGCGGCAGTTGCAACTTCAGTCCTTCAGACCGAATGAGTGACATGAGTGCCAAAAGGAGCAGGACATTGGTATGCACTGCGCTCGTCCTTCCCCACTCATAAAAGGGGGTGGTAATCCCCCCTCGTAATCCCAAAACATATACTTAGAAGTGCGCTGGAATACGGAGATCCGAGATCCTAGTAGATACGAGCAACAATAAACAGGAAGCACAACGGGAAAAACCAACAAACGAGCTACGAAATGCCACGCAGGACACTGCTGAAGGAGTCAGACTGGCAGCATAAACTGAATAAAAAATAATTAAGCTACTGTTGACGCACTTCTCCTTCCCCTTCTCCATTTTTATTTTTTTTGTTTTTTGTTTTTGGGCACGCCAGGCACGTGACAGGGTTCCCAGTTTCGAGATGAGTAGATGGCTTACAAAGTAGCGAGTAGAAAGTGCAGAGGTGACCATTAAATTGCAAAACAACTGCTCAGCGCCACCAATTAAACTTGAAGTTCCCCGAAGTGAGTTGGCAATGTAGAGTGGGTTATACACCATCGCCGGGTTTTCATTTGAAAGAGCTACGAGTATTTGGATATACCATTTTCGTTACGAAATACAAAGGTTACAGGTTAGATTCGCTAGTTAATTTTCCTCATTCAATTCATTTGAGATCCTTTTTTGGTCGCATTTAATATGTTTCAGCGCTTCGGATTGACTGTCTTCGGTGTACACGGGTTGCTGTATTCCCCGACTTCTTCGCTGCAGTCCCTCAATTATGCATTCATCGGATTCTTTTCATGCCATTGCCACCACTCCTCCTCCTCCTTCTCCTCCGGTCCGCCACTCATCCATTCCTGACCCACTTCCTGATGCCCAGTTAGCGACCAAATGAACCAACATGGCAGACGCTGATGACCGTCTGCCATTGCCATTCTGAAATTCTGCCATTCTGCCGTTTTGCCATTTTGCATTTGCGTTTTAGTTGTTTCTCTGTCCGACGCCATTTTGTGACCCCTAATGAATATGAAGAGAAGAGTTGGCTGCATAATTTAGGGGGACCACCCGGCAAGGACATCCAAAAACTGCATTGAATGACATGCGTTTTGGCATCAGAGTTTTTACGAGTCGACTGCTGGTCAGCTGGTCATAAAAAAAACACGCACAGCTTAACCAAGACAAATGACAAGGAAATGTGTCAGAAGAAAGGGGGAAGGGGGAAAGGGGGGTCAAAGGGCGGCGGCTTTAGGAAGTGGGCCAAATGCGAGCGGTCCCTGGAAGTGTCCTACGAAAAAAAAGGCAACTGATTAAAGTTGCTGATTGAATGGCACGAGGCTAGAACACTCACCAACGCACACACGCATACACTGCGCCAAACGGGTTATTAAAAAGTAATTAACTATGAGTGAAAATACTAAAGCTATGCGTCTATGAATCTATGATATTTGCAAGTATTATAATTTCCTTAAATCTGAAAAGTTCCCACACTTGATTGTGTTCTTTTTCCACTTTCTTCCGATGTTCCAATAATCTAATAAAGCTAATTTATTTCGCTGAGTGCACAGTTGCCATAAATAAGTAAATGCAAAAGTCAGAAAGTTGACAGGACTTGGGTAACGAAACGAGGCGCACGTCAGTGGCTGCAAATGAACAGGGAAGGGGGGGGTCATGGGGCACGGGGCACGGTACATGGAAGGCGGTTGAGGGGGGTTTTTGTGGGGCACAGCACGCATTTGTCAGGCAAGCGGCAAAAGATGTTTGACGCTTTGACAGCTGTGGCAGCGACAGTGACAGCGGCAGAGGTAGACGCCGAAATCAAACGGGAGATATACACACGTGGATTCGGCGCTTTCGTCACTAGTCGAAGGCTTTTGGGCCTCTGCCTCTCACCTCTCACCTCGCTCCGATTGCCTGCCCTTATGTTGCTTTTTTATTCGGCATGGAACGTCATCTTCAATGGGACATTTCCACTTTGTCAGCCATCATCGTACTTGTCGTCGACGCCGTTATCATCGTCAATGGTCGCAAGGGACAGACTGTTCGCCATTATGACGACTTCTTTGCCCAGCCGCTTTTTCCGCTTTTTTCCGCCTTTCCCGCACTTTCCCGCTTCTCAAGCTTTTCTTACCTCAAACCCCGCTCTAACGCAGATGGAACCAGCAGCATCCGCTGCCCGAAAAAGCGGACCCCATGACGGGGTTTTCAAATATATTTCACTGCACGTTCTCCTGCCACTTAGGAACGCTTTTCGGTTATTTTTAATATGAGTACGTGACTTTTCCACAGCCACTTTGTCGGCGGAAAAGAGGTGGGTAGTGGAAAATGCGCAGGGTATGTGGCTCTTTGGGCCATAGCCTAATTGAATGCACGCCCGATTCGAATGCTGGCTATCTGTGGGATTTATGTGCGACGTCATTCAATTGCGAATCTAACAACTATGCTACCTCTGCATTATTTGAGCTGGTTTTCTTTGTAGCCATCATTTATTGTCAATCCATATCTTATGGGTCCAAAAATTAGCTTTCCCAAAGTGGAATGCCATACCTTTGTAACAAAAAGTAATTATCAACTAATCGAAAAAAAAATGTTTGTAAAAAATCGGATATTTTCAATCGGCGTTTTTGCCATACATTGGCCAAAAATGGGCGCATAGCTAAAACAAAAACTGTTTTGTGCTGCTAATAAACACAGCTAACTATGTGTATCCCTACTTTTTTAATTTTCGAGAAAAAAAAATTTGTCAAATTTTCGCATTTTCGATAAGGGGTACCATCATCAAAATTTGCGAAAAATTGGCAAAAATTAGCATTTCAATGTATGTACATGGATCGATAGGGAATTTTGTTACGAATTCAACGAGATATGGCATTCCACTTTTGGACAAATATATTTGTGGTTATTGAAAAAAAACGGATTATTTTTGATCAAAAAATCGAAAAAAATGGGCGCATAGCTAAATTTGTATTTTTTTTTTGTTTTTTCAACGAACGAAATAATTAATAATTAATAATTAGTAGGTGTCTACTTAAAACGAAATGATTTTTGGCCACTTCCTGACATTTCTGTTTGCCTGGTATTTGAAATCCAGAATCTCTCAATTTTCCCAACAAAACTCGGTTCACATTTTTTATAAAAAAAAAAAACAAAAAAAAAATGTTGGCAAAAATGTGATATTTTCAATCGGGGTTTTCGCCATAACTTGGCCAAAAAAGGGCGCATAGCTAAAATAAAGACTCTTTTTAACAAATTTTCGAATTTTCTGTATTTTTTCGATAGCAAACGGAATTCTTCTTTCAACCAGGAATGCTGGATTTCCGGCTTCCTGGAAACTGACCAGGTAGCAGCGGCTTAAAAATGGAGGCCTTTTGGAGCGGAGGGAATCCGAATTTTGGCAGCCGCACCGCCACCAACAACCTGACACACACACACAGGCACAAACACCGATGCAGACGTAAAGTACAAATGTGCCAGATGATAACATTTCGGGTCACCCCCGTTCACATATCCCACAGCGATTCCAACTAGCCTCCAAAGTCTTATCTGCATCCTCGCGCTAATACGTATGTGCGTACACTGGTAGAACGACGAGAACATTTGGATTATTAGGAAGATAGAAAGTTTTTGGTAAATATGAATAATGTTTTATCAAGAGTGCTAACAGCCTTTAACAGCATTAAAATTTAACTTTGCAGTTTATTGTCAAGCAAATGGTAATTGCACCGGATTTTAATCACATACTTTCGCTCACTGCACTCAGCCTTTTGGCTCCTTCGGCAAATTTGGCCAACTGCTCGGTGTTTTGGTTTCGGTGCGTGCGAGTGTGGATGAGGATGGGGATGGGGGTGTGCGTGTGCCGGATTGCATTCCTTGAATGCTCATTTGCCTCGCTTTTGCTGCGCTTTTACTGCCAGAGCCCCACAGCCACACACACACCTCCACACGAACACACTTGCATACCCACGCACACACACACACACACACGCACTCACACGTGTGAGAGGAGGGGTGAGATTTTTCTGTTGCTGTTGATGCGATTTTATGTATTTCCATGATGCGCTTATTCGACTACGGCATTATCCTGGCGAAGCCACGCAGCGCTTTCCATGCATACAAATTGCTAAATTATTTAAGCAGCGACAACGGCCCAGTTGCAGGAGGAAAACTGGAGGAAAACCGGAGGAAAACCAGGAGAAAGCAGGAGAAGCTGGGTCAAATCCAGGCGTATGGGGAACGAGCGGTTGCTATTAGTCCAAGTTGTCCTGTCCGGTAAGTCGTTGGGTTGGTCAGGGGGCTGCGGCAGTTTAAGGACACGCACACGCACACGTGTGTGTCGGCGTTTGTGTGTTTGTGTGTGTGTGTGTGTGTGCTTGCGGTCAGGCCAATAATAAATAAGTGGCCGAAAGCATAGCATACTTTTGTGCGCCGTTAAACTTTCTGCGTAAATTCAGCGTTCATCATGGCTAACTTCGTTTCCTTTCCCCACTCCATTCACTGCTGCCATTACATACAATTGCTGTCCGCCGCACACACATGCGCACACTGAGAGAAAATAGGAAGATGGCTTATCAACAAATTGGGTTCCCTTGTGTCAATCTGTCATCGTGTATATTACATTTAGTTGCAATTTTCAGAAGGCAATTAAAGGTGATTTTATCTATTAATATGTAACTCATTTTCTGCCAGTGCACACACACACACACACAGACACACAGTGTCGCCCAAAGTTGTGGAACTTGAACACGGACTTCTGGCCTGCTGGCGGTTAAGCGGTCACCGGGCCAGTGGTCACTGTACCGGAGACACCATACGCATTCAATTCAATTTGAAATTCATGGCATTAACTTTAACTTCAACTTAAGACCGCCGCTTGCAACTTGATAAAATGTCTGGCAGAAGGAGGTGGAGCAGGGGGGTTCTGCGGGAAATGCTGTGTGGCGAGGGGGAGGGTGGCGTCTGGGGGCAAGGGTGGGCGTGACCACTGCAGTGAAGCCTTTTAACTTAGTTTGTGTGCGCTGATGTTTTCCTTTTATGCTTGCAGTTTCATAATTTGATTGCATACTTTTCGGGGCGCCCATTAACACGATACGTGTGTGCGAGTCGGCACTTGTGTGCGTGTATCGCTGCGTTTGTGTGAGTGCAACCGGCACTGGTGTGCGTGTAAGCTTTTAGCTAGCTAATTGCGTCCAATTGGCCAAAACAAAACCACCGCAAAAATTTCACAAAAATTCAACATGTACCGCAATGTATGCATTTAACTCAACCAGAAGGAGACATGGAAAAAAAAAAAACAACCAGAAATATTCGCAAAATTTGCGCAAAACCATTGCGAAAAGTGAGCAGCTATAGCAATATCTATACAGTTATATTAATGCTAACTAGTTTGAAGCAGTGGCAGCTGCATAAACAATTCGCTGCGACTCTCGTCCAACTTTCACAGGACCAACTCGGTTCGAACAAATTTCGGTAATTAAACTACATTCGCATTTTCCAGGAAGGGAAATCAAGGGCGTGCTGTGACGGGGTGTGGTGATGGGGAAGGGAAGGGGATACATCCCATTTGTACAGAAAAACATGGATTGTTCTTAATTGCGAAATGGATGGCTGATAAACTCATTGGAATTGGATGCCACACCATAATAGTTTCAATCGATGCAAATGAATGTTTATAAGCGGAAAAGATCAATCGACAAATGATTTGTTTTCCATTGTGAACGATTCGTTACTCGTTATAAGTTTATAGTTATGCGGGAAATGAAATGAAATTTGTTTAGAAACATATTCACACAAATAGCACAAATCGCTGGGCATTAAAAAACCCATCGATGGCATAAAGTGTTTAATCAATTGCATAAATTGTGGCAAATGGAAAACATGAATAAATTTCAAAACATGAAAAATGCAAAACAAATCGCAGGGCCAAGTAATTTTCAAAACAAAACATTCGAAACAGCAACACGGACATCAGTTTAATCTCTAATAGTTTGGCATTAAAACTGCAGCTCTTCATTGTGGCCGAGCATAAAGTACTTGCGCATATTAATATGAATTGATTGCGAATCGCAACTGTTGCAAGTTTAATGAGCCCATTCACGCTGCAGTATTCATGGGCCGCAGAAGTGGCAATCATTCATTTAATTGTATAACCATTTCGGGCAAATAAAGTGGTTAAAAATATTGCCAAGCCAATTACATACCTCATGTGATGCTTCCTGGGGCCTAAGGAAATCCCGAGAAAGTTCCACTTGCAATATGAATATCAATAATGTTTTCGACTATCTGCTGCTGCCAATCTGAGCCAACTTTATTGCCCTCCTTTGGCCGCGTTGGCCACTCGAGGCTTCAAAGGACTTCCAACTTCAAATCACGTCGCTTTATTAGTTCAACTTTCATCGCTCGCCGATTTTTCAGCTCCCCAGGTCCCAGTGGCCGGGATTTCCAAGTGGGCGGGTACTCTCGGTGGGTGGAAAATGGGTCGACTACCTACCACCTATTGACGTTTATTGAATCAAAAGCGTTCGATTCGCCGCCGCCGCCGTCGCTTTGGTTTCAGTTCAGTTCGCTCGGCTTTTCTGATTCAACTTGGTGCTTTGTTGCGGCGCCGTAAAAAATATGGCTTGCACTGCAAAAAAAGAATATGTGTAAAAATGCAAATTAAATTGGAATAATTTTAACGATTCTATGCATTAAAGAAACATGCAAAAAAACACTGATTATATGGGGTACATTCGCAACATGGCTTGAAATGCGTGGTAAGCCTTTGAACTTTTTTCAAGTGCTCGCAAAAAGTGGGCGCAAGGTGGAAAAAACAAAGGAGATTTCCCCGCGGAGCGTGAGCTCAGCAAACTGCTAAGCCTTTCAGCTCCATCGTTGCCCACATCCACATCCTACACATCCTATACTCCTGCACACACACCTACACCAACACACACCACATCTAAGCACACACACACACATCCAAACACCCGGCAAACATTTCAAATCGCCGGGTCATGATTCAAGCACTCAGTCAGCTGTATTTTATTGAATTAAGGCGGAGCACCGACTGCCGTTCGATGGGCGGATCGGATGAGAACGGATCGGGTGGGCATTTCGGATGGGGGTGTACTAAGGGGGCATCGAGGGGAGCATCAAGGGGGCATCAAAGGGGGGGGCGCCACAACAAATGCGACGCTTGGGGCCTAAACTGCGATATGGATGCAGGAGCTCCAGGTCCTTTGGTCCTCTGCTTCTCTGGTCCTCTTCCAGTGGCGCCCGCACATATGGGTGAGTGTGTGTGTGCGGCTCTGAGCCGCCCAATAACTTCATAAATCAAAGCGTTTGCTCAGTCATTTTTAGAATTTGTTTGCCACTACGCTGCAATGCAAACGAATCCCCGGCCAGAACAACTCGTATGAGAATGCAAAAACCGTACGTATGAGATTTTTGCTCCCCCACACCCTCCTCGTCCTCATCCTCCACACCCAATTCCCATTGTTTTTTTCCTGTGATTTTTCTAGCGCTTTCATGGCTATTGAAGTGCGGGTATATCGAACTATTATTATATGCTTAATGGCATCTGGGCTACGCGATCCATCGCAGACAGAATGCAAAATTGCCATTTAAATTGGGCAGGAATAGAAAACAATTCGAGATGTCTGTAAGCACTTTCTAAATAATTCTAAGTCGTGCTAAGCAAAAGCTTCTGTAGCAATGGGAACTATATAAACGTGAAATAGTGTTAAATATATAAAACTCCTGCTCATATAACAACTTTTAGCAGTTTAAGTGCCTTGCAGTTGAATAACCTAGAATATCCTTTAAAACAAGAAACTCAAGAAACCAAGATAAGTTATTCAAGCAAGTGCTTGTAATATGATTTATACTTTAATTTGAGTACATAGTACTTGGTAACCTTTCAAAACGCAGAGAACAGGGCGTTCAGAAACGCTTTCCAGGGCATCGTGAGTTCGAATCCCGCCCATGCATTGGCGGCATTGCACAACGCCTTTGTCCTGTCCCATTGCGATTTCCATTGTTGTTGTAATTGCTCCGGCTGCAAATTTAGCCGGTGTTTTTGCTGGCAGTGTTTTTATTCAGCGCTACCTTTGCCATCGGAATGTTTGCCTGTTTGCTGGATGTTCGTTTGCAGGTTTCTTTGGCAATGCCATTCGCATTCAGATTCCCAATCCCAATCCCAATCCTGTTCCCAATGCCACTGCCATTGGTGCTCCACCCATTTTGCGCGCCCTCCTTTCAGTGATTTAAATTACAATTGTGGGTGGTTGGCAGCCTGTTCATCGATGTGTCGCGTGTGACATTGTCATTTGTTTAAGCTTTATTAATGGTTTTTTGGCTTTGTGCTGCGCTGTGTGGCGAAGGGCGTATCGCGAGTTGCGAGTTGCTAGTAGCGCATTGCGAATTGCGATTTGCGAATTGCGGCATGCGAACCATGCGAATTGTGGGCGGCCCTCAACAGTAGGCAACACTTTTTGTCCTCGCCAAGTGCTCTCTAATTAGTGCTTGTTTACGGGCCCTGAGAACTCTTGACAGCCGGCGCCTTCGAGTATCCAAGCAAGTTTCGCAAAATACGATTTGCATATTAAACCAAAGTTTGGTGGGTGCGGGGAAGTACATAGAGCAACCAGGCAAACTCATTGAAATTGAACGGAAATTTTGCGCCCAAGTTGAGCGAAAGTTGAGCAACTTTTCCACGCGTTCTTGTTCTTCTCGTTTTTCATGCTTATGGATTTTTTCTAGCCACTCGCCACTTGCCACTTGCCACTTGCCCTTCGCATTCCGTATTGCTTGTTGTTTAGCCTGACTTTCTATTTACAGATTATATTTATACTTTCCGCAGTTTGCTCCATTTCCATTCCCCAGCCGCCCTTCCATTTTATTTACACGCTCGCTTTGACTTGCCCGTGGAACAATGAATGTCACTTCGGTCTAGAGTCTAGACCCCAGACATTGCCCTCGCCAGTTCGCCGAAGGATAACGCCGAAGCGGCCATACTCTTTGATCAGCTACAAGCGAATTTTGATTGAGTTGCAACTCTGTCGCCTAACCGGAATCAATTTGCTTATCTATTCGATCAGTTTGAGTAAAATCGTATTAAATAAGCTGCAGAATCGACTTTTATTTAGTTGCACAAAATGCACTTTGCTTTCGACTGCAAATGTATTTCGGCATTTTTCGCATGTGATTGCGTAAACCTGTTGATCTGCCAGAGTAATCGCCTCAAATATTTTCGTGTACAACTTTTGTTTGGTGACCTGGAGCGGCGGGTGAGGGGGCGGGGGCGGCGGCACACATACGCAGGATACTGTGGCGCACATCGTGGACAGGAGAGGATGTGACCTGGCCTGGGGTCACACGTGAAACGGGGTAAGCTTATAAGTTTATAAAGTTGCGGATGGACGCACGTGTCGTTTGTTGTTCGGTGCTCAAGTTTTTTTTCCATTCTTGTTTTGGTGCCATCGATGCGGCTGACCTTTTGTTGCTGTTGACTCTGACCCCTGACCCCTTTCCCCCTACCCCTCATCCCTGCCCCCGTTGTGCCTCCCAGTGCTCCTCTTATCGCAGCAATGGATTACATTCCTGCTTTCGCCTCAAAGGGCGAAGGACGAAGGGCGAAGGACGTTGGAAGAAAGGCTCTGGCTCCTCACCGTGTCGCAATCGGATTTATCGCATTACGCATACGCACTGTCGGTCTCCTGGACTTTCCCAGCCCCCTCATCCCCGCTCCCTTTCATCCTGCCATCACCCATCAATTTATCGGCCTGTTTATGGTCGTTTTACATGGCCATAACGTTAATTAAGCCCAGTTGGCTAAAACTGTTGTTGCTCCTGCTAATACTATCCCAACTCCTGTGGAAGGAGTTTAGTTATCCCCATCTTTGTGTGTGTGTGTATGTGTGTGTGTGCATGTGTGTGTGTGCTGTTGCCCCAGTGTTTGAGCAAGTCAATCGATTATTCATCGAATATGCTAATGGCCAAATCACTGGGCCCAACTAAAATCCCCAATTAAGGGCTGTAATTGCAGTCCATACAACTTTTCGGCGCTCATTAAATATAAACTGCCTGGCTGGCTAAAGCAATAACTAATATTTTGAGTGCGAATTGATTTTAAATAGGACTTTCGGCAAACTTTTCATGCCAAATCTGAATAAATTCAATGTTCGCAACTACTTGTACTTGTACTTGTGAGTGTGTTAGTAAGCTTATGCCATGGCGTGTGTACACAATATGGAATTATTGGTTTCACTTCCAAATACACTTTTTGCACATCTTTTGGAACTGAGCACAAAGAGTGCCTCTTGGTTGGTTTCTCATCTTGACTGGACAAACAATCTTTATGCCACCTGCTGGTCGTAAACTAATAAGCTTTGTGGTCATGTCCTCTTTGTCCAGTGGCCCAGTGCATCCTATCCCATCCTATCCTATACCATCCCATCTGGCAGCATCGCATCGCCTTACTAAGAAGTCCTGCCGTCGTCGTCCTTTTGCTTGCACTCTCGCACAATGAAATCGCTGGAATTCCTTGCCAATTTTATAAACAACAATGAACAGGCAAGTGTCGGTGGCATCGTGTTGATGTCAATAGTGGGGGATTGTGGCTGGCTTGTGGATAGAAGGATAGTAGGCGGCGGGTGGTCCGCATTCCACTTGCTGCATTATTCTGCTTGTTAAACAGTTGACGGTGGCCTTTGACTGGCGACGCCAAATACTACCAAAAACACCAACAAAAGGGCTAAAGGAGCAGAAAAAAAAATGGGAAAACCAAACCAAAAAAAAAAATGGCAAAAAATAGAGGGAAAAACACCAACAACAGCGTACAGAAATGCAGAAACAAAAAAATAATGGCTTGACTTTCAATTGCACAAGAACAACGGGAGCGGCAGGACAAACAGGACGAACAGAGACGAACAGGACGAACAGGACGAGCAGCCAGCAAGCAGCGGCAATCAACAAACAACACAGCAGCGCCGACAACAATAAAAGGCTCAGTAAGTGGGGATTCCGGGGATCCTGGGGATCCTGCGGCGGAGGACATCAAAATCAATTCGAGCACGGAAACTGCTGCAGTTGTTCAGTTGAACGGCCTGGACACACACAGAAAACCAGCCAAAGTGGCAGCAGCAGCAACAGCAGGGAAAATGCGAAGACCGTTGTGGCAAAAAGGAAAACCGCACTGCTCGAAAATGTTTACCTCTCCCACTGATTTCAATGGCCAATTATCCCAACTACTACTGTATGCAAAATGGGGAAATGCACACGCTGAATTTCCCAATCAAAATCCTCTATTTGTAATTCAGAGTAGCTTGTGTTGAATGGAAAGCATTTAAGTTAGCCTTTTTTGTTTGCAGTGCAGCAAAGTCATTCCCGGAAAGGAATCCCATTGTTTTTAGTGTTTTGGTTGTTGTAGCTCAGCAGGCGCTGCAGAATATGCATTGATTTAAATGAATTGTTGGAGTAAAAGTCAAAAAGGATGCAAACGGATGCAAACGGATGCACACGCGTTAAGCGATAAAAGGATAATGCCGCACAGCCTGATATCATCTTTAGTGGCTCACATTTGAATTTAGATTGAAAGCAGATCACAACGACGCACGCAGATTAATCAACTCTGGATTAATCAACTCTGGATTTCCTTTCAAGCGTTTCTATTTCATAACCTCAGCAGGACACACACAGCACACACAAAATGCAGCAACATTGCCAGAAGAAACCCAAATGGGGGATGAGAAATGAAAGCGAAAGTGAAAGTGAAAGTGTAAGTACTTGGATCCACAAATGATTCGAGTGTCATCGCATGACCCCGTCAAATGAGCCATTCTGGCAGTTACTCTGGGCACACAGCTCATTCCCGAACCCGATCAGGTTCGGTCCCAAAAGGAAATCAATTCAAATTAGATGAAAATTATAGTTGAAATTGCCGGGGGGCGGAGAGGGCACCTCTCTCTCTCTCTCTGCCCGCCAATCTCCTCAATCTGATTAACACTTTGCAGCCGGAGGGCAGATAAAGAAATCGATTTGGCCACGTAATCAAGGCAGCCGGAATAAGAATCGGATTCCGAATCCGGAATAGGAATCTGAATCGGAATCGCAATGTGAATGGGATTGGGAATGGAAATCGATGCGAAGTGAAGTGAAGCGAGGGGATGACTTGCTGACCACCAGTTGCCCATTTGGTGGCCACCAACTGATTACAGTCTAATAAGTATGCGTGGGGCGTGACCAAGGGTCCTTTGTTAATAGGTCTCCAAAGGGTCACTCGCACACACACACACGCCTTTGAGGTCATAAAAGGGCGTAAAGGAGAGAAACTTCGAAAAGGGAATTCAAATTGAAGGCCACAAAACGAAATCTTAACAATAAAATGAGTTCAAAAGTTGCGCATCGTGGAAATAGCAACAACAGCAACTAAGCAAATGCCAGTGTGAGAAACACGCAGATACACTGAGCGAAATACAGCTGTGCAAACAATAGAAATGCAGTAGAGGAACTTGAAGTACAATACCTAACTGTGAGTGATACTTTTCTGCGAGTGTACCCACATGCACACCCACTTGCTGCCCTTTGCCAGCTTCTTTTTGGCATTTTGATTTTGATGTGTTCATTTGCACTTGTCCTCACTCCCACCGAAGATAAATTAAATTTAAACTGATAATAAAAGAGGCAAATTTACGAGCCAATAAGACAGGCGAGCGGGCGAGGGGGCGAGGGGGTGGGGCGGGTGGATTTGGCCTTGAGTTTTGGGGTGGGCATGGCCCTTTGGCCCGCCGCACAAATAAATAATAACAAAGGGCCAAATAACAACGACAGGAAGCAGAAGCAGCAGCAGCAGCAGCAGCAGCAAAAGAGCAGCAAAGGAGCAGCAACTTCACGACTTCAGGACCTCAAATCCTCACAATGGGGATGTGTGGCTAAGGAGTCCTGGCGCAGGACAAAGGGGAGCCGAAACCGAGATAAGGACAAGACAAGTGCAGTGCGAGATAAACTTAACAAACGAAGTCAACAGCAACCAGACAGGCAGTGCGGGGTGCGGGGTGCGGAGTGGGGTGGGGGTGCGGGGTGATGGGGTGTGTGGTGCTGTGGCAGCGTCCTTGCAGGTCCTTCGAAGAAGAAGAACAAGAACAATGGCATTGGCAATGTTTAGCACATGAAGTAGAAGAAAAAAAAGAGGAAGTAAGGCAGAGCAGCTGGGTCATAACAACAGATTCCAACTGCTTAGTGGATACTTACCCCGACATACACACACCCACACACATATATACCCACACACACACACAAACACACAAACTCGCTGAGACGTACTTAGTGATCCCTGCGAACAATCCAACGCTGAGGTATATTACGTATACGCAATGTTTGCTTAACGGCAGCGGACGGCGACAAAGAGATTAGAAATCGCACAAAGCACAGCCAGCCACATTCACATCCACATCCAAATCCAAATCCAAATCCAAATTCAACTTCAATTTAAGCTTTTGTCAGGGAAACCAGGAAGCGGGGAAGCAGGGAAGCAAAAACGCGGGGGCGTGCACTGAAAACATAAAAAAAGGGAATGATAAAGCGGTTGGCCATGGGAAGCAGGCAATAGCGGGGAGTGAGGGATGGAGGGGGAGGGGAGGGGAGGGCACTTGGCCAACAAATGGAATTAAATTCGCCACTTACCAAGTCGCTGGAGGGAAAACTAATCTGCTTGCACCGCAGCCACCGAGGGGGCAGATGTCTTGTGCTGGTTTCGTTCCGGATTCTCTAATTGATTTAAATTTGATTACTTTCGATAGATCGCTTGAGGTGGCTCAACCAAAGCGCCTGGCCATTGGGTTTTATTTTCTCTGATTTTGGCAACGAACAGCAGGCTTTAATTCTAGAAGCTGAAAGTATTCATCGATACTTTATTGCAGGCTCCTTTCTAATTGGGAATTTCTTTTATTTACTTAAGTGTTTGTGCTGTTTATTGCACTTTGCCTATTAATCAAGTGCTTCTTCTTTGCCTGCCAAGTGATTAAGTACACTTTTTAATTTACTTCGCTGCATCGGCGACTATTTGATTCGATCAATGTGGATATTTATCAATTTCTTTCTTTTCAGCCATTCGCTGCCGTTGGCCTACCCCACCATATCCTCCCATATCCTTTTTAAGGAGCGTCGAAAAGAAAGCCAAATGATTTCATTTAACCAGCGAAATGACACCGCCACCAATACACACTCACACACACACACACGCGCGTTGAGAACAACAAGGACACAACAAGGAAGGACGAGGAGGGACGAGAAATGGCGGCGAAAGCGAGTGTAATTGCAGCAAATGAATAAATGAGGCGAGGCAGGCGAAAGCCACCGCTGGTTGCTCCTTGCGGAGGAGTCCTCCATGGAAAACCCCCTGATATCCTGCCATCTGCCACTGTGCTTGTGTGTGTGAGTTGGCTTGAATGCAACGCATGTTTTGCCGCTTATTGCCCCAGCAGCAACAACAACAACAATGGCAAACAAGAGCCAAAAAAATCGGAATGAAAATGATGGAAAGAAAGCAGTAATCACAAGTAGTCAACTTTCAGGTACCTGGTAAAAGCAAAGATATTAAGTAAGATTAAGTTAGACTAAGATTAAGTTAAAGCAAGGACATCCTGAGGATCTATGATAAGTTCTATTCCTGTTTCCTGTTTCCTTACTCTTCTACGATTCGATAACTTGACATTATTGATCTTATTTGCGAAAGCCAAGCAAACAGCACATGGAACTCGATATACCCTCGAAAAGCTCGTGTGCAGAGGTATTGAAATGAAAATGAGCAAATGTAAGCACACTGTCTCTCGCACTTTCTCCCTCTCTCGCACTTTCTCCCTCTCTCTCGCTTACTCTCTTATATAGCCGCCTGATCCCGGCGCTGCTTCATAAATTCAAATTTGATTTTCATGTTGATTATGATGCGAGCGCTGCGCAGATGATGATGGACATGAAGATGGCGAATGGCAGTCGAGGCCTCGGAGATGGAGCCACAATCAGAGCCATAGGCACTCTCACACACACACACACACACTCCATCCTGATTGCTGTCCTCTTGCTGTGTGAGTGTGTCCTGGTGTGCGTAAGTGTGTGTGTGGTGACTCTGTTGCTTGTGCTTTGCATGCCACTTGGATTTTTATTCAAGCTTTTCTCCCCTATCATCGCGTCGCGTCGCTTGCTTTTACGTTTACGTTTGCGTTTACGACTCGAACGCAACTTGCGAATTGAACTAGCCTGTTTTGCCGGCAAAGAGCCTTTATATGTTTTGGCCCAGAAGCGTCGTATATATGAGTACGTATGTGGCCTACTATGTACTACTAAACAGAACAGAGCCGTCAAATGTCTCAGTTCGCAGAAATCGATTATTAAGTGACGTATGATGATTAAGTGGCTCCACAATTCCTCGCAACTTAATGCACTCGTAATTAATGGAGGGCAGTGGACTAATACCTTTTGATGGCTTCCTCACATTAATGCTGCATAACAATAATGAT
This sequence comes from Drosophila yakuba, assembly GCF_016746365.2. Lineage (NCBI taxonomy): Eukaryota > Metazoa > Arthropoda > Insecta > Diptera > Drosophilidae > Drosophila > Drosophila yakuba. The sequence continues at coordinate 2,373,117 of NC_052526.2, read as the reverse complement.
TACAATGTGCAGTTACAATGCTCGAAAACCCTTTAAAGTAAAGTGTACAGCTAGTCGTTTTTAAAGAATGGCATCTAACATATATTGTTGCCCACTTTTATTAGTAGTTTCGAAATAGTTCACTCACGCATTTAGCATGCGATATACGACATAGATTCGATTGAAAACTTTACGACTTTGCGACTGCAACCAATTTGGTGATTCAAGGACGCCACTTAAGCCCATTCCCATGGCCATACGCATGACATATAACATTTCGCAGCCATTCCGCCGCAGTCTTCAGCGAAATCCTCCTCCTTGCAGCTGCAAATGGCCGGAGCAAGACAATCAAAGGCGGCCATCAAGTCAACTGACTTTATTACACTCCAGTCCTCCAGTTGCCTCGTTAGAGCGGTTAATGCCCAAAAGCGATGACAGCGCTGCATCGCCATCGCCACCGCCTCGCTCTCTATCTGGCATGCATCCATGTGCATTTGGTGTCCTCCATCCCGCATCAAGCCACCAGTATCCAGCAGTCAGTATCCAGCATTCTGCATCCAGCATTTTGCATTCTGCGCTCTGCGTTCAGCATTCTGCATCCACCATGTGCCCTCCAATCGCCTCCATTTCCAGGCCAATACCGCCAATGCGACTGCACTTGGCCGAATGACACAAAAACAAAAGCGAATGACTGGCGACATATGGACGTCATCGTCATCGTCGTCCTCGTCGTCCTCGTCGTCGTCGGCGGCGTTGAAAGGGTGAGTCCACCGCCATAACAATGCGACTGGCGGCATCTGCTGGCGACACATCCCGTCCGATTTCCATCCGTATCCGGAAACCCATTCCCATATACCCATATACCCATTTCCATTCCCATACCCATTCCCACACCCACGCCCATTCTCCTGGCCACATTCACTTGGAAAAGCCAAAGACAAAGGACAAAAGACGCCGTTCGCCATGTACCACGCACCACTGTTAAACTCAGCCGTAAAACTCTCATTCTCAATTACAATTGTAATTGTAAAAGGCAATAATTTGGCGCAGGCGAGTTGCATGAATCCACAACCATACGCCACCGCACCATTCCCATTCCCATTCCCTCAATCCACGCGAGCAGTATCCCCAATGCAATGCCACACAAAAGTTGTGCCGTTATTCTCGAAAAACTAAAAGTACACAAAGGTACAGAAATCCCTGCCACCTGCAAGACTGGAAGTGTAGATTCTCTTCTTCGATATTTTCGCTTAACACTCACTTTTCAACCCACTAAAAAATTTTAAGTGTCTAAAGAGCACATCTTTTCAATCAATATCATCAATCTTTTATATGAATTTCCTATCACATAGAATAGTTGTCGATCAGCAGCGATTTAGGCATCTAAATGGAATGGGAAAGAGTGTCCCGTTTCCGGTTTGGCATTACAGACGCAGTTTTCCGGGCTGACCAACAGGTGGATGTCGGGTTGCAGTGTCATAACAACCAGCCGAGAGGATGCGATGAAAATGGGGGGGAATGCGGGAAAAATGGTGGAAAATGGATGGCGGGAAAAGCGAAACTTCGGCCGAATGGCGAGTGGTGACGGGTGCGTAGCGGTTGTTATTGAAATTTTTCGAGCGTATGCTGTCGATTGGGTGACAGAGCCAGAGTCGGAAAACAACGTGGGGGCGAGGCAGCTGCGAGCCCATTAAGTATGCAACAAATTGCAGTCAGGACATCCAGGACAGCCAGTGGAGTCAGGACATCCAGTACAATCAGGACGGACAGGACGGACAGGACACGCCGGAAGAGCAAGGACATCGGGGACATCAACAATCAAATGGCCGCAGCTGGAATGTAATGATAGGTGTTCGAGGAATTTCCCAATGAGAAAATTGCCAATCGACGGCGGCAACGAAACAGTTCTCCACCAAAGCCACCAAAGTGGCGACATTAAAGCCGTAAGTGCACAAGGACCTTGCTCAAATCGTGAAATGCTCCCCCACTCAGATTCAGATTTAAAATGTGGGAGAAAAATAAAACGAAGAACCCTTTTTTTTTTTTGTTTTTTGTGGCATGCATGTATGTATGCGAGCCCTCAACTAAGAAAAATGACGCCGCACTGTACCTTAAAATGGAATCGAATTGATCAACTGGGAATGCTCTGCACTCCGTCTATGCCACGCCCACTGCCGCACACGGCCGCCCCTTTCAAGGTAAGCCAGCCATAAAGCCAGCCTCACATAACCTCACATAAACTTGAAAAGAAGAGTGCCCTCTAAAAAGGACCAAGCTGAAAGTCGAGTGGAGCGCCGGCCGTCGTAAAGCAGCTGTTGCTCCTGTGCGTGGAGTGTCCTTGTCACAACTACACACACACATGCACTGGCAGAAATCGGAGCTGCAAAGGTATGCTACTGATTGGCTGTGTTTTGGCCATTACAACGGAAAAAATTCTTGAAATGTGGAATGTCATACCTTGTTGAGCTCGTATTTCGATTTCAGAACGATTTGCGTTCGAATTTTCACAATCTAATTTTTTGCCATTTTTCGCAAATTTTGATGATGGTACCCCTTATCAAAAATGCGAATATTTGTTAAAATTATTTTGTTGGAAAATTAAAAAAGTAGCGATACACATAGTTAGCTATGTTTATTAGCAGAACAAAACCGTCTTTATTTTAGCTGTGCGCCCATTTTTGGCCAAATTATGGCAAAAACGGCTATTGAAAATATCCGATTTTTTACAAACATTTTTTTTACGATTTTTTGATCAAAAATAATCAGTTTTTTTACGAAAACAACAAAAATAGTTGTCCAAAAGTGGAATGCCATACCTCGTTGAATTCGTTACAAAATTCCCTATCGATCCATTTACATACATTGAAATGCTAACTTTTGCCCATTTTTCGCAAAATTTGCCAAATTTTTTTTTCTCGAAAATTAAAAAAGTAGGGATACACATAGTTAGCTGTGTTTATTAGCAGCACAAAACAGTTTTCATTTTATCTCTGCCACCTTTTTTGGCCAAGTTATGAAAAAACCAATCTTTTTGAACTTATTTTTCTTTCAGTGCACTTGGGTAATATATTTATACAAATGTGATAAAGTGGAGTCTCCTCCACGCAAACCAAAACAAGTGGGTGGCAATAAGAGAGAGAGAGAGATAAAGAGAGAGGGAGAGATGTTGGCCGCCGCAGAAGGCAACAAAATTCAATTTACTATGCGCGCTTTATGGCCGATTCCAGCCGTGTGTTTGTGTGTTTGGCCGAAAGCCGAGCAAACAGCACCCATCGCCCACCGCCCAGCAACACCCACCCACCCATGAAAGGAATCGCTGTTTATGGGCAGCAGAGCTTGGCCAGTTGGGCCGCTGCCCCGCAGACAGAAGTAATTACAAGTGTTTGCTTATTAAGTTCCATGGCTCATTAGGCGGCTGGCGAGGAAGGGCGCGTGAGCAGCAGAGCAGCAATCACCATGTGATCTACCTAGGCACGGCCTCCACTGCCCACTGCTCACTGCCCACCACCAATCCACCAGGCTGGACAAAGGACGAGCCAGGAGATAGAGGAGAACGGTGGTCACCGCGGGCCATCGACACCGCATTAAGGCAAACAGGATGGCAGGAAAACAGGACATGGACATGGCCATGGCCATGGATATGGAGGAGCAACAGGCCGCTTAAGCCAGCCTCGCATTATCTAATTATCAGGCTTACTGTACTAATTTTTCGGCCATCAGTCGGTAAGTCCCACGACCTCTGACCCCTGGCGGTCATACCAGATGATGGAAACCTTCAGCAAGGTGATGAAAAGTGTTTCCCTTTCGTGTGTTGCATACACTTCTCAGGCAAAGTGGTTGCCTTACATATGGATATTACTGTGATTGCATGTATTGAATTATACAAAAGTTGAAAAACCCATTTAAAGTAATTAATGTAATAAGCTCGGTGCCACTTACATTGGCTGCAAAAGCTTCAAGTTCCTTGCTACTCACTCATTAGGCGGTCCCTCCAATGGGGCAACTAATCGGGCTGCACATCCTGCACTGCGGGCAGACATCCCGGGGATTCAAAGATTCGGGGGCCAGGTCATTTGGGTCCGTCACCTAATCTCATTCGCTTTGTCCATTTCAATTTTCCTTCGTCAGGCGCCGCACTTTTCACCTCCGCCTCTCGTTTTCCGCCTTCCGCCAGAAGGCTGCCAACTTGACCCTTTTGTCAGTCCGTTTCGTATCGTTTGATTTTTTGGCCACCATTCGGGATTTTCCCTTTGGCTCCTTTTCCGTGCCCGTCCGTCTGCCAATTACCAATTAAGCTTTGCTTAAAGCCCAATTAATACCCTCGCTCTGATTACCCGTCCACCGTCATCGTCGCCCATCATCAATGCAATTATTGACAACAAAGCTCGGCGCTGTGCCAAATCCCAGAATGCCAGAATCCCTGAATGCCAGAATGCCAGGATGCCAGGATGCCAGGACCTCCAATAACCCCAGAAATCAGGCACCCCAGCAGCACCCCATAATGCTAGCCAGAAGGGGTAATCGACTAACTGGGCACTCCAAGTCAGCCACGTACATTGGAGAATCGACACATGGCGTTGGGGGCGGCCAGTGGGTCGTCATTGGATGATTCGTTGTGGTTTAGATGATCGGGGGAGGTGGGATGACTGCGATGAGCAGTGGAAAAGGAGCTGCAACAGCCCGATGACCCAAGGCATTTCATCCAACCGATATCTGGCAGGCACTGCGAATAGCACGCTGAAAAAAACGGGAAAAGATATGAGTTTTGTTGAATATCGCGGATATATGGAATGCATGAATATGTACTGAAATAAGCAAACTTGTTTAGCCCTGCAATTGGGCACATTTTAGCTTAGTTAAACTGGAAACAACATTTCTATGGGATAGCTGGAGGCAGAGCGTTTTCGCGCAGTGTAAGAGCCGTTGGCTTTGCAATTGGTGGCGTTGGCGAGGTAAGTGAAAAATTGGTCACTGATTAAATTCAACACGTTGTGGGATTAACTAACTTGTTTTCTTTATTTCCCCGCCGAAATTGTGTTGTTAACTTTGCTGGCCAAAAAAACAAAAAAAAAGAAGCGGACGACAGACATTCCGGCCGCAGACCAGCAATTACACCTCGCCCACTGGCGGCCCTCCCCGGAGATTGCCCCTCCGGAGAGACTCCCCCCTGCCCCCTGCAGTCCACATGGCCCCCGGAAGGACTGCCCCCCCCCCCCCCCCCCCCCCCCTCATGGACTCTCCCGGCTGCCCGTTCAATCGGAGGCCCTCGAGCACTTGGACAAAACACTCGAGCGCCGCTCGACAGGCGGCGGTGCAATTTTTTTCATTCAATGTTTCCCTCCAGGGCCAGTCAACAAATGTCCCGCCCACGCTGTCACGCCCCTTGCCATGGCTGCGTCATTAGGGAAAGCGAAAAAGAAAGGAAAAAAAGAAAATGTGGAAAAGAAACGGAAAGGGAAAGAGAAGGGAAGAGATTTGCACATGAGATCGAAGATTGGGATATCCTGTAGCTGAAGCTATTTGCGTTAGCAGCTGAAAATTAACTGCTGGTGTGGTTGAGATTTAGTTATGTACTCTTAGGGCAAGCCAAACATTTTGTGAATACAGACCTGTTCTTAAAGAAATTATGGTTTTTCATATGATATCCTGGTAATCCTGTAGAGCAAAAGTGAAAACCTAATGATTAAGCATAGTCTTGAGCGTTTCATGTGACTCTACTTAACTAGACAATTAAAATTCGAATTCTTTGCAGTTTCAAAAATCACGGCATCGCTTTAAGGAGCGCCATAATATGTTTTCCTTCATTTGGAAACGGAAAATACCCGCAATTTGCAGGAGCTCCAAGATGGAGGAGTCGCCGTGCCGCAAAATGCGCCGCCGGCGGGGAATCGTTTTTGTTTCTGAAGTTTGCCCAACTGGAGCATCGCGACGAGCAATGCCGGAGATCCGGAGGCGCTGGAGGAGCTATGGGCTACGGGATAGCCACCCCCAGATGCTCGGACTTGGAGCGGCGATGCAGCGAGGAGCGAAGGCGGCCCGGCAACCTGGCCAACAACTTGGGGCGACTTTTTGCACTCATTTCGCACGTTCAAACAATGGAAGTGTGTAGGTGCGCGACAAGGGGGGAAAAGTAATTGGTGGACCAGGACGCAGGACATGGCCCCGGGATGAGGAAGTAGCTGGCGAAAGGAACCAACTCTGGCTGGCACACGCGTCTAAACAGCGGTGCAAAATTGGGAGCCAGGCGACGAGATTTCAAACCAGTTTAAACCCCCAAAAACAGCCCATAAATATTATATTTACTTAAGCGAGTTTTTTCCATTTTTCCATTTCCCCATTGAACACCTTTTGATACATTTATTTTGCATTTAGCATCTATGCAGCATAATCGCATCTCTGGAAAAACTCACTCACATTCAAGAAGTCCTGCGCTGCGTTCGCTTTCATCTTTGTCGGCTGGCTGTTTGTGGAGATACTTGGATAGCTGCTGGGTTTTCGACTGGGAAAACTGCGGGAAAACTGAAGGGAAGGTAAGGAAAGGGAGGGAGAAAATTAGTGGAAGGAGTGGAAGCTGGGAAAACGCAGAAGGCATTAGGGGCATCAGCCGCACACGAAAATACAGTTAGCTTAAAGCATTTCCCGTATTTTACTGTCATGCCACATTGCCACGGCCTCTATTTCCCTGTCTGTGTGTATGTGTGTGTCTGTGTGTGTGTGTGTGTGTGTGTCTCGGGGGGCTGCGGAGGCGTGGCTGCTAAAAGGGGGCGGGGCCAGCCAACGGTGCTTTGGGGTTTTCTACTTGGTCGTTGTAAATTACTTGATTCGTTGTTGGAATTTAATTAACATTTTCCTAAGTTTTACTTTTAGTCTTTTTACTAACTGCGCGTGTGTGTGTTTGTTTGTGTGTATGCTCGCTCTCCGTCTCTATCGCGCTGGCCATTGCCGTCTCTTTCTGGCCGTGACAGGCGTTTCATGCGGGCCGAGAATCGGACCCAAAAGCTTACGAGTTGTTATGTTTACACATTCGTGTTCCTTTGCATCTGTGTTCGTAGACACACACACACACTCACACAACCAGTCTATCACCCACACACACACTAGCACATGTGAGCAATGTACATTTTAAAGTGCAGATAATTGCGCGTGTAGACAAAATGGATTTTCGACTGTTTATGTGGTTATCCTAAACTGAATCCCCAACCGCATTTTTCACCATTTAGCACACATGCAAACACTCACACACGGATGAACAATCGCTTTTCCTGCTGCCTGGAAAAACTGAGCCAACAAAAATTGTTTTTAATTGGCGCCCAATTCGAAGCAAGCCCGAAAATTAAACAAACAATTTGATGAGGCAAAGCCAAAAATCGTAGATGTGCAATTGTTTCACAATTTGATCATGAAAATCCATTTTCATGGGGAAACATCAACTTCAAAATGCCAGCGAAAGTTTGGAATTTCGAAAAATGTATGTATATTTATGGAGCAGTGTACAATTATGCTGAGGAAGTAATAATATAAAATATACTTTTAGTTATATGTGAAACATGTACATATGTTTAACCAATTTACCCATTTGTTTTTATATTCGTAGCATTTTTTCAAGGATACTGTCAAGGATCAAGGATCATGTGGGTAAATGGCTTTCCAGGTAACTTTCACTGGCGTTTCCAGGAGCCTTTCCTACCTTTTACCAAAAAGCAATTGCACTGGCACGCTGACTCATGGACGGCAATTTCAAAAGGAATTTGAAATCGAGCTGGGAACAACAAATGCAACAAAAACAACAGAAACAGCAAGAAGTGCAACAACAAGAAAAGCGGCAGCAATTGCAATCATTTACATAAAAAACAATGCAAATAGAGTAAAATTAAGCAAATATAAATAAAATGCATTGCTCAAAAAACATCAACTGGAAAATGAAATGGAAACGTGTGGGCAGCAACCAGGCATATACTACCACACAAATGTATGTATGTATTACTATGTATGTGTATGTGTGCAAGAGCATGTGTGTGTGTGGACAGCATAATGCACATGTGGAAAATGAAATCAAATGCAATAAAATGCTCTGACATGTTGGGATGCGTAACTGAAACTAGCCGGGAAGATAATAAAACAAAATGAACCCAGAATGGGAATCATATAAAATGAAACCGAACCAAATTGCATTTGCAATCCCATCCGGATCATACATATGTATGTATATATATAATCTATATAGCCGACTGAATTTGCCATGGAAATAGATGTGCACGGGAATAAGCGAGCTGACCAACAGCTTTCTGGCCATAAGAGTTGGCCTAATGACTTCATTCCCGGCCCAAAGTGTTAACTAAAGCAAGTCAGCTGCTTACGAGTGATTATCCAATGCGAATTGGATAAAAAATTCAAAGAAATCATGAGAATACGATTTCAACGATGACAAAATTAAAGAAATCAAAGAATTAATGATAAATTTTAATAGAATGATTTCACTCGCATTGAATAAACATAATGCAGGCGGAGCTTGAAATGCATTGCACATGCAGTTGTTCACTTCAATTCACATTCACATTCTTCGCGGAAATTTAAATGAAAATTGGCCGGAATATGTATTAACATACATACATATGTATGTATATGTACATATGTATAGTGTATCCTTCGCTTGCCTCGCTTCTGCGACGTTCTGCCATCAATATCGCAGCATAAATATTTACATGCTGCCGAGAACGCGAACAAACAAACAAACTTTATTTTTGGGCAGCAGGAAACAAGTGCAATCCCTTGCCCTTCCCCTCTTCCTTCCCCCTTTCTTCAACCCTTTCTCCGCCGCTTTCGCCGTCCACCTTTTGCGCTTTCTTCGCTGCCGCTTGACAATGTAAGCTCAAACAATTTCATTTCCAAGCTGGCACACTCACTCACAGATGCTCGCACACACACACACACACACACACACACACACGCGAGCACGTGCGCGCACACAGATACAAATGCAAACAAGTACGCACAAACACACACACACATACACACGCATAACGGTACATTAATTGATAATTGTTTTGTGCTCAAAAGAAATTAAAGAGCAGAAGCTGCCCTCTCGCTTCTCCACTCCCTCGTTTCCCTGCTTTTCTCCCCTCTCCCCAACCTGCACCCCTTTCTCTCTTTCTCCACCCTTTTTCCCCACTTTCCCCTCACGCCTCATTACACTGCAGATGTATTGCGAACACAGGAGACAGACGGAAGTAAATAAAACGCGAGTCGACAGCCAAGTGAAAAGTCTCTGCAGTGGAAAAAGCATCAAGAATATTTACCAAAAAACCGAAAATATCTGCAAATATGCGCTTTGTATTTCATTAGTGAGTTGTTGTAATTGCTGGAAATATGATTTCAAGTTTATAAATATATGTTTTGGCTTCTTCTGGTTTCTCTCAGTGCATTGTGTTTCGCGTTTCCTAATACAATCTGCACAAACTCTACGTTTTCCTTTTGTTTTTGCGCTGTGCTCCTCGCTCTTTTTTCATTAACTTTTTGCGTTTGCTGCTTGTTTCGGACATGTTCTATGTGCCACGCCCCTTCGCCGCCCCGCGGCCAACTTAATTGAACGATTAGTTTTTGTACGTGGACCACGCCCACAGCGGCGTGGCAGCAGGTGCCGCCCACAAATCGCCCCCTCAGCTCAGTTCCCTCGATTTTGAAACATCCGGATTTTCGCTGTCCATCGTGGGTCACTATTTAATTTTATCTGCTACGTTTTGGCTTTTATTCTCGTTTTTATCGCAACAGCAAGCAAACTATGTACTACCATTTGCCACGCCTCCCGTCCCGCCGCCCCTCGAGAGGGGGTGAAATGGGCGAAAAGGGGGGAAGAGGAAAGGGGGGTTGTCAAAGTGAGGAAAGGAATGAAAAAGTCAAATGCCAAGTCACTAAAAAGTCAAAAGGCCCCAAAGAAGCAGCGACAACAGCAAGTTATAGTAATGACAATCTACTGGCCGAGCAAGAGGAAGCGGGATAGGATGCGGGGTAGGAGCGATAGAGAGCGAGAGGGAGTGAGAGGGAGGTGCGAAAGAGAGCGGTAGATGGGCACAAAAGTTAAAATAAATAAAACAAAGCGAACGCATGAAATGACACAACAGAGACAAAGGAAGCTGCCGAAAAGGGGCTGCTAGGGGGACGGTAAGGGGTGACAAGGGGGAGGGGTAGAAGGGGTGTTAAAGTACCGCCCCCAAACAACAAAAACAACACCGCCCACCCACCAAGCAGCAGCAGCTGGGCGACAAAACGTGGCCGAACGACACGAGAACCCGCCTAAAAATGACAGCAAACGTGGCAAGATGTGGCGCTCCAGCATATACACTGCGAAAATACAGCCATGGAAATTATTCAAGAATTTAAATAACTCAAAAATGCCTCGAAAATTTACATTTACAATTACAAAATACCATTCCAGTAAACCAAAAAAAAACATCTACCTTGTTTTATTACAAATATAAATATTATATATATATATTTTTTTTTTATTAAAAAATTTGGATACATGTAGAATTAATTTATTGTACTGCTACATTCAGGCAGCCTAAACAATTATATGTTTAAGGAATAGGACATAGTAATTTATAAGATATAAGATTAACAATTTTTAATGATATTCAATGTTTTATATTTATTTAATGTCTAAATTTAAAATGACAGTTATACGCGCCGAGTGAGGGGGGAAATTAAAAAGTTCTCTGATAGGAAGCTGATTAAAGTCGATTGAGTATTAATATTATAGACATCAGTGCCAATGACGAGAAACAAAAACCTATTTTTTTAATCGAAATCGGATCACAGTTAAAAAAGTATTTTATTTATTTACTATCCATCTGGTTAAGGAGAAAGCTAGTTCTGCGATAAAAGCGTAGATCTTAGAATCAGCATGTCCATCAATTATTTTCGCACGTTCGCAGGAATCTTTGATTAATATTGTATAATACATTTAATTGAATTTTAAACCTAGCTTAAGTATTTTATAGTTTGCATTTGAATTTTCTAATATCTTCTTTTCTTTTCAGGTGCTGAAACCACAAATGGATGAATTGGTCGTTGGCTGCGCGAAAATTGATCCGTACTTACCATAAATATCTGTACTTATCATAAAACATTTAATACTTACCTGTAAACAATGTATGAAATAAAATATTTTATTTAACAAAAAGTTTTTTTTTTTGGGGCTTTGACTTTGCCAGAGTTTTTCTTACATATTTTAAGCTATACACAAAGCGTAGACAGTATCCGTTGCATACTTTCAGGCTGCTGATTGCAAGCGTATTGCATACTTTTGGGCTGCGACATTTATGGTCGTCATCTGCTGGAAAACAACCGTTAGTTAGGTTGCACCATCGAACTGATCGCCGGTCACCTACTGACATTTATGTTCGCCTGGTACTACAAATCGAAAAATCACCAATTTGCTTCATCTCGGAGCGCCCCAACCAATTTCTTCGGCCAAAATTGTCAGTTTTACCGATGCTGAATACCAGGCGAACAGAATCGAATAGCAGGTGGAAACGAACAGCTGATCGCTGAAAGTAAAGCTTACTTAGGGATGGGCGATTCAAATGAATCGTTTGTTCTTGTGGACGTGTCACGAGCTTTGATCCGATAGACTCGAAAGCTCCCAGTTCATTTGAATCGCCCATCCCTAAGTAAGGTTTAGTTTAAGCGATCAGCTGTTCGTTTCCACCTGCTATTCGATTCTGTTCGCCTGGTACTTCAAATCGAAAAATCACCAATTTGCTTCATCTCGGAGCGCCCCAACCAATTTCTTCGGCCGAAATTGTCAGTTTTACCGATGCTGAATACCAGGCGAACAGAAACAGATAGCAGGTGGTAAAAGATCAGCTGATCGCTGAAAGTAAAGCTTACTTAGGGATGGGCGATTCAAATGAATCGTACGTTTTTGTAGACGTGTCACGAGCTTTGATCCGATAGACACGAAAGCTCCCAGTTTATTTGAATCGCCCATCCCTAAGTAAGCTTTAGTTTAAGCGATCAGCTGTTCGTTTCCACGTGCTATTCGATTCTGTTCGCCTGGTAGCTGAAATTCAGAAACTTCGCCATGCGGCGGTTTTTTGGCCCGCTGAAAAAGAAAACAACAACAACTACGCATGCAAATGAAACCAGGTTATGTTTGTTTTTGTCTCAATATAAATTTATTGATCTTGTTGCACATCTAAAAAAAATACAATACAATAAAATAAAATAAATGCTAATAATAACTTTAACTGCACAATTGCTAATGTACAATTGCTAATGCTGCTTCGAACAGAGCCGATGGAATCGCTTGGTTATTTCGCGACCTTTATCCCCCGGCGATCCTTCGGCGATCCCCCGGCGATCCTTCGCAGAATAAGGGCAGGGCAACAAACTCAACTCTTTTGACAGCAACTCCGATCGCCACTTCGTAGATAATATTGATAAAAATAATTCGTTTTAGTACTAGTACTTAAAATCGGGAATCTCTTCGATTTCTTGAAAATTTCAGCCGCCCGGAACTTATTTTCGCTGCTAAATCGGCCAGTTTTTCGTTTCGCACACCAGGCGAACATAAATCTCAGCAGGTGACGGCAGGTCCCAGCAGATATCATAGAACGAGACAACTAGCTTATACTTCCATGATGGCCGTCCCTTTCATGCTTTCAGGCGCCCTCTAAGGAGAAACACCGTTACTTTGCAACGGAACTCAGATCAGAGATGCTCAGTCACATTGTGCTTCACGTGTTTTTCACGAGATTTGCACGACAATCACGACATAAATAAAATATCCCATGTGGTTGTTGGAACGTGACAAGAAATCAATTACACGCGGCCATCTCTATTTTAAGCAAAAAAAACGGATCGTTGGCTACCTTCTGAGATTTTTGTTCGCCTAGTACTTAAAATAGGGAATCTCTTCGATTTCTTGAAAATTTCAGCCGCCCGGATATTATTTTCGCATAACGAAGTGATCGTTGGCCACTTCCTGTCATTTATGTTTTCCTGGTATGGACTGTGGACATTTTTTCACGATTCTCATTTGACTATTTCACGTTGCTGCTAATTATGCCAATATTTGTTTCAGTGCAGGCGGCTGCTCGAGCAGGAGCGTTAAACACGAGACGGGCGGCTGTTGGTAGTGCGTCTTCTTGGCTGCCAAAGCGGGTGGTGGGTGGCGCCGACAGTCACAGCAGATAACTTAAACCGAGGAGCAGGGAGCAAGGAGCAAGGAGCAAGGAACAAGGAGGCAGTGTCGCCGACTCCATTCCAGAGTTCTACGACTCCGGATGCTCGACCGGTGGTGTGCCGCCAAGTAGCCGAATGGCAACTGTTGATAATGATGATGGAGATCCAGGAGATGGAGGTGACGATGGAGATGGAGGTGCCGTCGACACGCTTACTTCACGGGATACAGTGAAGCCTGCAGTGAAGCGACCTGCAGGGAACACAGCAAATCAACATCAACACTACAACCGAGCATCTAATTGCCAAAACTTTTTAGTTTGATTCAAAGCCCTAGTGATATGCATCCTTGATGGGATTTTAATTGCAAGTCATTGGAAAAACGAAAGTTTGCGATGCAGAAATAAATATATTTAATCGAATCTTCAAAATACACTTTTCATGTACAGCTTTTTTCTAGAGAAGAAACTTCTTAACCAACCATATGAGTGCTGGTTTCCTTTGACAACTGAAATCATGCAGGCCCATTTAATTAGCCATTCTTTACGCACTTCTTCAACTTTAGCGCTCCATTAGTGCGTTAACATTAACGTTATGACAAAGTGACCTCCGATTCGGTCAGCTGCGCATCCTTTGGCCCGAAGTTGCGGCTGGGAGTCGCTGATGCTGCTGCTGCTGCTGAGGTTGATTTAAATGTTGATGCAACTGTGGGCGGACTGTGGGCACCTTGGGGTCGCAGGATGCGCACACGCGCGTGAATCAAACGGCACAGGTGGGCGATTGGGTGGTTCTGGGTGGTTGGGTGGTTGGGTGGCTGTCCTGCCTGTCTTGTCTCGCTGTGCGTGAGTCGCTGTGTGTGTGTGCTTGTTTATACAAACACAAGCGGTAATTAATTTTATTTAATTTTCGACGACAATCCAAGCGACAAGAGCAAGGGCAGCCAAAAAGTCGTCAGAGAAATGAGACAAGCAGCGCAAGATAAAGATACAAAAAATAGAGAAAGAAAAAAGGCATTGGTTGGGGGAGGGGGCGTGGCACAGGAAAAAACAAGTTAACAAAACGTCAACAATGAGAATGAGACTGAAAATGAGAATGAGAATGAGAAGAGCAAAAGCCGGCTAAAATGAGCAGCGCGCGGTCAAAGAAGGCGGACACAATGCCGAAAAATATAAAATGACCCACAACTGTTGGCCATTTATCGCTGGCTCTCAATGTTTTTACCGCTGGCTGCACAGCAGGAAGCTGGTTGAAATGCGATTTAAATTGAAAAAGGTGTCATAATCTTGTTGCGTCAAATTATGAATATAAAGCCTCTGTGGTTTAGGGAATTTGAATAAATAATAAATCCGTGTATGTGACACACCTTTCTATTGGTTGCTCCCAGGAAACGCTGGACTTTTTGGCACCGTGTTTGCGCCAAGATAAAGTCCAATGTCCGTTGTCCTTCTGCCGCATCCAGCATTCCGCATTCCGTGTCCTTTGCGTCGCGTCCGTGCAGGGGACACATAATTATCAGCCACATCAGCCGCAGACGACAGGACTTTGACTTTTGGAGGGCGAGCGGAGCGGAATTGGCGAAACGTAACGAAACGAAGTAAGAAAACAAGTTTAACTTAATTGTCAACATTGTGCCAGGCGGACATAGTGGACACAAACCGGCAAGGACAATGGAAGGATGCGAGCGGATTGGGGAGTGGGACGCACTGGGAGGCAGGATGGAAGGCATTGGCGAGATGGCCAAAAGAGCTGGAGGAACAAGCCCTCGTTGAATACCAAAAGCGGAAGGGCATGAAGTAGCGCCACTAATGATGGAGCACGACATCATCGCAGGAGAGAGGGAGAGAGAGAGTGAGCGAGAAAGAGAGGGAGATTAGGTGGCAGACAGAGGATGGGTGGCGAGCACAACTAAACCAAAAGCAAGATATCATCCACATCAGGTATTTCCTTTAATTTGTTCCACTATTGAACGCAACGACAAACAATTATTTCATTCATTTTGTATAGAGATATGTCTAAAATAAAACATTCTGTCTATATTTTGTGCATCGACACGCATGAAATGTTGATTTAAATTCCAATTCCCCTTCACTCGCGAATTGTCACCTTTACGGCACGTTTATTTTGCCAACTCAAGATGCTCGAAAGGCAAATGAAAAAGCCAACACAATCAAATGGCAGCGTGCTAATGAGACTCTAAACAACTAAACAAGCTGCAGGGCCATTAACCCATGTGCGCCACCCCGTGCCGGAAAAACGCATGCCAGCACGCTTCTCATAACCCTTAACACTCGCTGCCCGGGAAAATAAAAGGAGCAACGCAAAAAGCGGAGGGCAAAACAAACAGCGAACAAGTAGCGTGCGATGGCAATAAAATTTAAGAGCGTGATTATTTTCAAGAAGCTAAAGAAAAAATATATGTAAATGTAAATGGGCTTGGGTTACAAAAATAAACGGATTTAAAAAGCTTTCAGCGCGGACTAATTATGATTTGTGGTGGCTAAAAGCTAATTGCGACTAATTTTGCTTTTCGCTTGGTCAACAAAATAACACGAAAACACTGAGCAACTCATATGTCCCGCCAAAGGATTTGAATATTTTGAATTTGAATTTAAATGTGATTGGTATCGATAACAAGGGCATTAGGTTCGCAGTGTGTGCACACCAAGTTATAAATATTCTCACAGTTTTGATAAGAATGTGGTGCATGCACTGGTGGTTGTATTGGCTAAGAATTCGATTGATGATTAACCGTTCCATCCAAATCAATGGGAAACAAACAAACAAAGTACATAATAATATCATTCAAATTACAACGAAGAGGAACGCAAAAAAAGCTGTTCGAAACTCTTGATTAATTAGATAGTTCGATACAGGGGGCAGCAGTCTGACCGTTGCTCGTTTGCGATTCGAAACCCGCCAGTGTGACCGTAGGTGCGCAGATGAACTTGCAACCAATACCAGAACGTTTTTTATTTATGAACTTGTTTTAAGGCGAATTACCGTGGATATCACAGGCACTGGGCATCATGGGCGACGTGGACAAGTGGATAGAGATCGTGAAGGAGTGCAAGTACCTGCCGGAGAACGAGCTGAAGAAGCTCTGCGATATGGTGTGCGACATCCTCCTGGAGGAGACGAACATCCTGCCCGTGAGCACGCCCGTCACCGTTTGCGGTGACATCCATGGTCAGGTAAGCGATCATCCATCCAGACCACTAACGCATTGCCATCAGCCTTCACCTATCGCCCCCATTCCCCCCATTCTAGTTCTACGACCTGGAGCAGCTGTTCCGCACTGGCGGCCAAGTGCCGGACACCAACTACATATTCATGGGCGACTTCGTGGACAGGGGCCACTACTCGCTGGAGACATTCACTAGACTGCTCACCCTGAAGGCGCGCTATCCCAGCCGAATCACGCTGCTGCGGGGCAACCACGAGACGCGACAGATCACCAAGGTGTACGGATTCTTTGACGAATGCTTCAGCAAGTACGGCAATGCCAATGGATGGAAGTACTGCTGCAAGGTCTTCGATTTGCTCACAATCGCTGCCGTGGGTTAAATTGTGATATGCTCTGCATTGAACGCCAATCTTATTCATATATTTACTTACCCTGCCCATGTAGATCATTGACGAGGAGGTGCTGTGCGTGCACGGCGGCCTGAGTCCCGAGATTATCACCCTGGACCAGATACGGACGATCGAGCGGAATGGCGAGATACCGTACAAGGGTGCCTTCTGCGATCTGGTGTGGTCCGATCCGGAGGACATGGAGTACTGGGGCCAGAGTCCGCGCGGAGCCGGCTGGCTGTTTGGCCACAATGTGACCAAGGACTTTATGGCGATCAATAACCTGGACCTGATATGCCGAGCGCATCAGCTGGTCAACGAGGGCATCAAGTACATGTTCGAGGGCAAACTGGTGACCGTGTGGTCGGCGCCAAACTATTGCTATCGCTGCGGCAACGTGGCCGCCATTCTCAGCTTCGAAACGGCGCAGCAGCGGCAGACGAAGATCTTCCTGGCGGTTCCGGATGCGGAGCGTGTGATACCCAAGCAGAACACAACGCCCTACTTCCTGTAAAACGTTGTGATACGACGCAATACCACATACCACACCATACCATATACCGATCCAATACGATCCGCCCACTGTTCCGGCATCGTGGCAAATAATCATATACGCTTGTGGAGAGCAGCGGAGAGCAGCCTTCGACTGGCTGATCCATTTGTCCACCCTTGAACGCCTTCAACAAAAAGCATACATACCAAGCATACCAAAACACTCAGAGCAGAGACCAGAGAACAGAAAACAGAGCAACACACACCTGTAACTTGTAACTTGCGGCCCTTTCGTATGGGAAGAACACATATCTAATTCATAAGAGCAGAGTTGAGAACCTTTTGTTATTTGTTTCCGGCAAGTCAGCATGTAAGACCAAAAAAAAAACAAAAAAAGAAGAAAGAAACACAAAATTGAGAAGCATAGATTCGATTTGTTTAAGAAGTATATATACCAATATCCAAGTATTGTAATTAACGATAATGGATGCTGAAACAGCTAGGCATTTACAGAAGCAAGCCTCTATATAATTCACTATATTTTGTATTCCAAACCTATTTATTTCTGTGAACAACACACATAAATCATATATTTTGTACATTTTGTATTAGTAATGCTTTAAAGAAAATAGGTGGCACAGCAAGAACTATGAATAACCCAATTGTGTGATCCCGATCAAAACGATATGATTAAAACAAAAAAGACAATTTCAAATGCGTTCGTCGGCAATCAATGGGCATAAACGACTGTAGGCAATCTGGATAATGATTCAGATCCCTCACCCAAAAGCGTCCATCATCCATCTCTATCACATTCGTGGCACTGCCGCTGAGAGCAGAGCGCACAGCTCGGATTCAAAGTTTCAATGAAATAATTACAAGTTTCTTACGTAAATATCTTTTATTTCGTTTCGTTTTCGTTGATGAATCATTCAACTGCTTTGCAACATCAACAATTGTGTTTGTATATCGTATTTGCTTTTACCCCAAAGAGCCATTTACATTATTCTAGCGTCCAATTCAAAAACAAAAATGTATAATTACTAGGCTTTCTATTAAGTGGGGAAAAGGGTAGGGTAAATCAGTGGCATTCGCTTTCTGGGGTTATCATGCTGTATAATTCATCATAACTTGCTTTTCCATGGCGCCTGGCCATGCTCACAGTGGTTTGGATACTCGTAATGTATATAGAATATATATGTGTGTTTCGGGGTCAACAATTACAAAAAAATTAAATAATCACACTAGCAATAGTGCCTGTTAGGAATTAAAATAACTCTCAACAACAACAACAATTTGTTTAAACAAAAGAGAATAAAGAGGTACTAATCGATTGGCTCAAATCATGCATTTTCCTATAAAAAAAAAGGAGGTGAGAAAACTGAGAGTTGAGCAACTAATACGTAGTGCATTAATGTTGTTGTAGTCGTTTGGGTGTTTGCTTGGGTGTTTCCCTTGAGTTCTATGACCATCCACTTTCTTGTTCTTGTGTTTTCCCTTTCGGATCCTCTGGATCGCCCGCCTGAGCCACCCCGGTGTTCCACTACTGCGGAGATATATAGTTATGCTCGAAGATGTCCAGCTCGTTCTGTATGTAGTTGGCCTTGTTGCGGAGCAGCTTGAGTTGCTTCTGGTTCGCCTCCAGGATGTTGAGCTGCGAGTCCAGCGTCTTGAGCTCATCGTTCATGTCCGTGGTGGCGGTGTCAACGGTGCGGCACAAACGGGCAAAGGTGCTCGACAGTTCCCTGTTCAGATATCACACGGGTATGATGTTCAGTAATCGGGAATTCAATCGCTTATTTATCCATACTTACTGCTGCACTTGGTGGCTGCAATTGGCCGAGGTGAGGTCGACGATCATCTTGAGCTTCTTGGTGGCATGGCGCACATACTGTGACTTGAAGGTGCGCTCCTTGGCGGAATTGGTCCACGAGAGGCGCTCGTACAGGTAGATGCAGCCGTAGAGGGCGCCCACGCCCACCAGCACGCGCCAGCCGATGGTTTTCAGCATCTGCAAGTGGTTTGATTTCAGCACATAGCTATGCACTAGCACCTGCTTGAGCGTTTGTGAGCACAAGAGGTGTGGCGACAATCTGAGCTGTTAACACTTACGATGCCGGCGACGACGAGGCCACCAACGGTGCCCTGCGATCCAATGGAGGACACCGCAAAGCGTGAGATCAGCGACAGCTGCTCGGGCGTAATGCCGGCGACACCAGGAGCGGGCAGTAGGCACACAGGAGTCGATTCCACGGGCGTGGTGGCCGGCGTCGATACGCTGTGCTGTAAACGAGATTTGATGGCGGTGATATAGTATAACACACAACTTAAGCCGTAAAGAACTCACTCCAATACTGCTCTGTCGATGGACCAACGCCGGCTGCCCCTTCTTGCTGCGCTCGCGCACCTTGCCGGTGAAGCGCTGGATCATCGCCGCGATGCCCCAGCTGAATTTGAACTCCAGATCCTCCTGGAAGTCGGCGCACAGGTTCTGGCAATTCAGTGAGTAGAGCATCTCGAAGGGCTGTGTGCGCACCACCAACTTGGTGCTGGTGGCCAGCAGCTGCTCGTTGGGCACCAGGGCGTGCATGCGATCGGTCATCTCCGTCTGTGCGGACTCCACGTTCATGGCCAGGGCCATGGATAAACGAGCGCGCAGATTGCTGCCCAGACCACTCTCCACATGGGCATTCAATTCCTTCTTGTAGATGTTCAAAACCAGACGCTCCGGATGGAAGGGCATGTTGAACTCGTCAATGAGGACGCCCAGGCGCCAGATCTCCTCGTTCAGGGCCTTCGACACCTTCTCTTCCACCTCCTCCACCATGTTGTGAATCTTCATCTTCATTTCCCGCGTGACCTGCATCATCTGCGTCTCTGTGCCCTGAATGCGTTCGGTGAGCAGATTCTTCTGGTCCTGCTTCAGATTGCGGAATATGGTGATTCGCTCGTAAATGTTGTCCAGCATCGATTTCATGTCCCCGGAAACACTTTTGCCACGCGAACTGTGCTGCTGGAACTTGGTTTTTACCGCACTCTGCGAGATGCACTCCTCGAACTTGCGCTCGAAGTCCTGGAACTCAAAGTAGCGTATCTGGAATCCCTCGGCAATGGCGCCCATGTGCGGCGGATTGCCCTTGGCCTCCTCGATGCGCGCCTGCAGCGTTTCTCTGGCGGAAACGAAGAAAACTCTTTCGGCCGCCTCCTTTTCGTTGCTCACCTTCAACTCCTTGGTGAGGAAGTCGATGCAGCGTTCCGTGTGCTGAGACTTGACCTATCAATGGGTGAAATACGGGGCTTAGAAAGTGCAAGTAGCAGTCATTTCATTTAGGGCAACTAAAGAAGCTGCTTTGGGAAGAGTAAACAATGTAGTTCATCGGTTCAAGCCGATGTTACATTAGGAAACCAAAGCAGAGTGGATTGGGTTTTTTGTGGGACCAAGCAAGCGATTCATTTTACCGGGTCTAGCTCATTCATTACCTTAGCCAGTTCCTGGCGTTGATTACAGTGGATAGTTGGTTGGTTGATTGTTTGATTGATAGATTGATTGGTTGGGTAATAAACAAAAACAAAAGACACGCATCAACATAGAGAGACACAACAGGCATACAAAGAGGTCCAGAAGACACTTATGAGATGTGGCAGTGCAAAACTGCTGGAAAACGAACCATTGTCAACCAGATATATGTGGAAATGGTTCGTCTGCCATGTAATGGTAATGCGGGGCCTCACAGAGATTGTGGACTAACTAAAAGGGCTTCCTAGAAGACCATACCGATTCCTGGCACTCGGGCTCGTTGGCCGAAGCATCCCAGCGATTGTTTAGAATGAAGATATTCGGCTTGCTCAGTTTCTGGGATACGGTGTGAAAGAATTGCTTCTCTGCACGCGTCATCGTTGACTCGGCATTCAGGACCAGCACAAAGACATCGGCGTTGAGGCAATGGTTGTCGATCCAGTCGTCCAAATTGGCCGACACGTCCACGCCAGGTGAGTCCACAAAGACGACATCGTCGCGCAGCAGGCTGCAGCGTTCCCTTGGCCAAAAGATGCGCACCAAACTGCTCTCGCAGAGCTTCTCCTGACACAAGGCGTTCGCCAGTTGTTTGATGTTCTACGGATGAAGGGCATCATTAGGCATTATTGGGCAAACCACAGTTCCAAAGCACAGATGGGTGGCCGTCTACTTACCACCACGTTGAGCTTCTCCTCGGAGCCCTCGGTCATCAGATACGCCTCACCGCCATTGCTGCCCTCCACTTGGCAGAAGCAATTCGTGGTGTGCCCGATGCCACTGGGCAGAATCTTCTCGCGCAACATGGCATTGATGACTGAGCTCTTGCCGTTCGAGGTGCGCCCGAAGAAGGCCACCTTCATGTGATCCCGTTGCAGTACCTCGCGAATGGCGGCCACCTTGTAAACATAGCTCTCGAAGAGCTCCCGTTCCGCCTTGTCCACGATCTCCGCCTCCGCGTGCAGAGCTGGAATTGCAACGAACATTAGGAGGGATTAGAGGGTATTTCACTAAAGGAGGCATATATTAGATAAGAATCAATCAATTAATTTCACCATTACATTTTCAAAACTGTTTAGGATGTTGATTGGTTGATTGGCCAACTCACCGTTGATGAAGGTGGTCGTCTCATGGACATACTCCTCGATCTCGCCGTAGATGTCGTTGATCTTCTTCTTGGCGCGCACAAAAATCTGGAGCGGTGATTTGTCGTTGGATTGATAGAGCCGCGATTCCGGCAGCAGATTGGCGGCCATGGTGGAACCGGATGGTTGCAGCGATGAGTTGAGCCGGGATAGGGGGGATCCGGTTCCGGATTTGTCCACCGTGTCCGTGGAGGAAGCGTGACGGTCGTCGTCGGCGGGGCCCGTTTGCCCGGTCACCAGCGAGATGGTGCGGTTCAAGTAGGCCGCCATTTCGGGATCCGGTTTATAGGTGATTATAGGTTTTGCAGATGGTTTTTGGGAAGAAGAGAATTGCGATACAAAACAAAAGGTATGCAGCCTAGGGATTCGGTTCTTTAGACTCCAACTTCGATAACTTCGCCAACTTCTCCACCAACCAAAAACTCAAAACTTAAATATCTCTGTTTCTTGTGTGTTATTTTGCTTTTGGGGTATTTGCTCAAAAATCAACGTCACAAAACTGAAACGAAATTAAATTTCAAATTATGACACGAAAGAAAAACATAACGATATAATACAGTGCGCACTAGATAAGCTGAACTGCTCGCTTTAAATATACAAGCATTATACAAATCATGCACTACAAAATCAAGCATGTGTTTGCTTATATATTTAAAGAGAACATAAACTATTGATTTGCTGTTTAACATTTCGAAAGTGCACTGTATTTGGCGAAAAGGAAAATACCGCAACGCAAATTGCACACACACACACGTGGTCCAATTGCGCTGCAAACAAATATAGGCGAAAAAAGTATAATAATCTAATGTTTTTGGTTTCTTCTTTTTTTGACAATTCACATCTGTGTGCGTAAATCGAGTTGATAAAGTTCAATCTGCCCTCTCGCTCTATCAACTAACCTGATTATTGCCACTCTCGCTCATATTTGTATTTGTTTTATATTATATTTGTATTTATTTTCCTCTCCGGTTTTTCTATTCTTTTAGTGGTTGCCCCTCAACTGATGCGTTTTCAAATGGAAATTCGTGGAAAGCGTGGCTCGAACTTCCAATAACCGTACATTGCCCACTAGAATCCAGTTGCAGAGAGGCAATTTCACGAAATTTAGTTAATATTATTAAATTTTTTTAAATGCACATGATGTAACGTTAAGGTGACCAACTCTTATTGCTTGCTGCCATCCGGCGTTAGTGTATTTTTATTCTATCCCGTCTCTGGTATATTTTCATGCCAATCGGAAGCTTAAAATGGTATTTTTTCAATTCTATGCCGGATTTTATTTAAATTAATTGTTTTGGAGTACCAGGAAACTTTAAACATTTAATTGCTCAATGCAAAAGTTGAATTTACCTTGACAATGTAGTTCACTGATTGGAAATGGTCACACCAGCCATTTTCGAGTTAACCGGAATGTAACGGCGCTTTTCCAATCTCCAATTGGAGTCCGCGTGTAGTTTCTGTCTTGTGTTAGTTGTATTATTTTCCCCGCTTTTCCGCTTTTTTGCGTTCCGTGTGCAAGGAAATGAGTCTGCAGGACGAGAGTTTTCCGGCGGACGAGCTGTTTGACCAGCTGAACAATTTAAGTAGCGGTGGCGCCAGAAACACCTGGTTCTCGGAACACCATCAGCCGGCCGCCTTTAAGCGGGATCCGGCGCCATTTTTGGAGATCGTCTACGCGGATGCGGATTTCGATGCGGATGGGGATGCAGATGTGGCCAACAAGAGCGCCAAAACTTGCGTTAGCGATCCCGTGGGTCGCGATCAGGAGGATGAAGATGAGGATGAGGACGATGATGAGGATGTCGATGGTAAAAAGTGCTCCCTTTACTTGGTGACCTACACTGGGAAAAATATTAAAAATATAAATTATTGTGTTCAACCAGGTGATGGCCGTAAACTGGGTGGGGAGAAGGCACCGTTGGGAAGCGGACGCTCCAGCAAGGCGGTTTCCTATCAGGACATCCACTCGGCGTACACGAAGCGCCGCTTTCAGCACGTGACCAGCAAGGTGGGCCAGTACATAGCGGAGATCCAGGCGCAGGACCAAAAGAGACGCAATGCAGCATTAACCGGCATCCAGCGGGTCAACTCCATGCCAGAAAGTCTAACGCCCAATTCGCAGCGGGCGTTTGACCATGATGATGAATTCAAGGTGCACAACTGCCAGACGCCCACCAACGCGAACTGCAATGCCAATTCGAACAACTCCAGCTGCAACTATGAGCGATTGGTGGCCGAGAACGAGAGCCTGCACCAGGAGATCGAGGCACTAAAGGTCGAGGCGAAGCGCCTGCAGACGGTCAACGTCTTTGTCCAGGAACGACTGCAAAGAAAGATGGATGATTTCCTGAATGTAAAGCGCAATTTCGAGAACCTGCGCAATGAGCTAAGCGATTGCCAGCAGAAACTGAGACGCCAGCAGGGCTACTCACAGCAATCCCTGAACTACATTCAACCGGCGACCTTCGCCAAGGGCACACAAACGGATTCCCTGGTGGCCGCCATCTCTGCGTCCGGGAATGGCCTTGTCACACCCCATCCCCTGGGCAACCTGACGTACAACAGCAGCAAAGGATCCATCGAGATGGCACTGCTTAGTGTGATGCCCTCTGCCCGGGTGGCCCAGAATGCCGGCCACAGCCAACGCGTGATTCACCCACAATCCTTGGACTTTAGCAGCGTTAGCACCGAAGCTGATGGCAGCGGAAGTGGTAAGGATCTGTATTAGAATAGGAATTTAGATAGCATGGATAATGATTGATTTCTTTTCAAGGCGAACCTCGTGTGAGCTCCGTATCCAGACCGTTGGTCAGAAGAACCCCGGCGCCCAACAACTCGGAAACCAGTCAGCCGAGCAGCAACGACTCGGCCATCGAGGTGGAGGGCCACGAGGATGAGCGGCCCAGCTCCAGGCGGCAGTGGACCCACCAGGAGGAGCGCACCTCCTCCCGGCAATGGGATCATCAGCACGAGCGCATGTACTACTTTGACAAGCGCAACAACCGAGTCATTGAGGTGATGGGCTTCAACATCAGTCAGGGTCGGAACCAGAGCCGAGACACCATTCACAATCAGAGCATCAGCGATAGCCAGGCGCATCTGCTGGTCCACTCGATGTCGCAGTCGCAGGTGGAGACGCATGTCCACTTTAGGAGCAAGAGGACGACACTAGGCAGCCGGGTGCTCCGTTTCCTGGGGCCCTGCGTTCGCTGTCGCAATGGTTCTAATGGGGAGCCAATGAACGGCAGCAATGCCACATACACGGTGGCTTTGCCTCCGATGTCGGAGGAGGAGTTCATAGACCCAAGGAACCAGCGTTAGTCCCTCCCCCCCCTTATTTCTAATCTTTTATTTATTTTTTGTATGTATAATCATATCTTGTTATTTTATGTCGCGTTAAGTTATCCATGTAGTGCAAATTTTAAATGCCACCGTATTCAGTTAACCAATATGTGCATGAATGTATAATCAAATTAAAAAAAACCGTAAGTAACTTTCCCCAAAAAAAAATAGGAAACTTTTTTGCAAATTATATAGTGAAACGTTGTATTTATTTATATTCAAGTAAATTTACTTGTTTTAATAATACGTTCGCAAGGGACTTTGTAAAGGACTGGTGACAAAATGTAAGTTATTTCATCAATCGAAATGATGTTAGTCCACGAATCACATGCTGACTCGGTCACACTAACAGTGGCCGCTTCGGCGACTTACGCCACACCGACAGTTGACAGATGTCAGCATTCGTTACCAAAATGTTCGCACCCTTTCGCGCCGAAAATGGACAAACGATCTTCGATTCAAGTTTGCTAAGATTTATTGTGGGTTTTGTTTGCTTTCTCGAATACACTTGCACGGCAATGAACGAACGCTTTTGCAGCTTCCACTGGTGGAGTTGACAATAACTACTCACTATGCATTATATTATTTATTGTTCTGTTTTTTTATTGAGTTTTTTCAAATGTTTTTGTTGGTTTCTTTACACTTGTTTTTGTATTGTATTTCTCGTTTGTATCTTGTTTGCATAATAAATTATAGTTAAATTAAAAGTAAAATGTTATCAAGTTAGTAATTTTTTTTTTTAAGTTTTCAGGCGGGGTGGGTGGTGTGCTGGTGGGTCGGGCGGTTGGGGGGATTAAATCATTAGGCATTAAGGTCGTGTTGTGGTTAGTCGATCGGCTAAGATGAACAAAAAAAAAACATAACAAACTTAATAAAGAGTGGGGATCGTGGGCGTGTGGGCGGGTTCTTGGGTGGGGGAAATGCTGAACATAAACAATAGGCGCAAACATTTTTCTCTCTCTGCCTGTCCCTATATATATAGTCAATCGTACATATGTATATATGTATATATATATATATAGCTTATACAAATAATTAAGTGGTTGCTTGTCGGTTTCTCTTCGTTAATTATTTTACTACTAAAAATAAGTGTTTGCCTTATTTCCAACTTATTGTTTGCAGTTGCAGTGTGTTGCAGTTTTCCTCTGGTTTTCGTTTTTGTCCTATTGGTTCGTATTTGGTTGCTGTTTTCCTCAACTACACATCTCCAACTCTTTAAATATCAGCGTCGTCATATCGATATCCATCCCATCCCATCCCATCCTAATCCAATCCAATTTAATCCAATCCAATTCAATCCAATCGATTCTCTCTCTCCCTCGTCCCTCGTCAATTACAATCTACAGCTTTTGCATTTTTCGTCCATTCGTCCTCTGGCTATAAAAGGTTGAACTCCAGCAACTCCCGCTCCTCCTGCTTCTGCTGCTCTTGTTGCTCCAGTTGCTTACTTCTGGACCATCTTGACCAGCAGATCGGTGGAGAATGACTTGGGGCGCTCGATGGGCAGGCCGAGGGCGCGATCCCAGACGAGGGAGGCCAGCACGCCGAGGGCACGGGACACGCCGAACAGCACGGTGTAGTAGTTCATCTCCTTCATGCCGTAGTACTGCAGCAGCACACCGGAATGGGCATCTACATTGGGCCAGGGGTTCTTCACCTTGCCGGTCTCGGTCAGGATTGGGGGCACCACCTTGTAGATCTTGGACACCAGCTGGAACGTCTCATCATCGGGCAGGTGCTTCAGCGCAAACTCGCGCTGGCAGGTGTAGCGGGGATCGGTCTTGCGGAGCACGGCATGTCCGTAGCCGGGAACCACCTGGAAAATGGCCAAGTAGTTTCGATAAATAAGCAGCTCTTGTTTTTTACATTATTTAAATATTTTTTAAACAGCTTGTTAGTAATTTTTTGACAAAATAATAAGGTGTAATTAAATTCATGAAGAAATGAGCTTACCTGTCCGGACTTGAGGGTCTTCCAGATGTACTCCTTGAGCTGCTCCTCCGAGGGGTTGTTGCCGGCCTCCTTTTGCAGCTTGCGCAGCCACACGAGCACCTCCTGGTTGGCCAGGCCGTGCAGTGGACCAGCCAGACCGTTCAGGCCGGCGGCGAACGAGAGGTAGGGATCGCTGAGGGCGGAGCCCACCAAGTGAACGGTGTGGGCGGACACGTTGCCACCCTCATGGTCACTGTGGATGGTCAGATAGAGACGCATCAGCTCGGTGAAGGGGGCGTTGTCGTAGCCAAGCATCTTCACAAAGTTGGCCGACCAATCCAGGCTGGAGTCAATCGAACGGGAGCCCTTGCCGCCGCGATAGGTGTTGCAGTAGATGGTGGCCGCCACCACTGGCAGCTTGGCAATCAGGTCCATGCTGTCCTCGTAGACGTACTCCCAGTACTTGCTCTTGTGCACACCATCCGAGTAGGCCTTGGCGAACTTGCTGTCGTGATTCAGCGCGGTGACGGCGGCGGCAAACTGCGACATCGGGTGCAGGGTGGTGGGCATGTTGTTCAACATGGTAACCACGTGCTGGGGCAGGGCGGCGCGCTCGGCCCATTCGCGGGACAGCTGCTGCACCTGAGACTTGGTAGGCACCTCGCCGGTCAACAGCAGCCAGAAGAGACCCTCGGGCAGGGGCTCGGTGCCGCCATCGGCGGCGGGCAGAACCTTTTGGCACTCGGGAATGGAGAGGCCGCGGAAGCGGATGCCCTCGTCCGCATCCAGCACCGAGGTCTCGGTGACCAGGGCCTTGATGCCGCGCATGCCGCCGTACATCATGTCGATGGTCGTCTCGCCCATCTTGGTGGCGCCATGCTGCTTGCGGAAGTTCTTCACGCGCTCCTGCTCCTGGGGCACCTTGGCGGTCAGCACGTCGCGCAGGCTCTTGCCATCGGCGGCGATCGTGCGGACGTAGGATCCCACATTTGGCAGTTTCTGGAAAGGGAAGGAGTGGGAAAATCCCAGTTAGTTTGGAAATTGGATACAGAAAGCGGAAGAAATATACAAAAACATTATGCTACATTCAAAAATACTGGTTTATCATTTTGGGAGGCCTCATTATTGCCTGTCAAAGAATGAACCTTTACAATTTCCGTGTAATCGGCGGACTGCAGGTAATGAACCGCATTCTTGACTGTAATATTTTCCGTGTAAATAAATACTGAAATCTTGTTCAAACAAAAGAAACGAACGGTTGCAAATGAACAAGGGCATTGGCTTCCACTACTGATAAAGATATGATCGATCAAGATCCCAGCCAGTTGGATGCTCAAGGAATGTTATCGTTTATTGTCTATCAATTTATCGACGGCAATCGCCATCGAAGCTTTCTAGCATTGCAAAAAAGCGAAATATTAAACATACATATGAAAGATAATGTAGAAATTCGATTTAAGCCCCATAGAACATAGAACATAGAAACTCACGCTAATTCGCCAAAGACTGACAACTAACAAGCACTTCCGATCAATGTTATCGATTGCAAGCGACCGCTTCATTGTCTGTCATTGAACGACGCTTTCAAGTACAAGGCGAAACGCACATTCATGTGCATTCACATACATGTATGCATATTGAGTAATTCCCCCCGTCTGTGTGGCCGTCTGAGCTCAGCTGATAAAGCTGCACTGCCCCATGGGTTATGTCAGCAGCATTTGAGCACTTTGCATTTCAGTGACTCAGATTCCCAGGCCAGATTCCCGGGTTGGACGAATTGACCAAGTGACAAACTGACAAACTGTGGCACGAGTGTGGCACAAACAAATGTTTGCCGGCATTTAATTGAATTCAACTTAACAGCCGGTTCACTGAACCGCCCCCAACACTAACTCACCTGACTCACACAATTGCATTTATTTTCCCCATTCGTATAAATTGTATATGCAAAGGAATTGTTTCGAGATCATGTATATATAGTGGTTGAACGATAGAAGGGAGGATTCTTTAATTGAAAAGTCCATCTTTCCTTCTTTCAATAGTCAAAATATATGTTTAAGATCATCAACTTTTCAGCTAACATTAAAAACCATTTGGAAGTTGACCAAATGAAATGATATCACAAGAAAGGAAAATGTGTAAGAAATGATTAAATTAAATTCATTTAAATAAATTGAAAATGTGTAGTATGGATCCCGATCCCGATCTCGATCCCGATCCCCTCAGAACTGGAACAAGCAGTTGATCTTTACCCACGCGTTGGCATTTGTCAAATAAAACGAAGCGAAGTGGCATGGAAAATGGGCTTCCGAGCCGAGAGTCCAAT
Source organism: Drosophila yakuba (assembly GCF_016746365.2). Classification (NCBI taxonomy): domain Eukaryota; kingdom Metazoa; phylum Arthropoda; class Insecta; order Diptera; family Drosophilidae; genus Drosophila; species Drosophila yakuba. The sequence goes on along the minus strand of NC_052526.2, from coordinate 2,343,632 downwards.
TTCAGTTTCAATTCCGATTCCGATTCTGAATCCGAATCCGAATCCGCTCGGCAGGCGCAAAGTGCGATTTTGTATTTGATTGACAGGCGTAGAGCCCCCCTCTCTCTCCCTCCATCTCCCCCTCCCCTCAACACTCTGGCTCGATTTTCTTTATTTTTCTGGTTGCGCGGCCAGTGGGTCAACAAATTCAATTAACCAAGTGAACTTGTGGCGCCGCCTGCAAAATTGAATTGCATGATTCGCGGACCTGCCATTTGACACAAGCGACTACCGGTTTGGGTTTTGGCCTTCATCCATTCAAATTCATTGATAAAACGCATTTGCCTTTTTCGCCAAGCTCGACGTGGTAATTAATATACCGATAATAGCCGCGTAGCGTACCAAAATATGTAACCAAAGTCCGTTGACAACCGCAAATGCTGGTTTTTTGCTACCACAAAAGAAGCACTGAGCGAAATCGGTGGCGCCAAATATGCACTATATTCAATATAAATACAATTTCATAGCTATTTTTGTTGCTGTGTCGTGTGGACACAGCACAGCAACCCAAGAAACCCAAGATGTTGGGGGGAAAACATCGTTTTGTAGCCATTGCGGCAAACCGCAAGGGAAACGCTCGTGTTTCTAATGCTAATTGAGCTGTCAACCGAGTGGTTTTTGCCTGGGAAAATGCCTTGCATAACACCCAAAACTGGGCAAAACACCGAAAGACCACGCACCAGTGTACCACTGTACTGCTTTACCACTATACCGCTGTACCACTGTACCGCTGTACCACTTTAGCACTGTACCACTGTGCCGCTGCTATCTAATCGCTATGCTCTGCAATTATTTCACTTTTCCGGAGTGGCGTGGGGTAGGGGGAGGGGGGAGGAGTGGTGAGGGGATGGGGGGTCACTTGAAGTGAGCCTGAGGCTCGACGCGAGAATACACTTGTACACGACTGGAGGGCCCATTATCTGGAGCAGAGGCGCGCGTTCATCTGCTGATAAGCCCAAGCCCCCGAGAATGGGCGACTACTACTACCCAAGTCTAGTAGTTGTATTTGTAGTAGTATTAGTAGTAGTAGTAGTGGATGTTCCGAATGGATTTCAAGGTCTCACGCGCCGGCAATTATCGCATGTCTAACTATGGGCCGTTGGCCGTCCCGGCTGCGTTTGCCATGTCATCAAGGAAGCGCTCTGGACTCGCGTGTTGTGACGGCGCCGGCAGACTTGCTCCACTTCTTTAACCTCGATCGAATGATCGAATCTGCTCCATTGGGTTACGCAATGTATATATATGTATATATGTGCGAAAACGAAACAAAACCTTGAGAAAAGCCGGGAAAGCCTCGATCAGCAAGCGCCGAGCAGAGTTGTCATCGAGGTGAGCCGCCGATGACCCCGTGGAGATGGAATCAAGTGTTCCACACAAACACAGTGACTACAGTGAAGCACCATCGGAAGCACAACTTTAAATGAAACACTACCAATGTGTAGACATCTTCCCCAAGCCACCAAATATGCAATTCATATGCAATGCGAGTTATGCAACTGGCAAAGTGCATTGTGGAGCGAAGCCTGCACTTCAATCGCTTGGCATTTGAATGGTGATCATGGCAACGGTTGCATCTATGCACTTTGGATGAATGGTGGTATGGGTTTGGGTAGGGGTAGGGGTATGGGAACCTTGAGCTCTCCTTGCCTCGCGTGACGTTTTCAATTCGACTTTAATGATATCTGCTATTAGAGAACGGACCGGACCGCCGCCTGTCAGTTGTCTAATAATTGCACTCCGAGTTAATCGTCTTAATTAAGTTTAGTGCGCTGTGTTTGCCATTCGGTGCGTTAGTAGTAGTGCTTTTTTTTTTATTGTGTCTCTCTCCCGCCGAAAGTAAACGGACATCATCAGACAATCGCATCGCATCGCATTGAAAGTACCGACGACCGCGTGACGTAATCGCGACACTCAACTAAATTCAACTCAACTCAACTTAAGTCAAGTCAACTGGAGAATCGTTTCGTATTGGATTGGATCAGTTGAACAAACTTCAGGCGACGACTGTCCGTTGTTGCCGGGTCGAATTTTTCCCCTCAGTCATTTAAAATGCTGTAAAATACAAAGTCTGACTAAGCGAAGATCATAATGGGGGGATTTTGCGAGGAATTACGGGGCATGCGTCGTAAGCAGATTCAAATTTGCATATTACATTGGCAAGATTCCGGTTCCCAAATTTCCAAGTACTTAAGATCTTTGACGCGATGTTCGAAAGATGGAAACAAGTTTTTGGTAACACAATGCTTTCTAATTAGTTGGTATTTTAAATAGAACTTTTTGCTCTTTGTGTAGACCATCAATCATACGGATACATTTGTATCTTGTATCTACAAAAACTGTGCAATTTGCGCATTGCGAAACCGCCCAAATAGCATATATAACATATATAGTATGTATACAAATATTTGGCCGTCTTTTTATCATGACCAAAATATAAAACTGATTGAGTTAACACCTTATTCGCATTCGCATTCCCATTCGCATTTCCAGTTGGTTGGGGGGCTTTGCGTGTCCGCTTTATCAGCGATATGGCGACGACGTTAACCGATCATGTGCCCCAGCCGCAAATTTGTCACGCTTATCAGTCCGCTTCGAAAACGAGGGGGTGTTATAAAGGGGGCTTATGCCGTATAGTACATATGCTATACCACATATACTAGTTGGAGATATGGAGGGAGACTGGGCGTGGCATCGCAGAGAAGCTACAAGGCAAATGACTTGCTATCAAGTGCTGCACGCAATGTGGATTTAGACCATTTACCCGATATTAGTTGCAAATTATACAGGAAGATATATAATATAAATATATAACAATAGATCTTTTGATTGGCAATGCATTTAGTATTGTTTGGCAATGAATTCTCCCAACAAGGTGACATTTTCTACTGAGTTGCATAACCCTGCGATTGTTATAATTGTACTATGCTGATAAGTTGATCGTGCGGATTAGTTTTATAAAAGAAAGACAGCATGAAGTTTATGCCACACATAATATGTAAATTGGGATCATAAAGTTTTAATTGGTGGGAGAAACCCTAAAGCTGATAACAGAAGTTGATACCAAATATTAATATACGAGGGTTTCATGAATTATTTATTATACCGATGGCAAGACGGGGGTTTTCGTCGCATTTTAACCATGAATGTACATATGTATGAATGTAGTTTGGCCAAAAAATCGATGTGATGATTTGGGACCCGATTCTTGGTGGCATTATCTCGTATTTTGGGACTGTCAAACTTTCCATGACGCCTGTTTAAGAAGGTGGCGTTATCATGCGCATAACTAGAACTATGGATTGGCGGTATAATCCAGGTGGAAAAAGGTCCACTTGAGCTTTGACCACTGGTCGTAAAATCCCGATTTAGATTCCCTAATCAAAAATGCGCACAGGTCGTAAAACCTAATGTACAAATTGTGGAATATACATTATGCATTTGCTCTTATGCAATCGCTTGATCATCTGTTTACTTCTTCCACTCTCTCCCTCGCTCTCACTGGCTCTTGGTTTGTTTTGGAAAAACAAAAGGAAAAAGGGTTGTGGGCGTTACGTAAGAATTGTCACGATTTGTGACGTATTAGCGGAGAGGCGATAAAAAATTTCGCGTGTTGCCATTTCAGCAGACTACGTCAAACGCAAATAAAACCAAACTATTTTGTTTTGGCCAAGAAAACACTTGGTAAAATAATGTGGGTTATTGGCCAATTCGCCGCATAGAAATTAGATTATAACATAGACAATAATTGCTCGAACTAGCAAACAAACAAATTACGCCTTTCCTAGTTTAACATTTACAGGAATTATTTATAGAGAAAATACGCAAAAATCAAAAAGCAGAAAAATAAAAAAAAAAAAAAAAACGCGTCAGCTCCTAAATTTTCTTTTTTTTGGCAAACGGCCAGCGTTGGCAGAAGAGAAAAAAGATTTGGGGAGTGTGCATAACATTTGGCGAATCTACACGGCGAGAAATACTTATAATAATAATAATAATCAAATCTACATAACAGTCAACTGAAGCACTTGCTTACAATTACTGTCTCTTGTTTTTCATTTTCAATTATTATTAAAGTTAAATTCTCAACGATTGTTTGCTATGAAAGTTGACGAATTGACCCTAACTTTTTTGCCGGTGTATTTATTACCCAACGCAGGTCCAAAAGAAAGCAAAACAACCCCGGAAAAAAAACCAAAAGGAGGCTCGTCCTGCAAGCCCTTTTTTGTGTGTATGTGTTCGCCGACTGTGTGTGTGGGTGCGTGTGTCTGTATGTGTGTGTTGTATTGATTTTTCAATTATCAAATCGCAAGTTCTATTCTTTTCGGCATTTAACTTGTTCTCAGCATTATGCAATCCGCACACATGCAAATCTGCATGGCCGGTGAACGGCGGGTGTTGGGTGGTAAGTGGGCGTGCTGCTGCTGCTGCTCCTCCTTTTGCTTTAAGGTCATTCGGCGGACACTTCTCTTTTGCAAGAGAGAGATGGTGTGTCTTCCTTCTTTCGATTTTAGCAAGAACAACAACAATGAGAATAACGTGACACGCATGGGAAACGAAACGGGAACAAAAGAGAGGGGAAAAATGGTATTCTCTGTTTTTTTTTTTATCCGCTCTCCTCTCCCGCTGACTATCTCTCTCTGCCTTACGCTCTTTTTCTTAATTTCGCTCTGCGCCGTGGCATTTGTTTTTGTTGTTGTAAATTTACAAGAGGGCCAAAAATATATCAAGCCGGACTTGTGGAAATTTACCAAAAAATCAAAGGCGGATGGCCCAAAATGAGACAAAGTTCGTTAAACCCACAAAGAATACAGAGACTTTTATTTATAGGCATGCCGATGTTGCCAAAAAAAATATAAAGAAATGGGCGAATTTCATTTGGCGATTATGTAATGTATTAGAAAACACATACACATACGTACATACATGCATACACGTTAGCACTTATCATTCGCCAACAACAATAAAGCGAATAAAGTTTCTTAATCGCAAGCACATGTCTGGAAATTCTTTTTTTTTTCAATTCCAGCATGACGTGCGTGGAAGAAGAAGAGGAGGCAAAGGAGGAGTAGGACAAGATGAAAAAGAAGAGGGAGGGAAACAGGAGAGGAAGAAGGTGTTAACAACAGAAGCGACACACTTTACGGTTAAGCTGACTGGAAGGAGATATATGTATAGAGATCCCAGGAAAGCATGGGAATTCAATACACTCGACGAAAATCAAGGGGTAATTCGTAAAAATAAAGAAGAACTCACCTGCGCTTCGGCCAATTTGCGTGCGGAAATGCGATAGAACATGGTAATGCGATTACGTACGGCTGCGAGTAGAAGAAAAACACTTTCGCCTCGGCTAGAAAATCCCTCTCGCACTGAAAAACACACACACACAGAAAAAAATTTGCTTTCCTTTTTCTGGAAGTGAAGTGTTCTTTTCGTGGGTCTCTCGTCTAGCAGCTGCGCGGCAACTGAATGGCGCCAATCGCATTTTCTACGGGAAGGGGCGGCACGAGCGAAAAGAACACCCGCTAATTCCCACGCAGCGGTGTTTTCCGCTCTGCCGTGGCAAGGTCACACCAAAGGTGGGCTGCCTGCTGTGGTACTTAAAACTGAATCGCCCACGCCGCAAAGTCAATTTAAACAGATGCCTTTTGCTAAGGATGCATTTTGTGGCTAATAAGTGCATATAAATTGATATTTGCACACACTCAGACTGGTTTTTAATTCAGGGTCCTGGTATTAATTCCAGTCGACACTCCCACATCCCACGCATTTTAAACTGCTCTCTGACGTAGTCTGGTTGCTATAAAACAGAAATGCTGTTGCGGGCAAAATAATGTTTTATTTTGCGGGAAATTGGAAAAACTTTTTTAAAAATGATAATTTTTTATAATAAAGGTTTTATAATATTTATCGCTTAAAAGTCCAAAAAAAAACTTCGCAGATCCAAGAGTTTTGCTGGTTTGTACAGTTCTAACGCAAGCGAACGACGAAGTTAGATAAAGGATAAATTAAAAGAAACTCACTTGGGCATCCTGCATATCCGGCATGTTCAAGGATTCCTGAGTCTCCAATTGTGGCTGCTCCTTGAGGCTACCAGTCACATCATCATCCTGTTTGGAACGTATTCGGAAACTAATAGACTTGGAGTCCCACATAGAATTTTTGGCCAAATAACGCCGTTGCAAGAATAAATAATGGCCCAAAGAGGCATTATCAAGACGACGAACGAACATTAGTCCTGCTAGCGGTAAATAAAGAAAATACTTCGTAGTTTTTACTTCGCTTTTCCCTATTATTGTTAAGAATGTGGAAGCTAGTGATGTAGAATAGAAAATTATTTTGACAGGAAAGTGAGTGCGATAAAAGTAGGGATGGGATCAAACAGTTAGGGATACTGTATGAAGTTAAATTTAACAACGAACACACCGCTTAGCGTATACACTTTCTGTTTTGACGTGTTGCAAGAAAAGTTTGATAAAATAAAGCAAATTATCTTTACTTTAAAATCACAAAAGAAAAAATGTTTAAACTTGGTTTGCAGTTTTTTTGGTATTTGCTTCTTTTTTGGTATATTTATCGTTGCTCCTTGATATTTTACCCTGGCCAAAGTCAGGTCACACTGTCCTGGTGTTATGCAAAAAACGTCATTTTTTGACATTTCGACCGATTTTTTCCCTTTATTCGAGCGTAAGTTCCAAACTTACCGGGCAAATAGCCGACTAATATATACATTGTCCCGCAGGAGGAGTCACCATGGCGACGGCCGTGCCGCATTGTCCCCCGAAACAGGACCTTCCACCGCCGGGCGGCTACAAGAAGATCCCCTTTGCCCGCGTGCCACCAAAGAGCTACTTCACAGGTGAGCTCCAAACCCGATATCAACCCGATTAAAGCGTATTTATATGTACTGAAACTGTATCAATCCCTCGGCAGGCTTTACCACCATCGGCACCTACGTGGTTGTGACGGCCGTTGGCCTGGGAGTCTACTACTTGACCGCCAAGAAGGTGAAGCGCGACGAGATCGAGATGCGATCCGCCCAAAATGTCATCTTTCCTATTTTGGTGGCCGAACGGGATCGTGAATTCCTGCGCCAGTTGCGACGCAATCGGGACGAGGAGGCCGAGCTGATGAAGAACGTTCCCGGCTGGGAGGTGGGCACCTGGTATGGTGAGCCCGTCTTTAAGACCCTGCCCGAGGATACTCTGGTCACGCCCATTTTCAAGGAGTTCTACGCTCACTCCGACTGGAAGTCATACGCCAAGCGTGCCCACTTGAAGCTCTGGTCCTAAATCGGCCTAGTTAATGGATTAGTTAATGCCTAAGCCCGCTCCTTTTTGTTTGTAGATCCGCCTAAGCGTCAAAAAAGAAAGTATCGACCAATTATAATGTCAGATCAGATTGGCTGAAATACCGATTGTGTGTGTTTAATCCAATCCTGTGCTGGACCACCGAGGTTACCAGAGGTTTTCCGATCGGGGGCGTTGCCGTCCAACTGCAAACAGCCCATGAGCAGTGCTCAAAAATGGCCAAATATGATGGAGATTTGGTGGTCCAACAGCGGGGAATCCCAGTTGGTGTGTTTGCGAAAATAAATTTAATTGCAAATCTGCGGGAAATTCAATCTACAGCTCCTCGCAATGAATGCAGAAACAATAAATGTTGACCACATATGAGATATAAAAATGCTTACATTGGGATTATTAAAATAGCAATGGAGGCATCTTGCACAATTGAAAAAGCATTCTCGATTTAGTTTGTTTTTATTGAATTCAACATCGATTTGACGCTCGTTTTGTGTGTCAGCATTTCGGTTAGGGGTTATTACACAATAGCGGGTGATTGTGAGCTCTATCATTAAGTAGTCGTAATTAAAAGTAAGTAATATATATCTATACATTGGCCATCATTGCCATCCGTCTGTGTCCAACGTCCGCTCGTCGTTGGTGCTGCATTATCTCAAATTGAAAGCCACAGAGGTGGCCTGAAATCATAACATATACAATTTTGTGTTTAAGTGTGTGTTTGTTTGTGTACAATTAGGTAAAAGATAAACGCTCTCCTTTGGAATTGGTTGAAGAAAGTGGTCGTTGAGGCCCCCAAAAAAAAAGCGTGTGGTTTTGTGGTTTTGTTTGCGTGTAGATAGATGGCCAGCAGCTGCTCCTTGTGGATAATTCGTTATGATTTCAGTGGCCCGGGCGGCTAGTCTGAGTTCTGCATTGGCCGATTCATCAGAAACTAGCTCGTGCCCCTGCTAATCCTACTGCTCCTCATCTACGTACTCCTGCTTGATAACAACGTAACGTACTGGCGGCGGCGACTCCTGCTCCTCGCTCGCCGGCTCCAGCTGCTGCCGACGCCGCCAGTTGTCATCACGTTGAGGCCGCCTCTACTTCATGTCGCGTCGGCGCTTGATGCTGCCATCGCAGGTGGGCAGATGGCGCTGAAGGAAGCCCTCGAAAACGAACTTGCGGCCGCAGCGCTCGCAGCTGAACTCGCGCTTCTCCTCCACTTGCTGCTTGTGCTGGCGCAGTGCCTCCGCATTGGAGTACTTATCGCGACAGGCGTCGCAGGCATAGCGACGCTTCACCTGTCCTACATCAAAGACGACGGTGAAGTTCTGCGAACAGAAGGCGCACTGGAACTCCTTAACGACCACCTTCTTGCCGCCGTGCTGGGCGGCCAGGGCAACCGCCTCGGCCTCTAGCTTGTCCTGGTGCTTGTGCGACTCCATATGGGCGGCGAACTTGCCCTCGTCGACGAACTTGCGATAGCAGCGGGTGCAGCGGAAGGGCTGCTCGCCCGTGTGGCGCATCATGTGCTCCTTAAGGTAGGCAACCGAGTTGAAGATCTTGCTGCACACCTTGCACTTGCGGTCCTCGGCGGAGACCTCGTTCCTCTGGCGCAGGCAGGCGCGCATGTGAAGCTTCAGGGAGCCGGCGGCACTGTAGCAATTGCCGCAGTTGGGGCAGTAGAAGGTCTTGTTGCGGGCATGCGGATCTTGTTCGGCCTGATCGATGGTGCCCTCGAAAACAATGGAGCCCACCTCGTCTTCTTCCTCCTCCAATTCGGCTTCCTCGTGCTCCACAGTGACAATCTCATCGTCATGTTCTAGCTCCTCGCCCTCCTCGAGCTCTTCGTCCTCCTCGACCTCCTCATCATGCATATTGGGCACAATGTGAAGGATGGTGTGTGTGCCATCGCCCTGTTCGATGGTCTCCACCTCCTCGACGGTGCTGTTCTCGACCAGCTCCTGCAGGGTCACCGCGTGACCGTTCTCATCAATGATCACCTCCTGGGCATTGGCCAGTGCCTCGTGATCCCGATCGCTGAGGGTCACCACCGCTGTTTCGGTGTCATCGTCCTCGCCGGTGGTATAGGCATACGTATACTGCGTCTCCTGGCCGTCGTCCTCGTGCTCGTGGACGTGCTCCTCCTCCTCCTCGGGTTCCTCCTCGGGATCCACCTCGGGATCGTGCTGGATGAGCACGGGCACGATCTCCTCCTTCACGGTGGAGTACTTCACGCGCTTGGCATTCATATCGAGTTGGCTATGAGCAAGGGAGCTGCTGTAACGTCCTGCGGCGACAAAATCTGAAGCTAGATTGATTTGACAGCAGGTTTTGATTTTCCTACTTTGACAATATGATTTTCCCGGCTGACAGCTCTGCCTCTACCTCTACCTCTCCCGCTTCCTCACCCACTCTGCTCTGCTCCACCCCGCTCACGCGCTGTCTCTTTCGCTCGGCTGGAATCGAAATTGAAATAAATTTCGAGCACTTTGTGGCCAGCTGGAATCGGAACCCAATCCCCGCCTGCTTTCTCGCCAACTTCTTTTTGGCGGCCTTTCGCTCTGGTTTTTTTCCACAATAGTCAACACTATGCGTTTTGCAATTATTTGCCGTCCGTCACGATTCTACTTTTGTGGCAACTTCGGCCAAGATGGTGGACACTGGAAGTGGAGCTGCATGCGGTCTGGCCCGCCGCGTCAGCGATTTTTTAGTGCGTTTTTGGCATTTGGTATTTCCCGATCGCCACTATCTATCGGCACTGTAATCGGTAGTTTCCGACTATCTGGCAACGCCGCCCGTTTGGCGCGCACTTTAACGTAATTTTAAACAAGATGACGTGGTAAATACAAAAAAAAAATGTATTTAGTTTATTTCTAGTTTAGTATAAATCTAGTTTAGTTTAATTCCAGTTAAGTTTATTGTTTAAATACGTTTTTATTAATTGGGTTCCATTCCTATGTAGACAATTTAATGGATGTAAGCTACATGAAACATTTAACACCAGTGATATGCACTTAACAAATATATATGAATACCTTGCCCACATGGGAGTGGAACTACCCCCCTTAGCCCCATTGCCCCCCTATTTTCAGCGATTTAAAGACATCAAGACGTGCCCTGTCGTGAGGAAGATGTCAGGGAAATGGGCGAGATTATTTTCGCCACTGCATTTGTCACGTCGCCAAGCAATTTCTGCTTTTGGCTGCTCAATGGTCACAAAAAAAATTTGCCAGCGCCTCAGCGTGTCTAAAATTAGAGCTGCTATATGTGGAATTGCACTTAGAGTTTGTTTTGTTTTTCACGGCATTTCTATTAGCTGGCGTGTCACTTCTTTACACCCCCCAAGACGACCTTGAACCAATTATCGCCGATTGACGAGCGATCGACGGTGTCGGAAAAGCTCGTAACTGACTCAGCCGAACGCCAATTGAAGATCATTCAGCGAATTCCCATGAATGGAAAGTTTTTGCTTCGTTAACCCTCTAACTATCATTTACCTAGCTATATTTATCCGAATAGTTAAATATTTATCTTGCATTAGTATTATTTCAAAAAGCTTAAGAAGTTCAATATTAAAACGGATTATAGCAGTATGTAATCGAAGAATGAAACCTTATTTTACATTATTGTGAAATCTAGTGGGACAGATGCTTGTTTTTAAGTTAAAGATACCGGAATTGAAGGTTCTGAAGTGCATAACTGCGTAAACAAAAATAGTTCCATGGAGTGGAAAAGGGCTAATGACGCGCCATCACATGAGCACCAAGATTGCAATCTAAATATCACAAGTCAATTGCGTCAGTGGAGGGTACAAAATTCCAAAGTTCTTTATTTATTACTACATGGGGGTTCCGTTGCCCTTCCAATCATCGCTTTCTGGTCACTTGAGTGGGTCAAAAGTATGCATAAATGTAAATGTGAATCTCTGGCAGATTGAGCCCAACGTGGCAATCACGTTTTTATTCAGACGAATGAATGCCAACTATCAATTGCATCAGAATAAATTACGGCTTATAAAGAAGGTAATATTTCATATTGTCGCTCTGTATCAAAATTTATAGGAAATCGCAAGTTCAATAGGGTTAATTGCGGCTTAATTGTTAGTCGACTACCAACAATATCGGCTTCAAAATCGAACACATATGACGTGTATATTTGTTAAAGGAATATATACTTATATATTTATTGGCTGATAAGAAAATTGTGGTAGGTTGTAGTTTAGGCTTATCGTGCACTTTCAGCAAAAGCCCTCACATAAAATGTCCCCGGGGAAAAAGATCCTCCATTTGCTTGATTTGCAGTTCTAGAAAATTCTACAGTCTGCAGTTCTTAAATCTTCCATCGTCACCCTATACTATTTTTCATATAAACTGCAATACAATGTCTTCAATTTCATTTCATTTTCACTAACAGTTTTAAATTGCTTTCCCATGATGATTGACTGAATGATTGACTGAAATTGATTGAGTACCGGCTAAGTGCTAGCAGAAATTTCTGGAAAATTCCGGACATTTAGAAATGCTGAAACTAAAATGAAATTATATAGTATTTTGGTGGCATTAATGGCAGTAATGGTTCCCTTGGCAGAACACCTGTTTCAATTTTGATTTATTAACCCTCAACCGCACAAGTTATGTACATACCAATTTCCTGTCGCCGCTTTTCTGCTCAAGCATTTTCCAGCTATTTCGTCATTTCACAAAAGTTTTCCCCTCTCGTCTTTCCCTTTATTTTGCGCCTCTTATTGATCAATTTCACTTGGCGCCGAGGTTTCAGCCAATGCAACAGCTGTTCACAGGGGGGAGGGGTAGAGGGGTGGGTGGGTTGATGATTTGGGGGTGTTTTGGGGTGCTTGGCTGGGCGCCGAAGGGGTGGTACGCAATCAAAAGACAGTCATTCGCGAGTGGAAATTTCCATTGCAATTTTTCGTGTAATTGAAGCGGCTCCACTTAACCCTAGAAGCCCCAAATTGAAATGTACATACGGTATATTACATTTTAATACATTAAATTATACCGATGTGCATTTGTAACCAAGAGTTGTGTTTTTTATGTTATAATATAGCGAGTTGGGAAATCCAGCAAAGCGCAACCAGCACTGTGCCCTGAAAATGATATTCCGAAATAGACTTACAGGCAACTTTGGAGCATCAAACCTGGTGTTATACATATGTATATGTATGTATGTAATTTAAAAGTAGGTAAGTAATTGTTCAGAGCCAGTGCATTAAAAGTGCATGAATTATGTGGATCGTTACATTTGGATTTGCCGCGTCTAATTGATCGAGTCTGTGATTTTCACTTTTTTGGCACACCCCGATTGCCAGCGCACCAGAACGACCCCCTTGGGCCTGCATGGGTTTAATTGCACTGCTGGGCTCTCGCTCTCGCTCGCACCTAGGCGGCACCTGGCAGCTGGCACCTCGCCCCCTCTCGCTCGCTCGCTCGCTGCATGGGCTTATGTGATTTCCGTTAATGCTAATGGCTAATGTGGATCAGTGAACAGGTGCACAGTGGGTGCATTTGCTCAAATAGCGCTCCTGTTGTGAAAAATGTAATGTACACTTGCCTCGCCTTGTCCGTGATTGGTTTTCATACAGGGTTTTCCATCTATGCATGTAAGTTTGAAATTCTATTAGTAAATTGAAATAATTGTTATTTAAGATTAATATATCGCCGTTTTGTCCACTGTGAAAAAGCAGAGCGACTGACTGACTGTCTGACTCACGCGCTCTCTCACTCACTTGGCTTACTCACCTCACCTACTCACGCTCACGCTCTCGCTCACCCCCGCCACCTCCGACTCACCCACCCCCTTGCCCGGCCTGTCGCTCGCACACGAAAGTGCAGTGGCAGCGACCGCTGCAGCAGAGGACGCAGCAGCGCAGTCAGCGTTCTCATTGATTTCGCTTTGTTGTCGTAAATTGTTCACTTTATGCTGATTGTTATTGTTTCTTTTCTGCTCATTCTATTTCTTCGCGAGGCATAGCGAACAGGAAGGGACAGAGCAACGGAGAAAGGAGATTCCAAAACAGGATTGCATGTCTGGTTTAAATTTTATTTTAATGGGTTTTCTTTTCCTTAAAATTATGTACAGAACGAGAGCGACAAAAAAAAAACATGTATGCAAGAGTATGCAAAAGCTAACTTCGATGACCGAATACTTAAATACCCTGGGAAATCCGCAGTTCAGCGTAGTTAAATGTTATTTAACAATTTTAAGAACTTCTTTCAATAATCTCAAGTAAAAATCAAAACATATGTATATTAAGCAGCAGAACACAGTTCCCAAAAACACTATTTACTATACACACATATGTACATATACATATGTATCTCCAACGACTCCAGACCTCAAACGACCTCATTCCGCACTGGGTATTTCCAAGGCTAGTCAAGCACGCCATAGGGAATTTAATTAAGAGCAAGGTCTGCACTCTAATGAAGGACTCTACTCTGACTACGACTACGAACGATTGACCACGACCGTTTCGACGGACTGCATTTCCCGTGAAGCGGGATTGGCATTACCATTTCCATTACCACTACCATTGCCACTGGCAGCACCGTTTTGAGGGCCATTGCCATTCTGGGTGGGGTTCTGTCCAGGAGGAGGTGGCTCTAGTGGTGGCAGACCCACCAGTTTCTCACTTTCTCGCCACAACCAGTCGGCGGTCTGCATATTTCGAGCCCACGGAACCAGAGGCCACCACATGCAGTCCGAGTAGTAGCCACCAGTGGAGTGCTCCAGCTTTGGATCCAGGGCTAATCTCAGCGAGGTCTGGGCGCCCGCTTTGGGGGTCTTGAAGAAGTACAGGGAGCCCGTCTGGAGGACGCTCTTCATCCAGCCGGGACCGGCAAAGTGGCGATTGAGCTCCGTGCGCACCACGCCCGGATGGCAACAGTTCACCGTCACGCCGGTGTCCTTGAGGATGGTGCTCAGTTTGCGGGTGAAGAGGATGTTGGCCAACTTCGACTGACTGTACGCGCCAAAGAACTTGCCATAGTTTTTCTCGCTCATCAGATCCTCGCGATTAATCCGCCCAAAGAGATGGGCCGCCGAACTGACCACCACAATGCGACTGGGCGAGCTGTGCTTCAAGCGATCCAGCAGCAGATTCGTGAGCAAAAAGTGTCCCAGATGATTGACACCGAACTGCTGCTCATAGCCATCGGCTGTGAGGGTCCTGGGACAGGCCATTATGCCGGCATTATTGATCAGTATATCCAGCCGGGATTCCTCGGCCTTGAAGCGCTCCACGAAATTCCTCACCGACTGCAGCGAGCCCAGATCGAGGGTGCGATTGAAGAGCTGCTGGTTGCGACTGCGATCCATGATATCCAGGCGTGCGGCCTCACAACGTCCGGGATCCCGACAGGCCATATAGATGCGGGCACCCCTCTTGGCCAATTCGAGAACTGTCTCCTTGCCAATGCCCGTGTTGCAGCCGGTGACGATGACCACCTTGCCATCGATGCGATTGGCCTTCCGGTAGGCCGGTCCCTGGATGCACTTGCGCAGCAGCCACATGAAGAGCGATATGCCAAGGGCAATCAGCAGTATCAGCACGGCCCAGGCCCAGAAACCCCGGAAGCAGAGGGTCTTCTCCACCGATTCGGCGGTGGGATCGAAACCAGGTGGGAATACTGTACCTGGCACTGATCCTGGGGGCGTGGCAGCCTCCGACATAGCTGGCTAAGCGATAGCTTAGATTCGATAGTGAATCTCTGGTTTCGCTGCTGCTGTTCTCTTCCGCTTCACTCGAATTCTACAAGAGAGAGAGAAAGAGAGGGAGACAGAGAGAGAGAGAGAGGGAGAGAGGGAAAAGAAAGTTGTGAGTTAACCCATTAAAATGAAAAAAGGGGTAGGGTACAAAAGAAATAAGTCAAGAGGCGACGATTGCCAATGGAGGGGAGTGACCAAGTTGAAGGCCCCCCTGACCCCGAAATCTCGAGTGGTTTTGCGCACCTGAGCAACTGGTTTCTAGTAATTTACTTAAATTGCTCGTTGCTAGCAAATCATTTTGGTTTTAAAAGTCGTAAAGTTTCATAGCATTACAATGCTGTCTACAATCAAGGCATGTTTTAAAATGGCTCAATCAAATTTAGCGTTTAGACTTTGGACACCGGTTGGTATTGGAAACTCAGCGAGTAATTGTTTTCCAGGCCCAATTACAAATTCATAAACTATTCTAAGCTATCGCGTATATTCAATTCAAATGATCGTTTATGCATTGGAATGCTAAGTGCGAGAATTCCTTTCATTTAATTAACATTAAGCTGCACCTGGTTTTTATAAAAAACTTAAAACTATCTTAATTATTCAATTATAATCGAATTAAGGGAATGTGTGCAAGTCGGTCAAATTTTGTGCTTAAGAACTTTCTCTATGGTAATGGAATTAACACCTGAACTTTTTCCTTCAGCCATTATTGATTTATCAAAGGGAAATTCAATTCCAGTTTTCTATATAGCACTGAATAAATGTCGCAGTATTTTAAAAATGTTATTTCTAGATTACATTACTTAACTTTTGTTAGCCCACCAAAGACTTACCTGTATAAGAAAATTAGTTTTTGAAATGCTGCGTTGGAAAGAAACAGGAAAATTTTCGGGGAATGTCAGTCAGGTGGCGATTTCGCACATTTCCCAGGGACGGCCAAACGATATTTGCTCGATCAGTTAGTACGGGTGATCTGACAATCTAGTTACTGGGCCACTGCCTCCGTGTGTCTAAGCCTCTCGCTCGATCTTGGCCAACTGACTGCCGTGGAGTCCAATTGCTCGGCGTCTGACTTCGACTTCCAGCGGTTTCAAGCCGTGTTAACGCGTCAGAAATAACCTGAAAAAAAATTATTCCGAGGCGTCTGTTATTAACATGCTGCCTCTGCCGCCGTTGCATTTGCACTAGGGTGGACCTTATTGCCATTTGTGAGCAGCGAACTCAAACATTCTTTTGCTGAGATTGTTATATTTGCACCATAAAAAGTATTTTATTGGGGAAGGAAATCTATGAAGAATGGGGAACATGTGCGTATTAGTAATCACTCATACGCAGTGTTGCTATACTGTTTTCAAAATCAGTTAGCATAGTCTTACAGTTTCTTTGCAGCTTAATGGTCTTCAAATGCCTTGCTTATGCGTATTTACATGTTTTTAAGATTATACTATATTATAGAGGGTCTACGGGTCGTATGCGTAATTTATATATATTCTTTTAATATGAAGGTGTGGTGTATTTTCCTAACCAAAAGGTGATCTTTAAGGTTCGTTCTACCTATTAAGGTTCACCCTATGTGGTTACAGTGGCTCTCAGTCGGCGTCGCAGTCGCTGCCTGCTGTTGTTGTGGCCAACATACCAAAGAAGAGCAACTTGGCTTCAATTTCATTTCTTACCAATTTGCTGTTCGCCTTTTCTGTCTCCTTTTCTGTTTCTGTGTTCGACTTTCACTTGAAACGTTTGTTTATCTCTTTTCCCGCGGCTCGTTTGTTTTGCTCACACGTTCTTAAGCCGCGCTCGCTTCGATGCCTTTTGCGGTCTTCTTCTCTTTCGCTTCGTCTCTCTTCCTCTCCATTCGCATTCCAAGTCGTAGCACGTTTTTGTTTTTGAATCGCTTAAATAGACAAGGCGATTAAGTGCACTGCAAGAAATAGATGTTGGTCCTAAAATAAGTAATATAAATAAATTAATTGCTTGTGAAAATATCTAATATTTAGCAATAAGTGAAACAAGATTTACGAAAATGTCATTATACAAATATTTGTAAATATATAAATGTAACCACAAGTGATGGTTTTTATGTGTAAACGAACCGTTGTGTGTGCGCAAGGGGGATAGCCAGAGGGGGATCAATGACCCCGCTTTGAACCCAAGGCCAAAACGTTGTTATATTCATTTTCAACTGGGCAATAATATTTGCACTCAAAACCTGCACTTTGACTGTAATAGCGAACAATGAAAACGCCGGAAAGTGTCATATGGAAATTACAGCAGGACGGAAATCGATAAATGCCGTTAATCGAAGGCAGGATACGGGTGAATGTCCTTGACACGGTCGAGAAAGCAAGTCGCAGGGGTCACGGGACCAAAGCCGGCTTACATTTCTCCCCCGGCTTAGCATTTTTGGCTACGTGCTGCCCCGCACGTTCCATAAAGTCAGAAAAAGAGAGCAGAACTGTGGGAAGTGAAGAGGAGGGTAGAAAATCAGGAGACAGGAAACCGGATAACAGGTTTCGCATGGGTGTGGTTGAAACAGTTTCTTGAGGGGTTTATTGTATCCGTATATGGGTTCAAAACTTTTTTGCTTACTTTTAAGAGATGATTTGGTATTTTCAATAAAACACCTCCTCCGTCTGCCTTTGAATAGCACAGTAAATTCATGCTAAAGCATCGCTACTTTTTATAGGGGAGGTATAATCAACAGTTCTTATCTGCTGCAAAAGCTTCAATGTGGTCATCATACACAATTTAGGTTCCACACAAGTTTGCCCATCCCACGATCGACAATCAGTGGTGTTCTGACCTTTTTGCACTAATGCACTGGTAACTTTTACACTATGAAATCAAAAAGCTTGCTAATTTCGTTACACAACTTTTTGTCAACATATACTGGATAATTAAATGAATGCACAGGTAAATGAATTAGCGCATACTAAAACATGCACTTTTGACATGCAATAATTGAATAACTGTGATAGGCTTAAACTTTGTCACGTGGCTGGGTGTGCAACTCCCTTTTGGGCCTCCCATTCTACGCATATGGCGGGAGAGAGTGAGACAGAGAGAGAGAGACCAGGAGAGCAGGGCATAGAGTAAATGTCACTGCGCCCGAGAGCGCGAGAGAGGCGAACTTTGACTAGGTCAGGATAATGGGCCCTATTTGCGTCCTTCTGCTCACCCGCCATTCGCGTTGTTTAATCGATGAGCAGAGCGAAAGATGTGCCCTTTGCCACCGGCCACGCCCCCCGAAGCGCCCCCGTAATCCTTGCTCTCTTTCACCGTCCCTTTCTAGCGTGATTTCGGGAATTTTCCACTGACAATGCAGATGGGTGTTTTTTTTGTACGTTCAATTGAGAACATTAATCCGATTCCTGATTAAGTCACATACATTTCGATGGAGTGAACAAGAAAGGAAAGAGGCGCGTGACTGTGGTTTATCACATTAAAATGGTATTTGCATCTTAGACTGAAAAAGAGTAAGCAGCGAAGCAATGTTAAGCAACTATTGAAAACATAACATTTGAGTAAAACTAATATGGATATATTTCAAGTTAATATAAATATAATATTATATCATTTTTATAAATATTATTATAATATATCAGCAAACAGAGTGCATGTATGTAAATAGTATTTATTGGAGTATTTCCAGTACGTTACGTACATACAGTTGCGAAAAAAATAATAGCACCACCATACCTTTTTTTGTTATTGATCAAATAAATTAAGGTTGAGGTACCGATAGAACCAAATACTGATTTTTCGCATAATGCTAGATATTTTTCCCATCCAAAAATGAAAAAAAAAATTTGAATTTTTTATACCTTAATTTTTTATAATTTTTTTTGGGCGGCAAGGTCTTAAATGAGGCGAAAAAAAAAATAGCACCACTATCGATTTTTTCAAATAATCAATAATTATCGAAGGATTGCTTTGGTAAAAAGCATGTGGTTATTAAACTTGACACTTAATCTATTATTTCGAAAATGATTTTTAAAAAATTTCCTTTAAAAAATCATTAAAATGGGACGTGAAAAGGACTGCACTGAAGAAAAACGTGACTTGATCAAAAAACTCATTTCTGAAGGAAAATCTTTTAGAAATATTGGCCAAATCCTTCAATGCTCAAACAAAATTATAGGAAATGTAATCACCTACAACGAGAATCCCGAAAAACGTGGGAAAAAACAATCATTGGGCACCCATCTCTTCAAAAGGCTAATGCCCGAGAGCAAGAAGGATCCATTTAAAGCTCCTACCGAACTGAAAAAGGATCTCAACATATCCGCAACAGTGCAAACAGTTCACACATGTCTAAGGGAACATAGTTTAAAAGGCTGTAGTCCAAGGAAAGGTCCTTTTTTTAAATGGGAGACACATACCCAAGCGCATTAAGTTCGTCAAGGAACATTTAAATTGGCCATGCGAAAGATGGACGAACTTTTTATTGTCAGATGAGAGCAAGGTGGTTTTTTTTGGTGGCAATGGATCTTGATCGAATGTAAGGCGCCCTAGGAACACCGAATATAAGCCAAACGACACAGTAGAAGCAATTAAACACGGCGGATCCAGTGTAATGGTATGGGCATGTTTTTCTTACTATGGAGTTGGACCAATACATTGGATAAAACCATAATGGATCAGCATGTGTATGTGGATATTTTGGAAACGGTTATGCTACCCTTTGCTGAATATGATATGCCGCTAAAATAGGTCTTCCAACAAGACAATGACCCCAAGCATACCAGCAGGAAAGCCAAGGAATGGTTCCAAAATAGATCAGTTCATGTTCTGGAGTGGCCTGCGCAGTCGCCAGACCTCAATCCCATTGAAAACCTTTGGTCGAATATTAAAAAGGCAGTTGCAGCTTTTAAGCCAACTAATAACGAAAGCCTATTGACCGTGATTAAGGAGTCCTGGAGCAATATAACCCCAAAACGGTGCCAGGACCTGGTTGACTCCATGCCAAAGCGTTGCGCAGCTGTTATTGCTAATAAAGGATACACTACCAAACACTAAATTAATGGGATCGTCGTAGTTTTAATATACAATCACTTGTTATTAATGAATTTGTTACTGTTAAGTTTATATTTTATGTTTAAAGCATTTTTTATGAAGTGGTGCTATTATTTTTTTCGCCCTTTTTTGCCATTTTTCATAAAGTTCCTTAAATAAGTTAAGAATTCATAGAACAATTGTGATTTTTTTTTTATTTCCTAAAAAGTGAATTGTTTAACCTTTCTAAAAAGGTACTTCAGATCCTTTTAAACCCAAAATTGTAGGTAGGAGACTTATTCAAAGTTTTACTGGGCAAGTGGTGCTATTTTTTTTTTCGCAGCTGTATGTACATATTTATGTACATATATCCTCGTTGGTTACACTTAAGTACGCTTATCTCGTTATTCACTTGCCGTCCGTTTTGCCGTCGTCAGTTGTCAGCCACGCCAAAAGAAAACGTGAATAAATAAAAACGAATGTCAAATCATCCTTGACCCCTGGCATCAGGATAAGCCCCGTTAGTTGGTCCTCTGGGCCCGATGCGCGGTGACGTCAATGGAATTCGGGTTAGGCAACATCACCTTGATCTTGGGCTAAACAACAGATCGGGGTAAACAATGGGGGCTGCCAAAAGATTAAAACACGCGAAACGTAAACAACGACTATCAACGCAGTGGGCAACTGTACTTGTGCGATAAATGAAATTTTGACATTTTCATAAAGATGTCTTAGCTTGTACGCTCATACTTTTCCTCATTTTCCATTCCAATTGTTTAGTATATGCTATAACAAAACGGAAATAAATTGTTTTCGGTCAAAAAGTAATCCAAACATTGAGTAAAGCCAAGTCATCATGTGCTTGCTTTGAGAAACGGTTACACTCTGCAATTAGATAATCACTGAACTGACCAACCGCAAAAACTGAACGCACGTAATCAAATTACACTATGCTTGGCGAAAGGAATGGGGCAGCCAGGGGTTAAGCGGCACAACAGACACATTGTTGGCGTCATTGTATCGCGCTTATAAGAGGATCGAACTGGAAATTGTTCAATAAATGTTCAATTCAGCATCACGTTGAATGCGGCACGCGCACAGCTCAAAAACGCAAAAAAAAAAAACAATAAAAAACAAAAAATGGAGGGGCAATGGGGCTGCAGGGGTTTAATTCCAATGAAAACCTGTTGCCTCGCATAAACATAGAAAACAATAGTTCCCCCCACTCATTCGCATTCCTCCCCCTTTTATTTTTTTTACCGCCTGTCACTCGTCTTCAAGTGATTCGTAAATCAGCAAATAAAAAAAGATCGAAACGTGGGGAACACAAGAAGTTCACAGTAGCAAATACAAATTCTTTGTAAGAGAATCAGTGAGAACCAAGCAGCAAAAAACAATACAAGGACCCTGCCCAGCGCACATAAAAATAACATATAATTACAATAAAAGAAATGCTACTAATACCTATATATCCAACAAACGATTAACTTTGTAATGAAAAGATGATAGCTTCCGTTTCGTAGAATGTTGTCAAAAAATTGATTGAGAATAATACAAATTGATTTACAATGGTTTTTCAGATTCCCTTTTATAAGAATAATGAAATTAGATGTTGTATCTGCACAAGATGAAATGAGAAATTGATGCTAACCAAATCTTTATGAAGAGATTGTAGACGTATGCACATATATTCTCCGACAATTAGGTTGTGTTGTTGTTTTGTTGATGCATCGAGTGTATTGTTTATGCTGACAATGGAGAAAACAAGCAGGCAACTGGGAAATTGCAATGGGTAGAAGATATACATACATAGATGCAGTATTCGATTGACATTGGCGAAAGGAATGGGAGGGAATTGCACAACCGCAGGCCAACAACAATGGTGATATAACTGATGACAAGGCAGGCAAATCATGCCTTACACATGTGTGAGCAGCAGTGCATCGAAATCACAACCATATCTGAGTAATGTATGTAAGTCAAATGGACAGCACATACATAAGTTATACGGCCATTCATCCGTTCATCCATCTGGCCAAAAACCATAGCAGGGACACTAAATCAAACAGTTGACATTTATGAATGCATAACATTAGTCTATTTGATGTATTTATGCCGGATATTTAGATGTCCAACTGCGTATCGCTTTTTACAGCCGTGTGAAGTTGAAAATCTGTCGTCTAACCAACTCGAACCGGATCCAGAAAACACCAGAATATCAAAAGATAACAGCTGACTAGGCAAAATGCGGGGATAAACAAACAGATAAGGCAACTGTACCATAGATATATGTACTTCAATTGATTTTAAAGACCGCAATTTTGTTTTGCTTTTTCTAATTATCTGAAGACGATATGGAATCTATATAAAGTTTCATTGCATCCTTGAGATTTTATGTGCATCTTTATAATATTTTCATAATATTTAATAAAGTGCAACTGTATTTGCATTAACCTTTCACCATTTTTAGTTTTAATTGTACTGATTGAAATTTTAGATGCGCAAATTGCTAAAAATCTTTATTGAAACTATGAAAAGAGATCCACCGACTTACATATGTTCATACATATATAAATGAATAATACTATATCTAATAAATCTACATATGTATATCTATCTTTGAACATCTATTCCGGACCATTGCTCGATCGTCCTTCGATTAATTCTCTAATTGAAATTGAATCGCTGAATTTTTATGAAAACATTTCTAAATATGTAGGTTTCGCCTAGATTTCAAATGTGTGCCATGGTGTCGCATAGAAAGCATTCCCACAAATGCTCCACAAGTTCAACACAAAATTCTAGCTATATGACACACGCCAATTTGTTTCGGGCTATTCAATTCGACGCTGCTGTGTCCAAAGGTCAAGGTTGCAGCATCACTATACCGCTTCTGCTTCGGGTATATGCGAGTCTGTGTGACACATGCCAGGTACTCCAAGGAATAAGAATACACTGCTAGGCAAATCTGCTGCTGCTTACCCCTTAACTATCGCATCCTCCATACATCATTAGCAAAAAAAAAAATAGAACACCGGAATAAAGATTTAGGAAACAAGTGATAAAGTGCTTAGCTAAAATAAACTGTATATTGGGCTCTAATCTTACATATCGGGTGATTACTGTGCCCATCTCTCTTTCTTCTATTTTGGCCTTTCTTCGCGCTGCGCTTCTTCTGCTTCCGCATGCCTAATTCCCATGAAGAGCAGCGTGTGCGAGGGAGAGGCCAAAGGGCGCGCGAGTGGGATGGCGAGCGTGGGGGCCGAATTGGGGGCTTCTCCCTCCCCCACGAAACGCATTTTCTGCGCACTTGGCTGCAGCTGAATTTTGCTCTCACTCCCCCTCTTTCTCTCTCTCACTCTGCCCCTATCTGTCTCGCTCCCTCTGCTGACGTTTCAATGTTTTCGCGTGCAAATAAAATTACATATGTAGGTTTTCTTTCCATATAGTTCGTTACTTTTTATTTATTTGTTTTTTTTTTTTTTTGTCAGAGTTTTTCCTTTTTTCGTTTGCCGTGTATGTTTGTGTAATTACAAAATTACTAGCTAAGAAAAAAAAACGAATAACATTAATTGTTGCTTAAAAGTAGCTGTCGTCTAGGTACATTTTTGTATACATATATATTTATACATATATATATCCGTACGTACAAGTACAAGTGTGTGTATATGTTATACGATATAATATTAAGTCTGTTTCAGCTGTTTCGTTTTTTAGATTTGTGTTTTCTATTTATTTATTTATTTTGTTCGCAATGCCTTTAAAAGTATATTGTCAATTACTGTTCGTAATTATGCAATTATAAAATGAAGGGTAAAAATCCGTGGTTCTTTTTCTGGTTGCTCGTTATTTTCGCAAGTGTTTTGTCTTGTTTGTGGGTTGTTGCTGATGTGGTCTTTGTTATACAATGCAATTGGCAGTTGCAATTCTCTGTTTTCCTCTTGTCGCGAAACCGCAGGTACAAAAAAAGTTTGAATTATTTGGAGAGGTTTTGGTTTTGGGACAGGTTCTATGCTCTATATTCTATTTGGAAGCCTGACATACATAAATACATATAATTAATGTAATTATACATTTGGGACTTTAGCTTGTATACTATATAAATATTTAAGTAGTTTGCATATGTACACCGAAATCGATTTAGGTATAGATTATGTAGATTATGCCCAAACAAATATGCGCCAACAACTCTATGTACGCCAACTCAATTTTTTTCACGGGGGGAAAACAATAACTAGGTTAAGTGACTTTTTGTTTGTTACCCGACCCCCTTTTGGCTACGCCACTGCACTCTTTTTCTCTGCACTTCATTTCCAGTCTCTCCTCTCTCTCGCGCTCTTTCGTCTCTGTCACTTCGACTCAGTGCCATCTCGCTCTTATCCTGGTGACGAAGTGCAGCGCCGAAGTCGCATCTTCAGCCGGCTGCCGGCGCTCCCAATACTGCTGCTGCGGCGTCGGCGACTACGACTGCTGCTCCGGCTGCCGGTCAGTTGCTCCAAGGAGCTGACCTCCGCCTCTGTCTCGTCTTCTGGCGCCGAAACGCTTTCATGGTGAGAGTGAGCCAGGAATATACAGTAACGCCGAAAGCGTCTTCCCAAGCGACTGACCATGCCTCTTTCTCGTTCTCTGGGCGTTGCCGCTTTCGCTGCTCTCTCGCATGCTTCTAGTGCCTGGGCCGTGTCAGCATTGCACTCTCTCACATCTCTTCCAGACGATCTTCTGCTGGAAATGGCATCGCTACCGTCACTAACTTTCCAGCCGGCTCCGTTGCTGTCGTTGTTGTTATTGTGGGCAATGGAAAGGAGCGCCATGCTGCTGCTGCTGGCATTGTTGTTGTCGTAGTTTTGGTTGTTGTTGCTGTGATTGCGCTGTTCTCATGACCGTTTACCGCTATCCTTGCGAAAGGACTTGCGCAGCTTGTCGACCAAACGCAAATGGAACTTCGTATAATCATTGGAAGATTCCACTGCAGCAGCTGCAGCGACCGACTGTTGCTGCTTCTGATTAATGGCCGCCGCCTGGGCGGCGGCCTGCCTCTCCAGTGCGGATGCGGTATGCGACCGGGTGGGCGGACTACTGCGCGTGGGCGACACCATTTGCTGCAGCGAGCCGTGCGAACTGCGCGATGCGTTGCGAGGAAAAGCCCGCGAACTGTGGCAGCGCTGCATTTGCATCCTTTGGTGGGCGGAGGATACGCCCAGTTGACCGTGCGATGGTGAGGTGGCGAAGCTCTCCGACTTGCATTCGGACACCTTGCGACGTCGCTGATTCCCCTGCAGTTGTTGTTGTTGTCCCTGGGCGGGCGTTCCAAGAGCGGTGGCCAAAGCCGTTGTACCGTTACTACTCGCATTCGAACATTCCGATGTTTTGCGGGAACGCGTGTCCTTGTAAATATCATAATTGTTCTTCATCACGGGCATCATGAACGCCATCTCGATCACTTTCTGCTGTTCGCCTTTCTCTCTCTCTCTCTTTCAGAACACAAAACAAAAAGAAATAAACGGTTTGACGACTCGTTTTGTTTGGATTTTCTTGTCTTTTATTTTCCTTTTATTTTCGATTTTCGTTCTTCACTTTTTTCTGTTTGGTTCTTGCGGGGGAGAGTTTTGATGCGCGCACCTTTGCCGTTCAATGGCTCTGTTCGTTTTGAGGCCGTCCCGCTTTGGCCGCCTCTACTTATACGCTGACCGGTTGGCGGGAGAGTACACTGAGAGAGTGTAGAGAGAGTAACGAATGTATCTTTTCGTATACGTATGTTAACGTACGTACAATTTATTGAAAGTTTATTACTCATACATATCGTTGCACTAGCTTATATTCACTGAGCTTACAACATATTCTAGAATCTTATCACTCATACGCACTGTATAACAATTAAATATCACATTTTGTAGGTATGTAGGTATTTCACTAAATATTAAACTAATATTTTTAATGCGCCTACTTTATGTTTTTGTGCTAGGTAAGTTACGTTTTGTTGATAACGAAACATAAGATTCACTGAATTAATCACACCCACTATGCTCTGATCTATTTCCGTTAAATTTTTTGCAAGTGTATGCATGGGGCTCTCACTCTCCGTCAAGAAAAAGAGAGTGCGCATGCGCAGGGAGAGCGACGCTCAGTGCAACACGTTTACACGTGTCGCTTAAACGCGAAATGACAGCCAATAAACAAATTTAACATAACGCATATTATCTTCAACGCTAAAGTGTTCTGAATACAAAATGAACTCGTGAAATAATACAGGTGTATAAACTTACCAGAAAGTTGTTTAAAATGCAGATAATAGAAAGGAGTTCGTCAGAATTTGACGTAGCCTCCCAAATGTCGTTATCTGAAATCGCACAGTGGCTTACGGCTAAGCCCTGTATGCATGTTAAATAGCCGTAATCATGATCGATTGCAAACGGTGGGCCGTTTAAGCCTCAGATTGCGATAAGAGTCCAATTCTCATGTCCAAGTCGCATGCTAGCGAACGGGAAGCGATAAACCCCTATAATATCCGAAACAAGGCACAAGATAAAACCACACATGTTGTTTAAATATGTTTTTGTCACTTTAATGAATAGTTTTCAATTAATGTTCTGTCTGCTCTTCAGCATAATCATCCTCATCGCCTATATGAAATCGTTAAATAATGAAAGTGCATACATATATATTTATTAATTTATTTTCTTTTGCTTAACCCATCTGTTTTACTTTGTTTTTCGTATGAATGCATAAATCTTGGTAACAATTCTTCATATTCCTTTGCTTATTTAAACGCTCAACTCGTCTTCTTTTTGTAATGTAAATGCATTTGTAACAACAATTTTTTCGTGGCTTGTCTAAGTAATACAAAAAAAATTCCCTTTTTGAAAACAATTGAAAAGTATTGAGAACAAGATTCGGAAACGGGAATGCAACTTATGCGTAAATGCGTTTACATTTAGATCTCTAAATATATGAATATATATTTTCCTCACATAAATGTATTGTGGAAATTATTGTACAATTTGTTAAGATCTGGTTTGAATTCGTCATTACGTCTATATATCGTATATGTTTCAAGTGCATTTTGTGCTTCACCACTTCTGCTACTAAAAAAAAAAATACAAAAAAGGTTTCCATTACTCATTATTCATTGTTGGGAATGCATGGGGCTCTGAAATTCATTCGATAAACTCGCACAGTATTTTGAATCAAGCTCCCATTAATTCTCTACCCCCTTCGCACATTTTCAATGTTGTTTATGTATTGTATAATTTACCTATAAGTTCCTCTTAAGTTGCTTTAATGTAAGTTTTTATTTGCTTGATTTTGCTTCAATTCAATGAATGTCCGTTGTCCGCTAAGTTTAATAAAGTATTTAGGAATTTTAAAGGCTAGCTAGATGGTGTTTTTGTATTCGTAGGAGAGTGTTCAAAAGGTATTCCCTTGCAGGACTCGAAGCTAGTTTATAGATGGTTTTTTTCGTATCGTGATGTTTGAGCGCATATACGTAACGGGGTCACCAAATAGTGATTTACTGAACCGGTTACCCCCAAACAAAAACAAAGGAGGAACTTTTCTTATGGCAAGTGTGTGTGTGTGTGCTGGCAGTTTGTTGGCTATATAATAATATTCATATATGTCTATATGTATAATAAACCCATTTAAAAGTTCACAAACTCTTGGCGGCATTTCTTTGGTCCGCAAAAAATGGGAAAAAATTGCCAAAACCAATTTTCATCGAATACTGTAATCTAGTTTGACTTACATATGTATGTATTTACAACACACCCAGTAAATCGGGGCTGACTAACTAGCTAACGCTTCGAACTCAACTAAAGGCTATGAATCAGGCTAACTTTTGTGTTTGACCAACTGAAAACGATTACAACTCGTTCATAGATCGTTCAATGTGTCTCATTGTGAGATTCCTAGAGATATGGGGAGAACTCGGGAGGAGTGGTGCTATAAAAGAGATATACATCCACAACACACACACATACGCACACATATGCGCACGCCTCTATGTAGAATCGGACACAGATACAGACAGCGATATTGATAGAGATTAGTGACTAATCCTAGGGACCTTGGATTCTGGATGCTGGATTATGAATTCTGGATTCTGGATCCTGGATTTGTCTGAGCTAGTTAACAAACTACACACAAATACACCGACTTACAGCTAGAGAATCCGATCGAATGTCCAAAGTGTCTTAGCCACACATGCATGACACTTTATCCGAGATCACATATAGTAAAATTACCAGCAAAAAGTTTCTAGGGAAAACGATCGTCCGTCAGGATTGCTATATAGAGTTAGAGTATGTGTTGTAATTGTTGCTATCAAAAAAATTACCCTAACCATGTACATTCATGAGCTAAATAGTACCGAGTATCGCGTATGAATATAATCGTATGTTTAAATTATATATTTCTTTTCATATTATTTGATTTCCCCTCTCTGTTTTCCATATAGAGTTAAGCTAATCGAGTCGAGAGTCATAGAATACGCATCATTGACAAGCGATCATAACATAACAACCACTCTGCTTGAGGTACATTAAGGATATGGGCCAGGAGGAGACGCTGGCCCTTAGTTTAGTGACTCGACTTACATAGAGATATATTACCGGCTAAGCTACCCTGAATATCTAGAAAGAACCGATCCGTTGCGAACCAAAACATAGCTGCTTACTTCCTTTCGGGGAACTTGCGATTGCGAGGACTGGAGCCGCCCTCCCGACGAGAAAACTCCTCGTGCTGGCTCTGAAATGGTGAGGATCATAAGTGGTCTGCTTCTGGCAGTCCGAATTGATGGGCTTTAAACTTACCCTGGGATGGGTGACTCCCTTGCCACTGTGACGCATTAGAGGCGCCTGTTCCTCGTCCCCGTAAATTCTGCAAAGATCGAAGTGGGTGAGTAACTTAAAGTTTGCAACTCTTAGGATGACTCACCTGCCCTCCGCTGAGGTGTCGGGTTCGAGTAGTGGCAACATGTCCTCGCCCTGCTGCAGCAGCTCCACGGACGCCAGAGACTCGCTGCCCGTTCCCGTTCCCGTTCCAGTGCCCGTTTCTGTACTGGTATCTCCCGCTCCGGCCGTTGCTTGCGAGGATTCGCCGCGCTCCGCCTCGTGACACTCGCACTGACAGTCCTCCGGCTTTACGTAGTTGTAGTGCAACTTATCCCCGCCTTCCGTATTCGTTTTTGACGCCTGCTGGTGATGGTGGTGGTGATGATGATGGTGGCCAGTTCCGGTGCCGGAACGATGACCACTGCCGCAGGCGGAAGAGGAACTGGTGGTGGCCGTGACGGGCACACTGCTCGTTATCGTTTCCTTGGGCAGGGTGGTGATCCTCTTGGCCGGTTTCCTCTTTTCGGGTATGTTCTCGAAGTCGATCCAATGCCCGGAGAGCTTTCGTTGGGTTGAGGCCTTCGGCTTCGGTTCCTCCAGGGTAGAAGAAGTAGCTGGTGGAGGTGTGACCACCGGGAGCAATTGTTTGGCGGAATCCTTGCGCTCCAGGTTGTTATTGGCTCGAAGACCCTCCTCGGCGAATTCAAACCAGGACTTGCCACTGGTGTTAGACACACGACGCGGTGACTTGGAGTTCTGTATACGTTCCTTGCCGATGGACTCCTTGCGTGGTAGACTGATCCTCAGCTTCTCCCCCCGCACTGGAGTTCCGACCAGTCCACCGCCTCCAATTCCAGTGCTAGCACCACCTACTCCGTCGGTCTCTTGATACCCACCAGGTGTTGCCTCCTGCGGTGTCATGATTCCCGTGCAGTACTCCTCAAGATGCGATGGATTCAGCGGCGTGGTGGATCTTGGCCTGTCCACCGGGCACGTCTTCAGCTCCATATTCGCTCGTTCTCTCATGGGGATTATAGGTACACCCTGGGCCCGCTCCTCGGGCAGCGTGGTGGGTATGTAGGGCAGCTCGTCCTCAAAGGACTCTTGAGACACCAGACCCGTGCTCTCATGCTCCTCTATGACGCACACGTTGCGCGGAAAGTTGTGGTGCCGTCGTCCTGATTCTCCACCAGCAGGCACTGCCGTAGTCACTGAAGAGCTACCGGCCATGTCCGAGTCCCTTTCACTCTCCGAGGATTCCACGGGCTCGTGCTCATCCGTTGACTGCGAGTGACGACGTTCTGGTGGCGGGGAGGATACACTGGTCAGAGAATCGTGATGGGAAGTGCTTTCGTGCGCCCTAATGAAAGTGGTTACAGGTTCCCTAGCGGCTCCAGTTGGTGGCTCCTTATGGGAAGTGCTGGGCTGATCCCTGCGGGTGGTGTTTGATGGCTCAATGGAGGAAGTGTCTGGAGGACCCGTAAAAGAAGTGGAAGCGTGAGCAGCGGTGGCGGGTGTGGTGGTCACTGAAACTCCTTTGGATGTGGGAGTAGTTGCAGAGGTCGGTGGCTGCTTGGACTGACCCACCGGTGTGGCTGGCGTTGGTGTGGGAGTGGTGGGTGTGACAGTGCCAGAACTATAGCTAGGGGTTTCACCTACAAGGGGACCAACAATGTATTAAACTTGAATCTCTAGAGATTTGGGGATACCACTTACGTCTTGATTCTGGAACGCTCTGTCGCTTTGGCTTTCTGGGTATGGTTGCCTGACTTCCTGGCATTTCACCCGATCGACTCACTTCCGCTTCCGTAAGATTCTCGTGCAGCTTGCGGCGCACATCGAAGTTCTCCAAGTAACGTGAGTGGCGCAAATCCGCCGCGGCCGTCGGAGCAGCTTCATCCTCCGAGCTGGGACGCGACTTGGATCGCTTGGCACGCATCACCACCGAGCCGGACATGACGGCGCCCTGCTCCTCCTCCGAACTGCAGACGCCTCTTGGCGGTGGCGGTGGAGGACCGGTTTCCATTCGTCGAATCACAGTTGCCTGGCGCTGCAATCCCTCGGCGGTTTCAGAGCCAGAGTGCTCCACTTGCTCGGATAGCTGACTCGACTGGCTCTCTGTCTTCGAAATACTGAACTGGGTGGAGAAGAGCTGCTCCTGACTGCCTGAACCCAACCGCGTGGCGAACAACAGACGTCTGCGCTCCTTGGCGGCTGCCTCCGAATCCGGATTGGGAGCATTCACAGTGGCCACCGTGTGCACCAATCTCGGCTCGCAGGCACTCTGTGTGCTTTCCACGGAGGGCAGTCGCTGCATGGCTGCCTGCTCCCGTTGCTGGGCAAGATTAGCCGCCCGGGCACTAACCACCGAGCCCACCGATTCGGCCGTCGTCTCCTGCGAGTCCTGCGAACTGTGTCGCTGAACCTCCAGGCTCCAGTTGGCCGGTTCCGGCTGCTGAAGGATCGTCTCCTCGCCAGGCGCCGTTGGCGGATCTTCCTGGCTGGGCATCGATTGTATGGCATCCAGATCCGGTCGTTGGGCCACCCTCCTTTGGGTCACGGGACGCAAGGCAGCCGCTGCGGCCGCCAATTGGGTGGCTGTGATTTGGGTGCCCGGCGCCACTGGTTGAGCGGAAGTGGGCGGTGCTCGGTGGGTGGGCAGCGGCGAGGGATCCATGCTGGCCTGCGCCGCATGGGTCAGCTGCTGGATGCCTTGCAGCAGAGTGCGTGCCTCGCGCTCTTCCGGCGGCGTGTGCAGCGGTATATGGATAACCCCCTCCACAGGCTCATCGTAGTAACGCAGGCGACTGCCTGGTCGCGATCCCACGGGGGTTCGGCTGCGATTTGTTGACCCCGATCCAGGTGCGGGTGGTGGTGGCGGTGGCACGGGCTCAACACTGGACTCTATGGGCGACGAGCTCTTGCTGCTCTGACTGCCCCTCTTGCCCGGCTTGAAGATGGCCAGCACGGACTTTTGCTTACTAGGCGTTACATTCTGGGAACCGCCTCCGCCTGCTCCGCCTCCTCCTCCCAATCCGCCCGATGCAGTGGCTGGTCGTTCTTTGCTTTTGCTACGCGATCGAGCCGTCTCCCTGGGCGAATCCGGTGAATCTTTGCCCAAACGAAAGAGGGAGCTGAAGGAGCTCTTGCGCGACACGGAGCCACCTGCTCCGCCACCAGCTCCAGTGGCGGGTGAAGGTGAACGACTGGTCAAGCGTCGGCCCGGCTTGGGACTCGCTGTGGGGGTCAAACGATGCTCCTCTATGGGAGCACCCTGCAGGCTCAACGAGGCCGGCTTGGAGTAGACCGGTGCCAGTTGATTGGGTGCCTCCACCACGCGCTCATTAGATGCAATGCCCTTGTCACTGTACATGTGATCCGGTCTGAGATTAATCCTTATATACTCCGTGCCGCTGGCCGTCTTGCCCACAACCATTTGACCCGGACTCTTGGTGCTCCTGCGTTGGGCGCCAATCGACTGCTTCACCTTTGGCTCCTTCTCCATGCGTTCGCCGTTGGCCAGCGAGCTGGTCTGCCTGCTCCTGCTGCGACTTGAGCTGGTGGCTGCGGCACCTGATGGTGCGGGGGGCAGCACCTTGATGCCCTCGGCCAATACCGCCTGGGTGGGATCATGTTTGCGGGCTAGCAACAGTTGCTCCAATAGTGCCGCATTTGCGGCCACAGTGCCGGCACCCGGCATTCCGTCCGCCTGACTGTGAGCGGAGCTGGCTGCCGTGGAGGCATTGCTGGCACCCCCGCTCCCGGCCAGCTCCACGGGCTTGGGGCCACAGAATGAGGTCTCCAGGAGCATGCGATGCGGGGAGGGGGAGCGCGAGACACCCGATATCGCCGAGAGGCGACTCACCGCCGATCCCTGGCTGCCCACGCTCGAGATGCGGCTGGTGCGACCCGAGATGCACAGCAGGGCAGCCACCTCCGAGCTGGCCGAGTCCTTGCGCTGGTGCTGTTGCAGGTAACTCTGGTGGTCATCGAACTTGAAGATGTGCGGCGATGAGCGCTTGGCCTGGAAAACAAACGAAAGAAAAAAGGGGCGCGAGAAAGGGGAAAATATAATATGTTAATAAGAGCAAATATATGGAAAGCGCTTCATTTCAGATTGATGAATACCTAGCATGTATATGGAGTGTATTGTGATTCATAATCTCGTGGAATTTTAAACGCTGATGTGAAGATGTCCGAGGATCTTGAAACTCAAATTAGGTATAGGGCTAACTAGAACATTACAAAATCTTATAGAGGAACTCTAAACTGGCAAGAAGTGGGAGGAAAGTAGGTGGAGGTGACCATTGAAATAGAAACATATATCAGATCGTGCAGTGCGGAAATATAAAATGAATCTACCAGATAATCAAATTTAATTGAATCACAACTATCAAAACTATTTCCCGCAGTGTACACACCAAAGCTAGAAAATGGACGTCTGGCGTCTGGTAATCATGGGATTCCATTCGACGCCACGTCAATCGCGACTCTTCAATCTGGACTCACTAACCGGGGGCTGCCAATCAACCAAGGCAAACAGAGGTGGAGCACAAAGGAATGATGGAGCCTCAGTCGAAAGTGGGAGAAAGTGCGAAATGGAAATTGGGTTTGCATTTTGGTTGCCAGTGGTGAATGCTCTGCAGTGCACCGGACTTTCACATTTTTCACCGCCACTCCACATAATGCAGTATTATTGTAGTTTGAATATTGTTGAATATAAACATGCTAATTAAAGAGTTAATTAACTTCGTTTGCTATCCTAAGAAGCCTATACTTTTCACAGGGTACTGGGTATCGAAAGTCCGTCATACGCACTTTAGCAATGGCCTTCAGATAATTACAGCATTCCTTGGGCCCAATTAACGCAGTCACCCGCCCAACTAATCAATTGTAACTTTTCGCAATTAACCAGAAGACCTCACTTCACTTCGCCACCATCTCCTTGTCCATCTCCAATTCCGCCTTCAACTCATCCAACTTATCCAGCAATTGATAAGTTGGACGGCTTTCGCCCAGCTGACAGTTACTCATTTCTCCCGGGGAAAAACTGGACCGGGGGTAAATAATTCCCATTCCCACAAACTTTTGCCCGAGTGCAGGAATAAACTTTGGCCAAACAATCGCAACTGGGGAAATTGAGGATGCAGTGGAGCAGTGGTGGCGTGGGTGGGGTATGGCTAGGGTATGGGTGGGTACTTGGGCTTTTGTTGCTGGGTGGTTACACTTGTCAGCTGTCACTCGGTGCTTACTCGTCCATCCGCCTGCCCATTTCCGTTGATGGCACCACTGCTGCTACACTTCCCAGCCACTCAAATGCAATTTTGCATTATTAATTCAACTTGCGATGCGGTTGCTCCCATCTACCATCGACCCCCTCCACCCCTTCGACCCCGTCGAACCTTGGCGACCCCTTCAATGTCAAGAGCATCCGCTTGTTTAATAGAAAATGTCGAAGCTACTTGAAGAAAGAACACACTTCAAGCGCGCAAATGTGTTTAAAAGAGTCGTTATTTCATTTCCAGAGCGGAAAAGGTGTGCATTTCAAGTAGTGGGATACCGTGAACATACGTAATCATAAATTATACCATGACTTCCATACTGGTAGGTGTTTAATCGTGTAAATACTCAGTTAAAAAGTCGACTTGGTGTTGGGTATCGTGTGTTTGTAATCGAATTCAGTTTAGTTATCTAATTGATCGCTGCTATTATCGCATTTTTATTGTTTTGTTTCTTGTGTATTTATCGTGTGCATTTCGATAGTTATCGATGCTGCAATCGCTCGCTCGCTCGCTCGCTTTCTTGCCAGCCGCCGCTCACCTGCTGCTGCTGCTGCTGGATCCGTTCCTGCTCCTCCTTTTTCTGCTCGGGATCCATGAAGTACAGCTCCTCGGTGGAGCTGCGCAGCTCCAAAGCGCCATCCTCCCGAAAGCCAACGCCAATCGTTTCCTGTAGGGTGCCGGTGCCGACCTTCAGAGCATTAGTTCAATCACATAAACCAGCCAGTACACACACACACACACATCGAGTGGGCAGAAGGCAAGTTGAGCAGTTCGTTTTTGTCAGAGCGATAGTTTGTTTGGTTTGGTTTTTTCGATTTTTTTTCGATTTTTTCGATTTGGTGGGTCAGGTAAGGTGAGGAGGTGAGGTGAGGATGTGGTTGGGGGTTAAGAAGCATGCAAGGCGTTTAAGGAAATGGAAATGGAGGCAAGAGTCGAAAACAGAAAAGAGAAAACAGAAACAGAAATCAGAAACGAAATCAACAAATCAACAGCCAATTTGTGTGCAGGTTTCGTTTTGTGGTTCGGTCGGGATTTTCGTTTTTCAAATGGTTGCGTTTTTCGTGAGTTGGTTAAAGGATATACGAGTATGTATGTATGTATGTATGTATGTATATGTATACGTATTATAGGTCAGGGGTTATAGGTATTTTTTTTTTTTTTTTGGGCGTGTGGGAAGGGGGCGTGTGTGTGCAAGGGGTAGCGAGCGCATCACAGAGTGTTACAGACAGAGAAAGAGACAGATGTACACAGATATAGACGGTGATATACATATCGATGAATGGTTAAGATATATTGATTGATTGATTGATGTTTGAATGGTAGAAGCGAATGAAGCAAACAAGAGCAAAGTACAACATAATTAGCATTAGATTATGCTTTGCCTCCTCATATCAAAACCCATATGGTATCCATATGGTATTCACTTTACAATGTTTATGACCATGGATAAGGATATGCCTATCATAGATAGTAAATTGAATACCTCTATGTAATACCCTATGCCCCATTTAGAACACTTAGAATGGGCTACGTTATCCATTGACCCACCTGCTCGAATACATTTTCCGGACTGCTTTCCCGGCTGTCCTCCTCGTGATGCGACGAACTGGAGGCGCGACTCAGTTCGATGCGGGGCGTTGAGGGCGTGGTCAGGGTGGCAGCCCCGCGATAACTTCCACCTACACTAGCACCACCCCCTGGGCCGCCCCCTGGACCGCCAGCCGTGTGGGCGGTGGGTGGTATGGGCTGACCGCCCTCGCTGCTGCTCACCAAGGTGGTGGTCACCGTTGTCGTTGCCGTTTTCAGTGGCGGCGGTCGCTGCTTCGCCTGGACAATCGTCGCCGAGCAAGTGGCCGATGAAACCGATGACGACGACGAGGAGGAGGCAGATGCTGCGGATGTTGCGGATGCGGAGGCGGCTGTACTTGCATTTGCTAATGCAGATGCGGATGCGGATGCAGATGCAGTGGCTATGCTGGGTGCTTCAATGCCGCCGGCGGTTCTATTGCGATTCGTCGTCTTCGACATCGTTGTCTGATTCCTCACACTCTGCTCCATCATCTGAAAATAATAATAAAGTTATTACCATAAACAAGTACATAATTGAAGGAGTAATAAGTTGGAGCCTCAAATGTTTCAACAAAAACTGTACCACATTCTTTGCTAGACCACAAATTATTAAAAGCTACCAAGCAATATAGTTGCAAAACTGTGAAAACTGTAATTTTAAGCTGCCCAAAAGTGAGTTTTGCAATACACATAGTTGCAACTTGTGGGACAGTTTGTTCAGCACGGCCCACAGTTTCGGTTGCAAGTTTGTGCTGTTTTTGCAACTACATAGATTGGGCAAAAGGAGCTTTGCTTAAATTGTGGTTGCAAAATTCTGCAAACTGGCACCCAAAACAGTTCATGCTACGTAAGTATCCTGACATTAATATAT
Source organism: Drosophila yakuba (assembly GCF_016746365.2). Taxonomy (NCBI): domain Eukaryota; kingdom Metazoa; phylum Arthropoda; class Insecta; order Diptera; family Drosophilidae; genus Drosophila; species Drosophila yakuba. The sequence goes on along the minus strand of NC_052526.2, from coordinate 2,307,043 downwards.
ACGTTTTAAGAAGGATAATATTATGTGCTCTTATCACTTCGATTTTAAAGCTTTTTGAGTCAGGTAGAGTAATGCAATTTTAGAAAACGTATGTACATATATGCATTGCACTCGAAATTCAAAAACAAACACACAATCTAATTGTTTTGCCGTGGGGATGTCAAGAGAAGCCGCATTAGATGGCATAAAACCCAGGGGAATAGGGTTGCTGAATAGAAAACTGCTGGGTCACTTCGATAGGGTACTGGCACAGCCAACACCCACTATAATCTACCCTCGGATTGCATTTCGCAAATTGAAATCAACCGCTTTTGACACACTTTCCACCGAACAGTCCTACATGTGGAGCTGGCCCGCGGCGTTTCCTCTGCGGATTTTCATTCTGTTTCGCATTCATTCTGGTTCGCTCATTGTCACATGTGAATTTTAAACGAAACGATGATTTGCTTTGTCTTCATGTGGCCGCCATTGTTTGCCAGAGGTTACCCCTCATAATTAAATTTTTTTTTTGGTTTATCCTTGCACTGAAGTTTTGCTTTGGGCAAGACACAAAACAGTGACCTGCATCCTGAATTGCCAGGAGCTCGAATTCGAGAAGACAGATTGTTATCTGGCCATTTTGCCGATAACGAATCAATCAGGCCACTGATTACCACCTATCAACTTCATGGGAATCATGTTAATCAATCTACTACTTCTTTGCTGAATATCCCTTATCCACACAAATTTACAAGATCCTTTTTTGTCGCCAATGCAAAGTCCTGCAGGAAATTGGGAAATACTTTCCTAATGTAGCAGTTTCCTCCTCGTCACTTTTTTCCCCATCTCTGAATTTCCTTTAAGTAGCAACAAATCGGTGGTGCGAGTTAATAACTTTTAGCTACCGAGCGACTTTATTTGTCGCCTTTCTTGTCCGGGACTCAAAGTCGTTGGCCAACACCATTAGCAGGATTTAAGTTTTCAAGCTGCTCGAAATGGGGACGGCATGGAAATGCGGAGTCGAAAGTTTACTGGAGCAACAGACTTGCTCCATCACCGCTGCAGTTTTTCCACTGACGCTGCACTCGCATTAAAAGCGCTCAAGGTGAAATCCTTTCACACGCAAACTGTGAAAGTGAGTGCGGTGCTAAAGAGCAATGCAGATGCAAGAGGATATACATATATGCATGTATGTATGTATGTATGTATGGATATAGTATATTTGCTTTGGATATGGGTGGTATGATTGACAGATGGCGCCTGAGTGCGGGAAATGGGTGGAAATCGAGGACGGGCATCGCTTATTGTCGCTGCGGGACCTTGGGGCCACAAATTAATTTAAAGTTGACGCTGCTAGCTATGCAACAATTTCCGAAATTGAAGGCATACCGCGTGCTGTGCAGCAAGCGAAATGGGAGCACACAATGTCCCCCATGAAAGCCCCCAAAGAAACGCAGAATCATCGCTACACGCTTAAATCTGTAAGCTCTATTAGGACTTTCTAAGCCCCTGAGCAACTCGTTATGTTCACAAATCGCCAGACTGCTTTAAAGCACATATATACAGCCTAGACAAGGCTCTTAATTATCCATCATTCTGGGAGTTTCGAAAACTACCCAAAACATATATCTCCCTTCTGATTTCCATGAGATATAATTGGCGACCTTTGGGTCTTATCAAATTCTACGCATCCCGTAACCCCACATCTCCGTAGCCGTAGCCCCCTTCTACCAAAAACGTTGGCCTTTTGTTTTTGTGGTGTACAGAAAAGAAAATACCGTATATTTCTTGCTTATTTTTTAGGAGGCGCGGCAGGAAATATGGGCAAGTGCTTTGGGACACATCGTAACATCATTTTAGGCACATGAATGGGAAGGAAAAGGGAACCGGGCGAGCAGAAGGAGTACACAAAAGAGATTGAGAGGAAGAGAGAGAGAGAAAGGGGAGAAGAGTCAGCACAGCAGAGAGGCTGTCGCACAAATGTGTGATCAAATTAATTAAAATTTAAATAAAAAGCAACTTAAGGAACCGAGAGCAAGTGAGAGAGAGTAATAAAGGGGGGTCGGAAGGGGGGTGGGCGGAATTGGATAAGAGAGCGCCGCGTGCTTTGCTTTCTGTTTATTGTTCACACACACACAAAAACACTCACACACACTCACCGCGGTCCCAAAAAGTCCTCTCCACGTGTACGAGTGCGTGTGTATTAGTTGTCCTTATTAATTTTGCATCAATTTGCACTACAAAAAAAAAAGTGGAACGGTAAATGGCAGCAAGAAGTGTGATTTCTGCTCTGTTTTTTTCTTATACGATTGCTTGCTATCTTTCGTTTTTGATTTATCTCCTTTGCTGCTCACTTCAGCTAACTGCTAATGCTATCTCTGTCTGGCGTCTGGCTGGCACACACAAACACACACGCGCTCTCTCTGCCTCGCTATTCCGCTCTCTCGCAGGAGCACCGTTCACCGTTAGACCGCACGCACGCAGCGCCAGCGTCGAACTGCCCCGAAAAGTATGCTAACGGTGAATGTGAATGGGAATGCGACGAAAGCTTCGCCGTCTTCGCTTTTCCGCTGTTTCTTAGCACCACTCTCCCCCACTCCCTCTCTCACATACTCTCTCGTTTCGAAAGCTTCTCTGAAAGTGGATGGGAAGAGGGAGGGCAGAGCGGTGTAGAGAGCCTGCGGCCGGAAAGCTCTGAGGACTCAGCTGTGGCGCCTGCGAAGCTTCAAGAGTCAACTTGCCATGTGTGCAAATGTGTGGGTGCGACTGCAAAGGGGAATACAGCGGCGGGCAGATGAATAACATCTCTCTCGGTTGATTTGCTATGAATTAGCCACTGGCAAAATGGCATTATTTAAAGCACTTCACATCCAAGGCGGATGGGTGCCACAATATTTTCGAAGGCGTGTAAAACTCATGGGTCACCGATCTGCAACGCCTGTTTCTGGCTATAGCTTTCAAATTTACTATTGTTCATTCTTTTTTTTTGCAGTGTAATCGATGTTTCTGCTGTTTTGTCGTTTAAGATTCATTTTGTTTATTAGCCGCAAGCGTTTGGCCTGCCTGGCTGCCTTTTAAGTGGCCATTTGCATGATTGCGGCATACATCCCCCGACCTTTGAGCTCCCACACCCACCAATTGCCACCCCCAGTTATACACCCATATTTTTTAAAGAGCGGAAAGCTTTGCCCAAGCTTACGCCGCCCAGGAGCGACTTAGTTGATTTCGTGTTTTGGTTAATTAATTTAAGCCATGCATTATGTGCATGCGACGTGCGGGGGTGGCTTTTACGAGAGGGTCTACGAAAAACAGGAATACGCATATTATAGATCATATTTATGCTGCCAGCATTACGCACTTAAAGCACGCGTATGAGGCACACATTTATCATTATGAATGCAGCAGTAATGTTGACCATACATATAGATATTTACTGTAATGTTCTTATGGGGTGCTTTCGGTAAAGGACTCACCGCCACTTGGCCAGGATGCTGATGGTTATGGGGCTGGTGATGGTGATGCTGTTGCTCCTGCTGCTGCTGCTGCGACTGTTGTGCATTTGTCGTGGCATTGTCCTCGAATGACTTCTCGAAGGATGCAATTGGCGCTGGGCCAAGTCGTTTCTGCCGGCGCGCATCCATTCCGTAACCGTTTCCTAGTGCCTAGTGCCCAATGGCGCTCCTCGATGCTATTTATTTAGCCAGCAGCACGGCATCGGCATGGAATATCCTTAAAATGGAGCACCGGCTAAGGAAGAGAGGAAAAAAAGGACACACATTAGAAGGCCGTTGGCACGATTTCTCTCTTGGTGTGGCTTTTCATAATTGCCTTTGGCTACAATAACGCACTGAAAAAAAGCAGTTCCTATTATAATAACTCATAAATACGCCTTCTATGAATGCTACATCCTATATCGATTTATTTCATAACAAAAATCGTAACAATTTGTATCAAAGAGAAATAATTCGTTGAAAGTTATGAAATGAGTTTCAGTTTTACTTATTTGTAGATAACATCGCATTTTGGCACTCTGCACGATCAACTACAGCAAAACGGTTGCAATCACATATCACTTGGGCTTTACTGCGCGCGTTGGGCCCCATCAATCATGGGGGAATCATTTGGAGAAATAAGCCAAACTAAATACATACATATATTTGAGGCAATACATACGTGTCTGCATTGCCAGCGAATAATTTGCCACTGCGAGCGAGCGAGACGGATGCGGTGAGAGAAAGGGAGAGAAAGGGGACACTTCCGTGTCAAGAGTTCATTGAACCGCATGGCAGCCGCTAGCGAACCGGAAGTGAAATAATAACATCAACAATTGATGAATATTTAAGGACGCGGCCATTCAGGGTTGCCATGTTATACAGTAATTCTCGGAAATTCGCCATTAAATATTCAGCGCTATGATTGTTAACCTGGACTTCGTAGATTACGTAGATTGCATAGGTTGCAGTATCTAAAGATCCAACAGCTTTAATTAAGAATATTTACAGGGCTGCCCATGTGTGCACACAGTTTATGGTAAGCCATAATCTTTAAATTTACAAGGCCATAAATGTAACCCCATAAAGACCCCAATTTTCATTGAGTTGAGCAAATATGCCATTTCAATGCCATCTAGTTTAGTTTAGCAAACGAAATAGTACCACTCAGATGACGAAGGACCAAAGTAAATATCAACATAAACATAAACACATTTGTGCACACAAGTTTGCTGATGCCACCATGACTTCATCATCCGTCTGACTGAAATTGTGTTAAAACTTTAACCAAAAACCAATTTGAGTTAATGCATCATCCTTTGAGGAGTCAGATTTTTTGTGATTTCAAGTAACTGAGGCGGCTGGCAATCTGTTATTTCTGAATTTTCGAGACACACAATAGCAATTGCAACCTTTCATTTTAATACACAAAAGACAATATTTCCTTTGCTCCCTTGATTTTCTGGGTCCAAAATCAAAATAAAAAAACTCTCGAGAAATAGGACATGAAACTCGAGCATCCTTGAACCACACACACTCTCTCCCTCACACACGCACACACCCACACACACATATATATATCCTGATGCAAACATGATTATTGTAGCTGGCTGGTATAAAGTTTTTTATTCGTTTTTCGACTTGGGCATGGAAACTTTTACTCCGCAGTTTGTTCTGGTTATTGGGGCAGTGACGAAAAAAAAGTACCGGGGAAGGTCCTGCAGGGGATGCATATTGATTGGGGAGTTGAGAGTCGAAATAAATTCGGTGCATTTTTCATTGACGTGCGGATAGACACACGTACTGTATTTCGCACAATGGCAATGGGAATTGTTTGACAATCGCTCAAGCGCACAAGTTTGAAGGGCTTAAATCGAAGGAGTCGCCATAAATAATTCACTATAAAACCCTGTTTTAGTGGAAAAATTATAAATAAAATTGGTAAAAGGATTTACCCCTGGGGCATATGAAGTAACTAATTTTTGGTATTCCGCATTTAGGCGTACTGGTTAAGGCGATATTTATAGCTAGATTGTCATTGGATTGGCAAAACGATTAAAGCCATTCAGTGAAAGCGGCTCTCCGTGCAAAGTTGACGTAGTTTTTAATAAACTTGTCAGCGCCCTTTTCCGCAATCGACCACCCAAACCACTGCGATGGCCTTGAATCAACACCCACCACCCCCACACATTTGACCTTCTGGGGGCGCGGTTCTAAATTTAAAACGTTTAGCAGCAATTTTTCGTAATTTTCCCATAGATCCAGGGGCAATGCATACAAATGAGCGCACTCATCAGTGTCAAGTTGCGATGAAAAGCTAAGGCCAACTACTTGGTTGCGGCTATATGTACATATGTATGTATGTATGTGTATATGTGCATGAATAAATCGCCCGATTTTCGAAAGGATTATACTCACAAATGACATGGTAACGCAAACACGAAACTAGTTAATTGACAATTGCCTTAATTGATTGCGCAGTACACTTTTTTTATGGCATTAATCAATATCATAATTGACACGAACAGTAATGGAAATTTGTAAACGAAAATAATTGCACTCTTTGATGGAGTGTTTACCATTATTAAAACAAACACTATTTAATTGCACTCGAAAGTGCAAAATGTCAGTAATAACATGCATGTATTTTTTACCACTTTCTACACAACAAAAGGCCACAACAAAAGTGGCCCTTAGTTACAAGCCACTTAATGGAATTCTGCATTAGTGGAAACCAGCAATATTTCGTGCATGCTACGAAGTTTCGCATAATTTAGCTAAACAAAATTTAATTTGTTTCAATTAGCTGCACATATGCAAAACACTTTGTTACATTTACTGCACTTTACTTTACTTTTCACTAAAAGTCTCCTTTTAGGTTAAACCAATTCAGGATTTCCACGAACACAATATACTCTACAACATTTCTTGGCCTTATTTGAACTTTACAAATATGTCAATAAAATAAAAATTCTCGAATTTGAATCTAAATCGATTGGGATTTAAATAACAAGCTCAACGAGATATAACAATCCATATTTGATCCATTACTTCTTACGTTCTGATGAAAACACTTATAATTTTTTGTAAAAAAATTCAGAGGAACGATTTTTGGCAAAAATGCAGTATTTACGATTGGCATTTTCTGTATAACTTGGCTAAAAATGGTCAGAAATCCAAAAGAATTACGGTTTTTTACTTCTAATTACCAATACTAACCATCCAAATCACTTTTTGACCGACATTGTCAAAATAATTTTTTGCCCAAATTTTCGCATTTTTTGTAAGGGGTAACCTCATTAAAATTTGCAAAAAATGTGAACAAAATATAATTTTTTTTTGAAAACACAGTTCGATTGGGAATTAAATTACGAGCTCAAAGAGGTATAACATTCCATATTTGGAGCATTATTTTGAAAGTTGTGGGAACAAAGCGGATTATTTTTTGACGGAAATGTGAAAAAATCATGTTGCAGATTTTTTTGAAGCTGCCCTTTTAGCTCCACTCTACTTTAAGCTACTTGCTGGTCTTTAACACAGACATTCCTTCCCCAGATAGAGCATGGAAAATCGATGGAATCAGCGCCAGAAACAGGAGGTGGAGACGCGAAGGCGACAAGGATGTCAGCATAACTTTGCCAAGCAGCTTAACGAAGCCTTTCCGTAAGTCCCTTCACAACCAGCACTCTTGGCATTCCCGATTTCTCCATTTCAGCGAAACTTTGATGCTTTGGCAAAACTGCGTAAAGAAAATTGGAGTAGGAAAACAGAACTTTGTCTGGCCGAGCATTAAATAAACATTTACAAATCTTTATAGCACAAATAGCCGAAAAGACTTCGATTTCAATAATCCATGCATTGTCATTACTAGCCAAATACTTAAGCTTAATCTCTCATCCATTCACTATAAAAGTTCGTTACTCATCACTCACTCGCACTGAAAATCCTTTTACTAAAGCAAGGGTACCTGTACGTTAGCTTTGGCTTAATAAACATTTAAAAATGTTGTTCGTCGAGACTTTTTTCCAATTGTTCCGATTCCTTTGCCCAATTCCTTTGCCCTCTACGTATTGGCAACTCCGGCTGAAAATGGCTCATGGCAATAGGCAAAAATGGCAAAAGCCTGTAGACACATTGCCCCCAATGACATTGGTGGCCCAGTGGCGTAGCAAAGGGGGGGTTTAGTGAGGAGAACGGGGGACGGGAAACGGGGGTCTGGAGACGGTGGGCGACGTCGCCGTTGTCGTCGCTGGCAGAATTTCCCACTGCGAACGGCGGGAGACGCTCAGCAGGCGGGTAAAGCATTTCATTGACCTCATAAATTGTCCAAGAAGAGGCCCACACAAAAAATATAAAAAGGGGGGCCAATGGGAGCCCAAAAAACTGGCATTCAAAAGACGGCGACGGCCATTTAATGTCGGCTGCACAGGAAACAATCTAGTAACGCTTCTCATTAACCCGCTTAAATACCAAAAATATCATAAAACAGAGAGCTGCTGAATAAGCGACTCGAGGGACCAAATTAGATTTAAGTCATAATAATGCAAACTGAACAAGGGCGTTTTTTCACTGCATAAAGAAAGCAAGTTGCTCATCGTTTGAACCCAAACTGCTGGTGGTTGGATAGTGGTTAAATTCAATAAAAATATTCAATGGATGTGCATAAGTTATATGTACGTGCAAGCTGTGTGCACTGAGCCAAAAGAATGGCCAGACTTCCAATAAAAAAGTAGATGGCTGGCCGAAAATGGAATGACAACGAAGACAGCCAAGCGACCATTTTTAATGCAATTAAAAAATGGAACTTCTCCTTTTTGTTATATGTACATCCACGGGAGGGGGCAACGTTGCTGGTTGCTGGTGTAAGGACGAAAGTGTTATTAAGGTCCTTTACAATTTATAGCACACTGTGCTGTTCACCATGAGCTATACCAGCGCTTATCGCCGGTGGAAAACTGAGGCAGACAGGTGGAGGCGAGAAGCAGAAACGGCAAAATGGAAACAAAACACTGCCTTTGATCGGTGGCTTTTGATAAGCGTCAATGGCACAGACAGTGCAGAGGATGGAGGATATGGAGTGGAAGGAACTGGGGAAGGACCTCGTTGCTGCTGGCAGTGAATCAGATTTTGCTCTCTCGCTCTCTCTTATTATGCATTATACATTGTGCATTGTAACCAAGGTGAGCTGACTCATTGAAACTTGTCGCCGGGAATTTGGGGCAACTGCAAAAGGGGCCGCAGGGTGGGTGGTTGGACCGAACAGGTGACTTTTCTTTGTCTAGCCGCAAAAGTGGAGCACCCACGATGCTGACCAGGCACCATTGCACTGCGCACAATACAGCGATCAAATGGCTTATGTGCCTTGAGAGATCTTTCAAAATCGAATCCGGTTCGTAGGACCATTAAGTAAGGAAAAAAGTTAAAGGAGAAGCTATATAGTTAGCTTGAGGACAAATAAGCACAGCGTTGTTTTTCTCTCTGTGTGCCAAATGCGATTACACCTCATCCACTGAACACTTTCAGGCAGTCGCAGGAAAATGACTTCTTGAAAGGCAAAAAGCCAAAAGCAATAATGTGAACGAAACGAGAATTCGAGTGGGGCAACGAGGCAACAGAATTAGCATGCAATAACAATGGGTGCGATGTATAGGTGTGAGCTTAGTTCTGTGCGGTGTTCTTTTCGGTTTGGGGTACTATTCGGTTTGGGGTTCCATTCGGCTTGGGGTTCTATTCTCCAAAAAGGGGGCGTGAGTCGTCGGGTGGGGCATGACTAATATGGGCCTCTCGCCCATCGTTCTTCAGCGAGGTTCAAATCATTTGGGGGTAGTTCAAAGCCGTCGACCACCATTTTTCTCCGCGTTTTTATTCGTACTTCCTCCGCTTCTTACTTCTGCTGTTGCTATGTATTTGTGTGATATTGTAATAGTGTAATAGTATAATGGCCTGCTTGTAGGTGTTAAGTAATGACACACATATGTACACAGTGGGTTAAGAGGGGGTGGCATTAAGGGTTATTCGCTGAGGTCGCCAATTATCGGGGACTGCCACAACACGTATGTTGTATGTACAAATGTATGAATAGACCCAAAAACGTAATTGTAGTTGCGGCCTAATTGGAAATCATTTCGACCATATGATCAAAACGCAAGAGTTTCTATTTAATTAATAAAATTAGTTTAGTACACTGTTAGCTTAAATTTGAACATTATTCATAGAATTTCGAATCTATATAGCATCTAAATGGTAAAAGAGTTTTTGATTTACAAACAATATCCTTTCTTAGCTTTATTATAGCTCTCAACTACTGGACGATTGTTCATATGTGTTTACATAAAGCTTAACCCTAGCTGTTCACTGCATTCCAGAATTATTTTCACCAGAACTCGGCCTCCGAACTGCTGCTATGGCTATCGCCTGGTAACTGGCCTTGCAGCCATGAATTCCACCTTACATAATTGAACAAGGATATAGTTGGCAGGACACCCAGGCAGAATAGTTATGTGCATGGCACAAGCAACAGCTACAAAGCCGCTTACCCACTGCAGTCGAAATTCATTGCATACCTTTTGGCGTCTGGGGTTCTTGGAGTCTGCTATCCGGTGATGAAATTCCACAAAAGTAGCTCACTTGCCGGTTGTTGCACTCCAAAAAAAAACACACACTCACACAATAAAACACCATTTAAGGAGACATCTTTCGGTCGAATTCCGCGAATAAGTGTATTCAGCAAATATTTGCCTGGCTATTTGCTACGAACTTTGGGGGTAAATTCGATTAGAAGCGATAACCGTTCTCGGCGCCAAACGAACGCCGACTGAACTTATCAGTCACTCAACTGAACAGCGACCCGGCCAACAACTACAATTGCAAGTCCATGCGCATGTGTGTGTGTGTGTGTTGGTGGTGTTGGTGTTGGTGTTGCGACGCCAACGAGCATGCAACAACAACATGTTGGACCGCACACAGACACACAGGAAAGAACAGTGGTGAGTGGCTAAATGCAACGACAGACAGTTAGCTTTATTATTGTATTTAAATTTGAGAATAATTAAATGTGTAATAGCTGAGTTCGACTTTGGCGAGGGCTCACTGTACTTCGACACCAACACACTCGGAAGAGAGCCGAACTCGGTGGACTGGCGGACTATTGTTGACTGCACATTTCGTTTATTGCTGCTGCTTTTGTTTTCGGGCTTTTCATCTTCCGGCAAAAAGGAAGGCGAAGTGCAGGGCAAACGGAGAAAGCTGAAAGCAGAAAACAGAGAACAGAAAACAGAGCGCAGAAAACAGAGCACAGAAAACAGAGCACAGAAATGCAAAGGAACTTACTGAGCAACTGGGGGAAATCCCCGACCAACTGCAGTTCACGTATAGAGTGCAGCGTAAGCTTTTTTCGGCTTGGGCTTGGGCATATTAATGGGGTCACCAGCACCACGCCCACTCCATTCGACGCCCACACCGCCCGCCTTTTACTTTTACAGCTGCAATTGTTGTGGCAAAATGCAAAATTGATCAATTTGGGCGTCAGAACTGGCAGGGACTCTCGGTCTCCATCTTTGATGGGCTACAACCCCACTCTGATTTTCCTTCCGCCCATCATGTGCAAATATATATAATTTATTGCCCACATCTCGGGGACTTTCCAGCCAGACAAGCTATCGCCCGAACGCCCTAATTGTGTTGGAAGTCATAATGCAATTGAAGGAAGGGTTGACTGCTCATGCCCACGAGTCGGATGTAGGATGCTCTTGGTTCTCCGAGCCGGATGGTCTACTAATCTCCACTATGGAATCTCTGTGGATGGAAGTACAATGTACGAGTATTCAAGCGGAATTGCTAACGCATACAAAATATATCGCAGTATTCTGAGGCATTACTTTCTTAAACAATTAGACAATGAATCTAAGGAAATCAATTAAATTACCAGACATGAAGGGTATAAGTCCGGCACATATCGCTTCCTCACAAAAGAGTGAAAAGAGGACGCAAACCAGACAATCCACATCCATTGTGCATATGTATGTATGTGCAAGCATCCTGCCACAAAGACTTGTCACCCCTCTGCTGCCACGCCCCCTGAAAGGCAGAGTTGCCACATAATTCGATTACCATGCATGCAATCGCATGCAGTGCGCATCTGGCTTTGGCTAAAAGTGTAAGTCCCCCCACACACGCCACCACCCACCGCCCATCTCCCATTCAAATGGAAGTGACACGCACCGCACTGATGGATGAGTTGGGGCGTTAAGTGGCGTTAAATCGGGGAATACGAAGCGGAGAGGCCGACGAGAAAAATGCCTTTAACATAGAGTATTCCAATCCAAACAGCTTAAAAAGTTTCTGTACCATAGGCACCGTTCCCTATTTAATGTATACTTTATAGATTTTAATTGCATTTGTTTCGTGTAAGCCGACATTGAGACCAATATGTCACGGGAACGGACAGCAATGGACGGCCAAGTGGATGTGATGGAGAATAGGTTGTATAGTAAGTATAGTAAGCACACTTTCAACCGAGCCACACTTGAATGTGTCAACTGCACGACTCGCAGACGTGTTCAAAGTGTCGCTAGGCGATTGCCAGTTGCGAGTTGTGTGAGTCCGGATTGCGTATTGCGGATTGCGGATTGCAGACTGCAGACTGGGCATTGTGAACGTGGACGTGGACGACCCAGTGGCCAGGTTGGCCAACCCAACGATATGCGCATTATGCCTCAAGGGTCTTTTGGCCTCCACTTGCCGTGCCACAGTGTTGTGGCATGGCCACTGCTGTTGTTGCTCCACTTCTACTGCCACTTCCACTTCCTGCAGGCCAACCAACCCACACATTCGCACAGCCACTCATCCCGATCATACACAGATACGCAGACACACCCACACTCACACACACATATATACGGCACGATTTTTAGGGCAGTTTGATGCACTGCTACAAATTAGTGCACAAATGCAGCAAAGCTGTTTAGGTACAACCAAAAAGAAAACAATTTTAATAGACAATGTCATTTACTCAATTTACACTATCCTATCAAACTGAGGAATGGTAAATTCTCTCACTAGCTAAAATAACTTTTTTCAGTGCAGGCCAGCCACATTATCCCCTTCGGCGGCCGTCTTTTTTTGTAGCGAGTTAATTGCATCAGTCACAGGCATCGAAATGCACCGCCAGTGATTGGAGTTATGCTGTTGCATTTAAAAGGGAAATTCTGTGCGCACAATACACATTTATATATAAATATATATATATATATATATATGTATATACATATCTCCTCGCAGTGAAAATAATAATAAATATAGAATATGGAGAAGCATATCTATAGGGAACAATACATATATTTACATAGATCCAAGCCCAGCTGGGAAATCAAAACGGGAACAAAGCAAAAATACAATAGCTAGACGGGCCCAATACGATTTTCACATTCACCACAATTTGGCCAAAGTGCCTTGAGCCCAATTGGATTTTCCGATCGGTAAATTGGTATATGCGGCAAAGTTTGTGAGGGAAATGTGAAAATCGCTAAAGGCCCAAAAATTATGGTACAGTCGTGCGCACGGCGACTAATCAATTTCAAGAGAACGTAGACTTTGTGTCACTCCGGAATCACTGGATTTTCGTTGGGCATTTTTTTTGATTTTGTTTATTTGCCAGTTCTCCGAATCCATCAGATAGTCTCTGAAAGAGGAAAACTAATGAAGTATCTCTCATAACTGATAAGTGTTCTATTACCTCTGTTCCTTGAGCAACTGCATCCACTGGAGCTTCAGGTCGGACATCTTGCCCGCCTCTCCGCCGTATTCCTCCGGCAACATGGTGCGCGGGAAGTGGCGATATGGGGTGTCCGCATCCGGCAAGTGGAAGTGGATTAGCTTGAACACCTCTCCCTTGATGAACGGCTTAACCACAGCCATCACCTTGTCCACGTACGAGGGACAGTTAAGGACGTGGATTTCCTTGAGCCGGACAGGATGCGCCTCCTGGACGAACTTCATGTAGACGCGGAGGGCGCCCAATGCGGTTTTGGTCAGGTGGCGCAGCGTATAGCCAGCCATGTCGAACACTGGTATCTCGCCGTCCGACAAACGATCCTCGTTCTCCGTCGCAAATCGACAGTCGGCCACCATGAAGAAGACCTTGATGGCAGCCGTAAAGTTGAACTGTCAGAAAAGAGATATGTAAAATACAGCCAATAAATGGGTAAAGATGGTTTAACTACTCAATGTTCGCCACTAGTTAGTGTTCACCTACCTTGTCCGCATCAAAGTCGATCAGGCGGTAAAAGAGCAGCTTGTTGTTCTCCGGGGTCAAGCCGGGCAACGGCACCAGATCTCTGCGAGCGAAAATGGCAGGGAAAATGTGCATGTTAACATAATTCTGGCTACCCCATTATTGTGTCCATCCGACAACCAAACCGGTTGCCAGCTATTGCAAGCCAATGCACTCTCTGTGTACACTAAGCGAAAAAACCAGCCGCAAGTCAACATTGTATGTCTTTGAACTCACAAGGCTTGCAAGATTTAAGTCATGTCGTTATGGCCAAAAATTCAGACATTATTTCCCATTTCACAGGAATACCAGCTAATTGAAAGTCGAGTGAACAGTCGCCACTAAAATCATCAGTACCCAACGGCGTTTAATGTCTCTATTGAAGCTACTAAAGTTTATCTGTTAATAAATTACGTTTATGGCTCTTTGGACGGTACTTATTTCTATGATGATTTTGTGGTGGTTTTAAGTAGATTGTAAGCTTGCTTTCAAAGTAAAAAGAAAAATGATTTTCTGGAAAAAAAAACCTTGCTTTGGCTTGCAAATTAAAATGTAATAATTTATTTCTTGTTAACTTCTCAAAGTATTAAACAGGTTTAGCCTGGCTTTTAACTTTTTTTGGTCTCAAATTTATTAGCCCAACTGGATAAGTTCTTTTTTTTTTAATCTGTTTCGGTCATTAAGTTGAGCACATAAACAATTGTTTTTATCGAAATCTTTGTATATTCGTTTCATATTATAATCAGTTTTCTTTCCTATTTCACTTGTAAAGATAGTCTGACTTTGCTGATCCTAACTGCAATAGGCCCTATATCTTCGTACTCACGCGACTTGCAGCAGCTGCTGGGAACTGGCATCCAGCGGATCGCGATCGATGAAGATGTGGCCATGCTTGTTGCGCAGTCCGTAATTGAGTTCCAAGAGGCGCTGGGCGGCGGATAGATCGCCCCTCGTCGTGTGCAGAAAGCGGCGCAAAAGCAATCGGGCTGCGGTGGAGGAGGACGCGGATAGGGGATAGGGATTCAGGTGAGCACAGGGGAGTTTGCAGTATGGGTGCATTCATAAGTCACTGCGGTGCGTTGGTTATGCAACTGGCTGCGGTTCCCATCACTCAGGCAATTGACCCACACACAAAGTTGGCCAGGCCACAATAAGCACACAGTAGGAAATTTATTCACAACAAAGCAAATATTATACCTAAAAACTCGTTCAATACTTATATATTTTTATATTTCGCATTTAAACAAAAAAAAAAATTATATTTCTGTTTTGATTACAGATGTGTATTATTACTTCATATTAAAAAAAAAACGATCACAATTTCTGACTGTGCTTTCTTTGCGGTGAAGATGGAAACTGCGTTTTTTTGCAATCCGACCCACATGACAATATATATACTAATATACGAACATATATTCTGCGGCAACTGCGGCTGCGACTTGAGCCAATCCTGCAGTTCCGAAATCCTAGTGGTCATCAGCTGATCCTCCGTTATCTCATTTAGGTGCACCATTTCGTTTACTGTTGCGCCGAAAGGGACGAACTATCGAAACTGTCGGACTTCCGCGAGGGAGCAAGACAGCAAATGGAGCAAGAAAGGAACACTTGTGCGAGACGAGACACCGCGTCTGTGCGACGCTAATTCGCGACTGCAACTGATTGGAACATTTTTTTGGCTTTTCGTCGACTCGCTTCGCCACTGGAACACTGCCTCTGCCGACGTCGCCGCCTCTGCCGGCATCGCAAATAATAAGTGCTTGCTTAGTGGTACACAAGGGGGGAAAGGTGGTTATAAGGAGGGGGGAGAGCACAGAGGGGATAAGTCTGGCAACTAGCTGTGCGATCAGTTGCCTTTTGGAGTTGCCATCTCGCTTTCCCAGGAATTCGTGGCAGGAAATATCCTGTTATATTGAATGTATAAAATTTGAATATTTTATTATAAAAAGATGTTTACTTTCTTTTGATTACCTTTATCTTTGCTGCCGACTGAAATCGACGATCTAGATTCGCTTTCATTAATTTAGTCTTTTCTTTTAACACACATGCTAATTTATCTGCCCTGAAAAAAAGAGGTTTTGTGGCATAGTGATATTGAGGTATTGTGTGAGAATATTTTAGAATTTTCATTAAAATACTTTGAACTATTTCAAGGTATTCATACTGAATATGAGCAATATTTCCTTTTGCATTTTTTTAATAATTTTTGTTGATGTCGTCGCTGAATAACTCCACAATCAGTCGCTATTGGGCAATTTCCATGATTGACTTTACTGCGCCAGAAGGTCGAAAAGCGGCAGGTGTGTTGGCTTCATTTCTTCTTATATGTTTTTTCGCGTGTGCGTATTGCGTGGGTGCTGTGCGGTTTTTCCGGCTTTTCACCACTCGGCCTGGGCCATTGCCATGTTTGGCGGCATTTTTTGTACCCGGTCCCAGCTCGTTGTTTCTTCGGTTTTGCCTTTGTTTTTGTTTGGCTTTATCGCGACATTGGCAAACAATTTTCGGCAAGGCAAAGTCGCGCTCCACTTGTTATGCTGCTCTGCTCCCGGCTGAGCTGGCCAACTGAACTGGCTTGGCTGCGACTCTTTCGGACGTGTTTCGCAAGTTAAACCCAGTCCGAGCCCAAACCCATGCATGCCCACAGCCAAACTATTTACAACCGACCAACTCTGAAGCGGCGACCGCAAAGCATGAACATGAATTAAAACAAAACTGTCAACAGAAAACCCAAAAAGTAAAAATGAAGCCGCCGAATGAAGTAGGCGAAAGCGAATATGAGTTCGTTTTTCTTGATGGCCCGTAGAACTCGAATTTACGTGTCTTACTATGCGAGTGCTACAGTAGAACATCTGTTCAAAACTCTAAGATCATTTTTTTATATTCGAAGTGGGCATTGGGAAAACTTTAATCTTAAATAAATTAAATTTTTGAGGTTTGGACTACAAAACTTCATTGCATGTTTCACCTGAAGATTCTAGAATATTACGCATACGACGTGTGGGCCCTTCTGAATACAGTAACTAAGTTTAAATGTTTGTATGGAGAGTTATTACAACCAACCTGTTTATAACAGACTTATAGTACGTAATTTGAGGTATTTAGAATTCACTTTTAGCCCTTGAGCTTACAACCCAAAATTAATCATACGACGCATTGGCACTACAAAGTATGTACATACATATGTAAATCTCAAGTTTTCAAGTAAAAAGTAACCAAAGTGTTCAAACTACGGGAGTTTTACTGTGCCAATTAAGTGCAGCTGTAAAATTATTAAGCTGAAAGCAAACGCAGCAAAAACACGCATAAGTTCACATTTGAGTGTGTCTTGAGTCTTGAAAACAGCTGACTGGCCTTGAAAATGGAACATAGCCGATCCACAAATGCTTTAAAACAATGCCCAATTTAGAGGTTTGGTAAAAAAGTGCTAACTGACAATTTAAAATGGTCAACGTACGATTCGAGATATACGTGAAGTTGGGAATTATGGTCTTGAATAGTACGCGGCCTTAGTTGTAGGGTGGTACACTCAGAGAATACTATATAATGAACACAATTGTTTAATTTTTGAATGATTTCAAATAGGGCTAATATTCATGCATTTTGTTGGCAAAACTGCTATCTCTGTCGTATATTAAAAATTCCGATTGGCCAGTGTGCCAATCACGGCAAAGTGCATTTCGCAATAATGCACTTGCTGTTTGCCAACTTTGTTTGCATCATTTTGCAAATCAATTAGGTAGAATTTTAGCACTGCCTGCTAATTGCGGTCGCAGCATCATCAAAGCAAATTGGTGCCTACAAGTCATGCAAATCAGTTGCATTTCGGCAAAGCAAAGAATGATACATGCTTTTTCAGATAAGCCAAAAGGCAAAGCGTCAAACGCTCCAAACACTCCACTCATCGCAAAAAAAACATATCATTGGACACGGTGGTGTAATCTGCGATCGGTCGAAAAATAGGGTTTTGCTGGCTCAATATCTTGACCAATACAGAAACTTAACATAATTGCTACACACCAGTTCAGACCACTTCAATCAGATGTTGCTTCATGCATCCTGGGACATCAATCATGAGTCTTCATTCACCACTCTTTAACAGGCGACTTGCCAAAATTATACTGTCTTAGCCGATGAATTGTACTATGTTTTACAATGTTTCGTTCCCTGAAATGTAAATACTTTAAAAATACTTTAATTCGTATCGAGAATTAACTTTAATGATGTATGTTTAAATTCCATTTAAAATAACGCTTATCCGTTACGTTACGTAACGTTAAATAAGACCTGCGTCAACGTCACGTAACGATTGGCACATCGATAGGCGCTGGGTAGACGATGTGCCACCGCTAGGGTAGTGTGACCGTGCGCGTGTGAGGAACACAAACCAATGGAATAAAGTAAAAATTGTATATTTTAAAGCGGAATAAAATGATCTGTCGCCTGTGTCTAAACGCGCTCGACGAGCAGAGCGCGGTGCTGCTGTTCGGTGGCGCCGGCGAAGCCAGTGCGCCCGCTCCGGCCGACGAGGACGACGAAAAGGCGATGCCAGAGAGCTACCTGGTCCAACTGATCTCGATTCACTTGTACCTCTGCGTGAGTATCTGCTGATGATTCTCCTGCCCACCGCCTCACCCGAATACTCCCGCTCCCATCTGCCGCAGCTCTCCCGCGACGATGCCATCTCCACCTGCATCTGCACCGAGTGCTGCTCGCAACTGGAGAGCTTCCACAACTTCTGGAAGCTGGTGGAGCTGAAGCAGACGACGCTGTGCAGCCAGTTCCTGGCCATCGATTGCGATGTCAACTGGTCGGAGGATGGCAGCGAAACGCAGTTGGATGCGCAGCCGCAATTGCTGCTGCTGGAGCCGGCGGAGGAGCCCAAGGTGGTGACTCCCACAACGGCCAATAAGTTTCCCTGCATGTTCTGTGAGAAATCCTTCAAGATGCGTCGCTACCTGGAGGAGCACATAGCCACGCACACCGGCGACCGACCCATCGCATGTCCCTACTGCGAGATGGCCTTCCGCTGCCGTTCGAATATGTACACGCATGTGAAGAGCAAGCACACCACACAGTGGCTAAAGGCGCGCGAGGAACGGGATGCGGCCAAGTCGAATCAGAATCACACGACGCCGGAGGAGCCTGCTCCAGCAGTTACAGTTCCTGCTCCTGCTCCAGCACCTACTGCTTGTGCATCTCCTGGAAACACAGTAAATGCAGCTATTTCTCGTCATCCCGCTGCTACTCCTGCTCCTGCTCCCTCTGGAACTCCCACCACCAATCTCGTAGCAGCTCCTCTGCCCTCGCCACCAACTGTCCAAGAGCTGCCCCTGTCGGTGATCAAGAATCAGCCCAGTGAGGCCATTAACCTCACCATAACCAAAACCCCGCCATCCGGCAGTCGGGGCTCACGCAATCGATCCAGTCGCCGGAAGACGCACTCACCGAAAAAGGTCCAGCACACGGAGGGCAGCGATGTTAGCGACGAGGATTCGCCACAGAAAAGGCTCAAGGAGAACGAGCTCATACTGGCAAATTACAATGCGGTAGCCGCGGCTGTCGTGGCAGCCGCGTCGCTAACTGGCAATCCACCAGGACAATCGGATAGCCTGCAGCAGCGTCTGTGTGCGAGCCTTCTGCAACAGCAACAGCAGGAACAACTCTTTGCCGTCATGTCGGCAACAGCGGCTGCAGCGGCGGCCGTGGGAACGAGCAGTGCTACCACAACGACGACAACGACAACCGGAACGGTGATGGGGCATCCCTATGGGTAAGTCGCTTGGATAATCCAGCAGATAAAAAGGCTTATAAACGAATCTGCCATAGCAACCCGCCTTCAGAGACGGATAAACGACCGACTGCTCCGCTACAGGCCGCCATCCATGCCGCACCCGTTTCGGTCCTTTGTCCCAACTGCGGGGAGCTTCCCGGTCAGAACCATCGCTGCATGAGCAAGCCCAAGTATGCATGCGATGTGTGCGGCAAGTGCTTCAAGATGAAGCGCTATTTGGAGGTGAGTACTCCTGCTCCAGTAGTTCGCGCTGCATGGTTATTAACGAAGTTATTCTGCGACAGGAGCACTTTGCCACGCACACGGGCGTCAAGCTGCACACCTGCGCCTTCTGTCCCACGGAGTTTCGCTCCAAGTCGAACATGTACCATCACACCAAGCGCAAGCACAAAGCGGAATGGGAGAGGTCGCGGGCCACGCGATCGGCGGCCAAGGCTGGCGTCCAGGAGCAGATGCAGCACCCCGACCCGTCACAGGAACAGGCACAGGCTCAGCCGGGACCTGCGGCTGCTCTCTAGGGGAGCCGGTACCAGGACGTGGTGCATTCGTAGTCTTAGACCCTTAATTAAACAATTACAAATATATTTTTTGCATATTAGCCATACCGAATGTACTTATCCGACGTCTCGTGTACTCCACAAAAGTCCCGGCGTCCCGTCGCCTGGCACCTATTGTGTATACTCTTCTCGTTCTCTATAATGCCTTAACCAGTTGGATTGGATCTGGTTATAAAGTAAACATTCATTTAAAACGAATACGTTTGAGTATACTTATTGGATTGGGTTTACTGCCAATTGGAGATGCCACAAATCCGGTGAATGCATCGGTATGGCATACATACAATAGAATTGCATTTGGAGAAATCCCTGATTGTAATGCTTACAAGTTTATTTCAGTTTAGCAATTTATACAAGTGGTTTTTACAGTAAAAGTACAATGTATTGGGTTTATTCACGGTTCATGAACATTATGGTTAATTCAATAAATAAGGAGTTTGGCCCAAATGTTGCGTGCACTTTTGGGCTCAACTCCGTATTTATTGCACTGGTCATAAGGCAAATATCCCCTTAATGCTAGGATGGGAGGATTGTGTGTGTGATTTAAAAGTGTAGCCGAGGCATTACATTGTGATAATGATTGCAATGAAATTGAACTGGTATCTGCTAGCCCTAACCCTATGCCTGGCTGCTAGCTGCCCCACTGAGATTGGTGCTGCTCCACTGGAGTTGGCTGCGGTTGAGCGCGTGTCTGCTTCTGTGTCTTTCTGCTTAAACTAAGAGCTGTAGTTGCTGCAGCTGCTGCTGATGGACTCTGGTCCTACGATCGCTTGGTGCGCGCCTGCGCCAGCAGATCCACCGACGGCACCGAGAAGACAAACGACAGGCAGCCGAAGCGCAGCAGGCTGCCGTGTGCCAGCACCGCCGATCCTTCCCAGGCGCCGGCCACCATGGGCACGGGTCCTGCGTTGATGCACCGGCAGGCGGGCTTGACGATGGGTGCCAATCTGTAGAGGATTAAACAACATGTGGTTATCATTATCATTGGGTATGTTTACTATAGCTACCGCTCTTTGCCGATCTTCTTTGTCTCGAACTGGCGGTGAATTTGCCGCCGCTTGTCCAGCAGATCGTCGACGCGTCTCTTCAGCTCGGCATCGTCGGGTCGCATCCGCTTGCCGGCATGCGTGGGCATCCTGTCGGTCAGGTCGCAGGCGTACAGCTGTCCATTGACTTCTGTGCCAAACTCTGAGTAGTTGATCAGCTCGTACGACTTGGAGAACTCATCGTAGAAGATGATGGCGTGCTGCGGCGAAATGCGGCAGCAGTAACCAATCGCCGAAAGGTCCACGGTTTCCGTTTGCGCCAGCGTCGTCGTCGGCGAGTAGTGTCCACCGTAGCCAATGTACAGCGTGCGGTAACGCATGAAAATCGAATGGTCCAGCCCCAGTGAACTGAACCAGCGGCTGTCCTCGAGCATGTCGCCCAACGGGGTTATCACCGCGCGCGCCTGCACCTTGCACTGCAGCAGCTTGAGCTCCAGGCGCGAGGCCAGCTCGTAGGCCTTCTCCGTGTCGCTACGGGCACGCGGCACATAGTTCTCGGCGGCGGCATCCGCTGCTGCAATGGCCGCCGCGGTGGCCAGTGCTGGATGCAGGGCCATTGCGGGATCTTCGTCGGCGGCATTGCCGTTCTTTTGCGCCAGAATGGATGACGTTTCGCTGGTAAAGAGCAGCGAGAAGCGGTTCATATCTTCTGGTGCTAGTTGGCCTTGTAGCGCAGCCGTTTCACCGGCTACATGTGATCCATCGGCAGCTGCCAGTTGCCGCAGGCGGCGGGCGGCCGTGCGATTCTTGTACTGCGTCACAATCTCCGGATGCTCTTCGACCAGCTGCTGCAGTCGCTGGTGCGCCAGCTTCTTGATAATATCGACGTCCAGGTGGAAGAGGTCCGCATCGATAATGCCAGCCTTGCTGTCCTCCTCGTCCTCCTCGAAGCTGGAGGCTAGCTCTAGACTAGCCTTCGACTCCACCTTGACAACCGACGGTTGATCGTTGGCCTGTACATCCGCTTCTGTATTGGGATTCTCCGATTCCACTTCGCCATTAACTTTATCGGCGGGAGAGTTCGTCTCTGGCTCCTGCTCTTCAGGACTGGGATCGCTGTCGCTGTCGCCATCCACCGCCGTCTCCACGGTGCCGTATTCCCGCTGAATCTCACGGAACTTGGCGCGAGCCGAACGCAATGCCTCCAGATCTTTCAGCAGCGATTCGGTGACAGACTCTCGTGATATCTCCTCGACTTCGGTGGGCAGGTTCTTGCGCCGCTTGACCCGATCGTAGCGCAACGTTTGGCGCATGGAGGGCAGCAGCGCCGGTGGATGCTCGTAGTGGTAGCGCACAATGGCTGGCACCTCGATGTGGGCACGGGCACGCACATTTGTCTTGGTGCGAAAGGGCGGATGGCGTGTGTTGACACGCCGGAAGAACTCAAGTTTGACGTTTTCATGGTCAAGTGGCTGGTGGAAGCGATTCCATAGGCGCACCCGCTCAGTGGCGGAAATGCTGTTGGTCATATTGGCATCCTGTGAACAGACATCCTTATTAGAACGCAAATTGACCTCCGCGTGCGTTGGCTGACTTACGATAAAATTCTCGGCATGGTTGGGGCACATCCACAATCCAGCTGGCAGTGCCGTCAGTGGGGGATCCAGGCAATCCTGGTGGTAGTAGAGCGGACAGTAGTCGCAGGAGATGAGCGGCGCCCGTTTGCAGGAGCGCGTGCAGTAGAAACAGGTTTTGGCGGGCAGCGGCACCAGTCCCTGGGCGTCCAGCTCGAAAGGCTTGGAATTGCGACGCTGATTGCCGGCACACTTGCGGTGCCCGCCATTTCCGCTCGGCGGATGCGTCTGCTGCACGGGCTGCACCTTGCCATTGCCCGGGAACTGGGTGTGCAGCTCGAGTTCCGGCGGCAGCGAGAACTGCTGCGGATTCAGCATGCTGGCCGCCCGGATGACATCGTCCAGCGGCGTCGGTTTCTTATTGGGATCAAGGGCACGCTGTATGGCCAGCGGCATCTTGGCCAGCAGCTTCTCGGTGCTATTGCGTTCGCTGTTGCTGCGTTTACGCAAATTGCGGATCTTCAGCGGTATGGACTCCAGATCGCCAGAGGAAGGAGTATTCGCACGGGATCCACTGCCCGCCGAGGGTACGCGCTCCACGGAACTGGCCTTGGAGGAGGACGCCGGCGGCTGTGAAACTTTGGCCATGCGGCAGCTGTGGCACAGCCACTGGCCACTGGGTATGTCCTCCTCGCTCAACGGTGGATCACTGCGGGAAACAGCACACCACGACGCTTAAGCAGAAGCACTCAAAATGGGCAGCAAGATGCGTGTATACTCACTGGCATTGCAGGTGGAAGCTGGAGGGGCATCGATCGCAGCACAACAGATTGCCGCCCTCCTCGCAGGCGTCGCAGTAGTCGTGGTTGTGGCCCCTGCCCGGGCGCCTGTAATACGGATGCTTCGTGTTGGTGGTCCGCTGCACCAGCTTCTCGTCCTCGTTGGGCGGCGGGCGGATGAGCTGCTTGATTTGCTGTGCGGCGCGGCGCGGGAAACGAATGTTAAGTAAAAGGGAGAAATGGACAGCATTTGTGCATGCGTTAATGTGGCATCTCTGAGGGCAGCCACCGCCAATTGCAATTGGAGCGCCGGGCGTTGGAGATAAGGGAGCAGACGGGTGTGCCGGCGGCAAACTCACCTCCATGATGCTCAGCGAGGCGTTCGGGTCCTGGTCCACTTTCGACATCTTTTTCGCTGGCTCCTCTTATCCGGTGTACACAATCAATCTCGGAGCGACTTCACTTGTAGACGGAGGCGGGCGCAGTGTGGGTTATGCAGCCCTGCGCATCTGTCGCGCAGCTGGCCACACTGCGCGCCCATCGATAGGCGATCAACGGAAATTCAGTGCTGACTGCATTTCACCCCAAATATAGCTACTTTGCTAGTTTTTGGTTTTGTTTTACATTTGCAACCGGAAAACTCAAAAGCAAACAAATAGTTGGGCAAAGTCAGAATATAAATTAAAACCCCTAAATTCCCATATATTACTTAGCAACAATAAACCTTTTTTAATTTTGGGCACAACTCTAGAACTCGCAGATTTGGCCTAAAGTCCGCTAAAAGAGTATCACAGTTGGTCGACGACGCATTTCGCCAGCTTATTTTACCAAACAATAGAACAAAATAGAGCAATGTTTTCGATTTTCGGGAAACGCAAGCCCGCGGAAACGCCCACAGAGGATCAGCCCATTCAGGGGCCGGCGGAGGCCTCTCGTCCAGGCACGAGCGGTGATGATTTCGTGTTTATAGAGCGGAAACCAGGACCGGATGCACATCATTCGGGTGCTCAATCCGGTTCCATGTATCCGCCCATGCCACCAGCGGGCTACCTGCCCTACCCGCCGATGCCAGGACCGCGCGGCGCACCACCAGCCGGCGGTCAGGTGAAGCTGCCCGGCGCCCAAGGACCCGTCAACTACTTGCAGGACATTCCCTTTGAGCTGGCACCCGGACTGGACACCAAGGATCGCTGCACCAGCACCCAAATGCACGTGGACAGCATCCTGGCGCTGCTCACGCGCCAAATGTCCGTGGACGAGCTGGCCGAGGAGTACACCTTCGCCCTGGAGCGATCCGTGCAGAATGAGTGTTACTAGCATTAGTCCGTAGATCCACTGGTTATTATACATATAATAAAACGTTGCTTATTTAATTGTAAACCGTGCTCTGGTGATCTGGAGTGCTCTGCCCCATTGTATCCTCTGTTGCTTGCTGAATGCGTGAGCATTGAATTCCTTAATCTTGTGGGCCTAAGTGTACACATCTTGAAAATCCACGTAGAAGTACAACTTTTTGATGTATCTAGTAGTCCGTTGGCTTTTCCTCGGTCAGATTTCAACGGGGACTGCTCATAAGGTGTTCAACTATCCGAGCGTGAATACATCAAATTGTTAGTGCTCTCGTTTTCCCAAAATTTTACGTAAACAACAAAGGTTTCGAACATTTTTTTCTGATAAGATACAAGTTCCCAGCTAAATTCTCAATCCGTACAAATTGAACGAGCCGTTCTGTGCAGTTAACTTCAGTCATGGCCAGCTCCAATGTCTCGGACTGGGATCAGCCGCTGCCCACGTCGACGGACTCGCTGCCGGAGGAGGAGGATCCGGATGTGTGCGCCGAGGAGAACGTGAAGAAGCGGCAGGAGGAGAACCTGGTCAAGCTGCAGTCGTATGTGCGGCGCATGGCCTACCAGCCGGCAATGCCGCCCAAGGTGAAGCCCTACGACGTGGCCCTGTCCAAGCCCAAGATCAACACGCTCGCCGACAACTACAAGCAGTTCAAGGACGTCTACGATCCAAAGCTGCGGGCCAAGCGGATCAAGCGCATGCTGGGCAAATTCAATGCCATTACGACGGAGTAAGTGCAGCGGGTGCAACACTGGCATCACTCCACTAGATAACCAACTTCATTTAAACAGACAGCTGGAGCAGATCCTCAAGAGCAACAAGACCAAGGAGCGAAAGAAGGAGGATTTCCTGAAGCGCAAGCAGGAACTGTACTATAACATGCTGACCAAGCTGGAGCGCCAGTGCCGCACCCAGTACCTGAACGTGCTCATCAAGAAGTTCGCCAAGTTCATCTCCCATCTGGCGACAACGATGCGCATCCCGCCGCAGCTAGTGGATCCGTATGCGCGCATGCAGCGCGGCATCTTCTGCAACATCCTGTTGGCCATCGGTGTGCAGCCCACCTCGCAGTCGGCCATCTATTACACCAGCCAGGACGCCATCGAGTACGATGTGTGCCATCGCCTGGCGCACGCCCTGCTCAGCCTGATCATCAAGGCGCTGGACTCGGCAGCCACGCGTGACCCCAACGAGATGGCCAAGGCGGCGGACATGGACTTCGAGATGGACAACCACATCAAGCGGCGGCTCATGTGCGCCGCCGAGAAGAAGCTGTTGTACGAGCGCCGTCGCAAGAAGCCCCAGCCGCAGAGCCTTGGTGCGTTTGAGAAGTGCACCCGCTATGACTGCGACTAGGACGGCTCATCCAGTGTATTCGTTAACCTTTGGCCTCTATTTATTGTTAATACAAGTCTTGCTCACATGGTCACCTTGTTTTCCCCTTGGCTTTGGTAGCGGCTGTCTGCTGATTCAGCTTGAGGCACAGCCAATTGGCGGGCACCTCGAAGCTGTCCGTGGGATGCAGTGTGTACTGCTCGCAGTAGGGCACGTGCCAGGTGTCCGCCACCTTGTGGGCGCACAGCCGATGGCGAATGGGCTCCTTGACTATGATCTGACCCGTTTGTGTTTGGGTGACCAGCGAGAACTGGTGCTCCTGCTGCCAGCGGCGGAAGACGGGCTTCAGTTCGGGTCCCAGATGGAAGGCGTGACTGCGCATTAAGTCGCGGGAGAAGAAGTCCGTCTCCTGGCCGCTGCGCAGCGTGGCATACAGCAGGAAGGGATCGTCGTGCGACCTGCAAGCAAACGAAACGATTTAGTCTACCTATCTCGCTCCTATTCGAGATGGATCTTCTTACAGATTGTTGGTCAGGAAGAGGCTGGCATTGCTGTGGACATAGTGCATGGCCTGTTTGGACCAGTTGCGCATGTGCTCACGTCCCAGGACGAGGACACGCTTGTCCTGATCGCGAAAATGACGCACCACAGTGGCTACCAGCTTGGCCAGCTGCTGGGGTGTCTTTTTGGTGCCCGTGGAGTAGGCCACATTGAGGCCATCGATCACACAGTCGTATGGCGCCGTCTTCTCCACAAACTTCTTGAACCTGGCCACCTCCTCGGGCGTGGAGCGCTGGAAAACATCTCGTCGTATAAGCACGCGCTCCAGGAAACATTCGCTGAGCCGCCGGAACTCCTCATCACTGATGGCCACCGGCTGCAGATGCTGCTGGCACGACTGGCACTTGCCCAGAGCTCCCAAATTGGTGGCCCGGACTTCTAGCAGATGGGGCACCTGCCTGGACAGTTCTTGCAATCGCACCGCCACCCGCTGGCTGACTAGAACCTCATGGCTTTTGAGGAAGTGCAGCAAACGGCTAAGCTGGGCAGGAAGTTGGGCAGTTTCGTTTGCCAGACGATTGAGCAGCGCCAGGTAGACCTCGCATTTGGGCAGCTTGCGCGCTGTGGCCATCTCCTCCAGCAGGCGCCAGGCCAGTTCCTGATCCGGCGTCTCCACATTGAAGGCCTTCTCCGCCAGCGCGGAGTAGGCGGCCACGCTGGGCGCACTGGTGACCTTCATCATCTCTAGGAGCGGCAGGCCGCGGTGCCAATCATCGCCACTGGTAGCCACCAAGCCGTGGATCACATTCTCGCAGCTGGTGGCATCCAGAGTTTCATGCTCCGCCTGTAGCGATCGGCAGATCTGCAGTATCTCCGCCTGTTCCGCCTCGCTGAGCGGTCGTTCATGGTACGCGGCATTGTACACCCGCAGCAGGCGACCCAGTGTCGCTGCATTGGGCTTGGAGCCCCTACTCCTGAGGAACTCCACATAGTTCTTGGCCAGCGACAGTTGGCTTGGGCCACTGCAGACGCCCAGAATCACGGCGTCGACGTTGTGTCCGTTGATGTGCTTGTACCCGTCCACCAGCGACTGTCGCACCTCCGCCCACTCCGCACCACTCAGCTCCTGGCGACGCTCGAAGAGATCACTGCGCAGCTGCTCCAGCCGATCTGGCGGCAGGCTGCCCGGCTGCGGGCGCCGCTTGTGCTGGCTTGCCAGCCAGCGCGGATGGGCGTGGCCGGCGCTCGGTAGCAGATTTCGTAGCAGGCGTAAATTATACATAATTTAAATTTAAAATTAAAATTATTCTCAAAACACACAATTCCAATAAGAATTATGCCGGCTGGCGGTGTGGCCAGTCATGCGCTGCACTTAGCGAGTGCACACACCACACTTAGTATATACCAACATGGATATACTGAAATATTTGCGCATCTATTGCGTGCCACGTTAGGGCCACACTGCATTGCGACAAAAGTTGCAACTCACTATTTTTCCGGATTTAATTTATTTTAAGCGTTGCATAGCTAAAAGTAAAGCGTAAATCCTTGAACAAAATGACCGTAACCGCCACCCCGCTGCCCGACAATCTGCGAGTGAAAGCCTTCTCCGAGTACAGAAAGAAGTTGCTGGAGCACAAGGAAATCGAAGGACGCCTCAAAGAAAGTGCGTCCATCCGGTAATCTTCACCAGCAAATCCATAATAACTGGTCATTTTCAGAGCGCGAGGAGATCAAGGAGCTAACCAAGCTGTACGACAAGTCGGAGAACGACCTGAAGGCCCTGCAGAGCGTGGGACAGATCGTCGGCGAGGTGCTAAAGCAGCTGACCGAGGATAAATGTAAGACTCCTGTCATTCCGTCTAAGACTGCCTGTATTCTAGCTTCTTCCATGTCCCACAGTCATTGTAAAGGCAACCAATGGTCCCCGCTATGTGGTCGGCTGCCGCAGGCAGCTGGACAAAGCCAAGCTGAAGTCCGGTACTCGTGTGGCCCTCGACATGACCACCCTGACCATTATGCGCTACTTGCCGCGCGAAGTGGACCCACTGGTGTACAATATGTCGCACGAGGATCCCGGCGATGTCACCTACTCGGCCATTGGCGGCCTCACGGAGCAAATCCGCGAGCTGCGCGAGGTGATTGAGCTGCCCCTGCTGAATCCGGAGCTCTTCCTGCGCGTCGGCATCACCCCACCGAAGGGTTGTCTGTTGTACGGACCCCCTGGCACCGGAAAGACGCTGCTGGCCCGTGCGGTGGCCTCCCAACTGGACGCCAACTTCCTCAAGGTCGTGTCCTCGGCGATTGTGGACAAGTATATTGGCGAGAGTGCCCGTCTCATTCGCGAGATGTTCAACTATGCCCGTGACCATCAGCCCTGCATCATTTTCATGGACGAGATCGACGCCATCGGCGGCCGTCGCTTCTCCGAGGGCACCTCTGCCGATCGCGAAATCCAGCGCACACTGATGGAGCTGCTCAACCAGATGGACGGTTTCGATTCGCTTGGCCAGGTCAAGATGATCATGGCCACCAATCGACCGGACACCCTGGATCCCGCCCTGCTGCGTCCGGGTCGCTTGGACAGGAAGATCGAGATTCCGCTGCCCAACGAGCAGGCTAGGTAAGTTATTTTGATCGGCTTGGGATTGATGGTAAAACCAATTTGAATGAGGAACCCCTCTTCTTCTTAGGTTGGAAATCCTCAAGATTCACGCCCTAAAGATCGCGAAGCACGGCGAAATTGACTACGAGGCCATTGTCAAGCTGTCGGACAACTTCAACGGCGCGGATCTGCGTAATGTCTGCACGGAGGCAGGTCTCTTTGCCATTCGGTAAGTGCGAAGCTCCTTCACCTTCATAATCTCCCTTTAATGAAATTATTCTGCCGACTTTAGTGCCGAGCGGGAGTACGTCATCCAGGAGGACTTTATGAAGGCGGTGCGCAAGGTGTCGGACAACAAGAAGCTGGAGAGCAAGCTGGACTACAAGCCCGTCTAGGAACCCCCTCCCGCCGCCCATAGAGATAACCATTCACCATTTACACACATATACAGATATATATATATATTATGCCCACAACGGGCCTGTCACACAAAGTCCGTTGCTTCTTCTCCATATGCTAATTAAATGCTATGTAAAGATTAGGTTCATGTAATTTCCTTTGGGTGTCCTCTCTCGCGGGGATTAGCCGCACTTCTGCTGCTGCTGCTCCTCGATGCGTCGCTTCTTGCGCTCCAAATAGTCGCTGACGTTGTCGAAGCGCTTCTTAAACCAAACGGACAAGTCCTCGGGAATGAATGGTGGTGCGCCCTCCTCGTTGGCGCCCAGTCCGTCCAGCACCATCTTCACCCAGCCTTCTGGCACTCCGCTAGTCGCCGGTTGGCCAGTTGCGATGTCGTAGACTCGCAGGCTCAAGCGCTCGTTCTCCGCGCCGGTGACGTAGATCCGGTCGCTGGTTAAAGTAAAGTTACTAATGCTCCAGGAGCCCGCCTCGGCGCACACCAGTTGCGTGGCCGTGACGCTCCAGATGTCGTCTGAGCTGCGCTCCAGGCGATACAATCCCAGGGCGTCCACGTGCTCGTAGAAGAGCACCGCCGCCTGGAATATCTTCTCCGGCTCCAGTTGACGCACCAACAAACGAACCGCCGGTGCCGGTAGCTCATGCTGCAGCAGCTCCTTTCCCTGGATGTAGTTCCATACGCGCAGCGTCTTATCCCCCGAGGCGGAGGCGATGTGCTTGTCCGTGAGCAGGGCCAGTCCCGAGACGAATTCCCTGTGGCCCAGGCAATAGCTGTGGATGTCGAAGGTGGCGGGATAGTTGGTCACGCGTATCTTATCATCACGGTCGCAGGTGATGATGTGCTGCTGGTCCTCCGACCATAGGATGTCGTACACTACGCTCAAATGGCCCAGCAGCAGGCGCGGCGGAGCCTCCAACTCGACGCAGTCGTACTGATAGCAATCGCCAGTCTTGTCCGTGACCAGAACAGAGCTGCTGTCGCTGCAGAAGCGCACAGCGCTGGCCGCCCGGGCCAGTGGTCGGGTGGAGAGAAGGCGTGCGTTCTCCGGCCGCGAGCGATACAGCAAGAGCGCCTTCTGGCCCCCACTGGTGGTCACGGCCAGCAGCTGTCCGTCTGGCGAGTAGGTCACATTCTGCACCGATGTGCTGGTGACTCCCGATCCGGAGGCGGTTGTGCCGCCCTCCTCCGGCTGCTTGGTAAGCTGTTGCTCCTTGCCACCCGGTTCCTTTCCAGCGCATGTGGCTGTGGCTGTGGATGTGGATGTGGCTGCGGCAGCCGCTGGACACGATTCCTGCGACTGGGATCCAAGGCCTTTCAGGCCAAGGTCGGGCGGCAGCTCAATCTCCTTGAATATCTGCAGGTCGTCGGGGTTCACGAAGAGCACCCTGCGGCCATGGCCGAGCACGATTTCGGGTTCCGCGAACGAAATTGTTGTGCACATTCTTCCGACTCGATTCGATAGCCACCGATAGGTTCGCACCACTAATGACTACTACCGATATCGAAAAACGCGCACGATAAGCTTCGCTGCCCAGGGCTGCACTCTGCAGTATGACCAGTTGCTGTGTATGAATAAACGCAGTATGACCATTTGGTATTTACTGCAGTGAGACCGTATTGATAGCTGGAAAATAATGCCTGTGAAATTGGTTAAATAGAGTGGATTATACGTATATATAACGAGCAATTCATACATTACGCTGTGTGTGTGCGTGTGTTTATGCTGTGTGTGCGGCGCGCAAACCGGCGATTCCCATGCGAGTAAACGAGTGGGCAGGAGGAAGCGCTGCGAAAAAGTCATCAATTATATAGGCCATTCGATTCTGGGATTTGGGCCATGAAGAGCGTGCTGATGGTGGCCGAGAAGCCCTCGCTGGCGGCATCGCTGGCGGGGATTCTCTCGAACGGACGCTGCACTGCCAAGCGGGGTGAGTCGCACTAGAAACCCCAATTGCATCGCAGCAATCATTCGCCATCAATCCAATCCAATGTAATCCTCTCCAGGCACCGGTAACGGCTGTTCCACGCACGAGTGGACGGGAAACTTTCGAAACGAGGGCAGCGTCCACTTTCGGATGACGTCCGTGTGCGGTCATGTGATGTCGCTGGACTTCATCAGCAAATACAACTCCTGGGACAAGGTGGATCCCGTCGAGCTCTTTGGCTGCCCCACCGAGAAAAAGGAAACGAATCCCAAGCAGCACATGCGCACCTTTCTGGCTCACGAGGCGCGCGGCTGCGACTATCTAGTCCTTTGGCTGGATTGCGACAAGGAGGGCGAGAACATCTGCTTCGAGGTGATGGACGCCGTGCAGCATGTCATCCACAACGTGTACAGCAAGCAGGTGACGTATCGCGCCCACTTTTCGGCCATCACGGAGAAGGATATCAAGGGAGCGATGGAGACGCTGGGGCATCCCAACGAGAACGAGGCCAAGTCGGTGGACGCTCGCCAGGAACTGGACCTGCGCATTGGATGCGCCTTTACCCGCTTCCAAACCAAGTTCTTTCAGGACCGGTACGGCGACCTGGACTCTTCGCTGATCTCCTACGGTCCTTGCCAGACGCCCACACTTGGCTTCTGCGTGAAGCGGCACGACGACATCCAGACCTTCAAACCGGAGAGCTTCTGGCACCTGCAGCTCCTCGCCGGCCAGCCGGAATTCACGCTGGAGTGGGCGCGAGGTCGGGTCTTCAAGAAAGACATCGCCATCATGCTGCTGGGTCGCGTCAAGGAGCACAAGGAGGCTACGTAAGACCTAAATTTCGCTGCCATCGCCGGCTAATCTATAAATAGCCATGCTTTCGTCACTTTTTCGTTTGTTAATACCCACTTTTTGGTCACTTGAAAGCAAACTGACTCTTTTTTGTCCCATTACGCCATTATTTCCAAATCTGGTGACTACATCATCTATCTGCCAGAGAAGCAATCATACCGAATTAGCATAATTTCTTTGTATTCACAATGTATGCAAACAAACAAAATGCTGCTGGTCCATTAAATTTAGAAATGCTGGCCAAGAATGGGCTATCCTTCATCTATTAATCACTTCCTATTCTCTTTTGTCAGTGTGGAGAGCGTGGCCAGCAAGGAGGCCTTCAAGAGCAAACCACAGGCACTAAACACCGTGGAACTGATGCGAATCTGCAGCTCCGGACTGGGCATCGGTCCGTTCCAGGCGATGCAGATAGCGGAGCGCCTGTACACGCAGGGCTACATCAGCTATCCGCGAACGGAGACCAATCAGTATCCGACTAACTTCGATCTGCCGGCTGTGCTGCACGTTCTGAAGCCATCGGGGGATTTCGGCGAAGAGGCGCGTTCCATTCTGGGCGACATGCAGACGCCGCGTAAGGGCAAGGATGCCGGCGACCATCCACCCATCACGCCCATGAAACTTGGCAACCGCAGTGACTTCGATCGCGACACCTGGCGCGTCTACGAGTTCATCTGCCGGCACTTCATGGGCACGGTGTCGCGTGATCTCAAGTACCGCGTGACGACGGCCAAGCTGCGCGTTGGTCTGGAGACATTTAGCTGCACGGCCAATGTGCTGATCGATGCCGGTTTCACCAAGGTGATGACCTGGCAGGCCTTCGGCAGGGACGAACCGATGCCGCCGTTCGTCCAGGGCACTCAGGTGGCCATCAACGATGTGCGTCTTACCGAAAGCCAGACGGGGCCGCCGGATTATCTCACCGAATCGGAGCTGATCACACTAATGGAGCAGCACGGCATCGGCACGGATGCCTCAATACCGGTGCACATTAATAACATCTGCCAGCGCAACTATGTGCATATTGAAAACGGCCGCAAGCTGATTCCAACGACGCTGGGCATTGTGTTGGTCCACGGCTATCAGAAGATCGATCCGGAACTCGTGCTGCCCACCATGCGAACGGAGGTGGAGCGCATGCTGACGCTGATTGCCCAGGGTTCGGCTAACTTTCAGGATGTGCTGCGTCACGCCATCAAGATCTTTAAGCTGAAGTTTATGTACTTTGTAAAGAACATCGCCAACATGGACTCACTGTTTGAGGTCTCCTTTTCGCCGCTGGCCGAGTCGGGCAAGGCGCACTCGCGCTGCGGCAAGTGTAGGCGCTACATGAAGTACATACAGGTGCGTTAACCAGCCTGCCCCATCATCCGCTTAAGTTGTAATCCCTGCTACCGTTTAATTACAGACCAAACCGGCGAGGTTGCACTGCTCTCATTGCGATGAAACCTACGCCCTGCCCATTGGCAATGTGAAGGTGTATCGCGAGTTCAAGTGCCCGCTGGATGACTTCGATCTGCTTGCCTTCTCCACCGGCGTCAAGGGACGATCGTATCCGTTCTGCCCTTACTGCTACAACCATCCGCCGTTCAGCGACATGCCCCACTTAGGGGGCTGCAACACCTGCACGCACGCAACCTGCCCGCACTCGCTGAACACGCTGGGCATCTCCGGTTGCGTGGAGTGTCCCACCGGCGTCCTGGTGCTTGACTGTACGTTGGCGCCCACCTGGAAGCTGGGCTGCAACCGCTGCGACGTGATCATCAACTGCTTCAAGGGAGCCACAAAGATCACGGTGGAAGGTGGGTTGTTAACCATATAGACCTACATATATATATATGTGTGATTTTTTGCAGAGGCCAAGTGTCAGGAGTGTGGCGCCCAGCAGGTGAACGTGGTCTACAAGTCCGACAAAAGCAAGTTCAAGGATGGTAGTGAGGAGAAGAGCGGCTGCATCTTCTGCTCCACCGACTTCTCCCACTTGGTTGAGAAGCATCGGGCGGTGGCATCCAGACCTGTTCGCAGTGGCGGTGGATCCCGTGGCGGCAAGGCTGGTCGTGGCGGTGGAGGTGTGGGCGGCCCGGCTGGTGGCGCTGGAGGAGCGGTTACGGCTGGCGGTGGGCCTGGTGCAGGGGGCGGGGGGCGTGGCGGGCGCGGTGGTCGGCCGCCCAAGGATAAAATGGCCCAGCTGGCGGCGTATTTCGTTTGAGGACGCTGAATTGCATTTAGAAGAACAATAACTAAACAAGAAACAAAAAAACAGCCTAATAAAATCGAAATTGTATAAAGAAAAGTGAATTTGTTTTTGTCAAGGGGCTTCAATTGATAGTTTGTAATTACAAATTTTGTAATTACAAATTTCTAGTAATTTAGAATATAAATATGTATTAAGTTATGTTAAAATATTTTTTTTTTTTTTAATTTCATAGTTTTAATACTTTGCTTATACTTATATACATTTATTTATTTATAAAAAGGAAACCTAATGAAATATCGTATAACATATAACTATTTTAAAGTCGAGCTACCAATTCCAAATAAATCTTTAATTTTGCCCTAGAGATTAAATATTTTGAAAATGTATGCATATTTAGGGGCAAGCGGTACAGGAATAAAAACTGAGTAAATAAATTTAAATTTCTCTGAACCCTTGCTTTCACTTTTCGGAAATTTGATAAATCGGAAAACGAAAGAACCCCCATTTATTTTCGTGAGTAAGGGGTTTTTGTGTTAGAAACAAGGGTTGTTTTAATGAAAAACCCATGAATCACGTTTCATGACTTTGCCTAATTTAAATTTTCCATATCTATGCATCTGTATGACTATTGTTTTATTATTGTTTAAATTATCTTATAGCTTTAAAGTTTGATCTCCAAAAATGAATAACGTTTACTATTCTTAGGGGTTACATCAAGGGTTAAGTTTGCTGACATCAGCATACATCAGATTTCATCAGCCCAGTCCATTCCAGGAACTTTCCAGATGCATTTAGTCACAAGTACATATATGTATGTAAATAGGTGTGCACGCACACTGTCTCTTGTGAGAGTGTGGAAGTGGGGAAATTGGGAATTGTGTGTGCGTGTGTGGGGGACTGACTCTCTTGTCTAAAGGCTGTTGACCAAAGCGAAGACAAATCTCCCCCAGGCGGCGTCAAAACAAAATAAAGGTCGTTTAACTCGCCAAACAAAGAACGTCACAATATGTCCGTGCTTGTTTGTATGTACATCCATTTGTACATACAAATTTACACACCTCCATCTGTTAGAATACACACACGCACTTGCAGGAACAGCTGCGATTAGTGTTGAAAAGAGGGGCAGGGAATTAATCGATAGCCGCCCTCTCTCATGAGAGCAAGCGAGATGAAAACACTGCACAAATGCACTACGCACTTTGTTTTCAATGCCTAATTTTGCGTATTGCAGCTAACCAATTGATTGGTCTTCATTTGTTAAATACTCTTGCCAATGCAAAATCTCATTCTCAATAGGTTAGACAAAAGAAATGGCCACATTAAGAGGTAAAAATTGTCAAGCAAAGTGAACTGCTGCCCGAGAGTGAGCGAGAGAGCAGGCGACGACTTTCCAGTCAGCTTGCCTATAAATACCAGTGTGCAGCTGTGAAACGGAACATAAGCTGTGAAAAAATAGTAGAGAGCAGACGTGCGAGCGAGGGAAATAAGCAAGTTTTTGAATATTAATAGGTACTATTTCAAAAAGTGCAGACCAAAAGTAAAGAAATAAATTCAGTTTTCTGTGCGAAACAAAAAAATACGGTGAGTTAAGTTTGCCAAGTGCCTTATAGATTTTCTTAGTTGCATTCAAAATGGCGACGCAGCAAGTGCAGCAAAAGAAAAACGGGGTTTTTCATGCATATTGTGTATGCGCTGTTCCAGGGGTTTTATTGCTTCCAACGAAGTTTGGAGATTAGTCAGCAAAACTAAATTTGCCATTTCATGGCGAAATAATGCAAGCTGTTAAAACATTAAGGGGAAAACCCAATCAAGTTTTCTGTGTGTGTATGCTAAAATACTTTTCTGGGTCACGGGAACTGGGTCACTACGCAGAAAATCAATTGCGCACTTTCCTTCCACTTTCCATTACTGAAGCCAACTTTTTCCCTTCCCCATTTTTCCACTCGTAGCCAATATGCAAATTTTCGTGAAGACCCTCACTGGCAAGACCATCACTTTGGAGGTTGAGCCATCCGATACCATCGAGAACGTCAAGGCTAAGATCCAGGACAAGGAGGGAATCCCCCCAGATCAGCAGCGTTTGATCTTCGCCGGAAAGCAGTTGGAGGACGGACGCACCCTGTCCGACTACAATATCCAGAAGGAGTCCACCCTTCACTTGGTCCTGCGTCTGCGTGGTGGCATGCAGATCTTCGTGAAGACTCTGACCGGCAAGACCATCACCTTGGAGGTTGAGCCATCCGATACCATCGAGAACGTCAAGGCTAAGATCCAGGACAAGGAGGGAATCCCCCCAGATCAGCAGCGTTTGATCTTCGCCGGAAAGCAGCTGGAAGACGGACGCACCCTGTCCGACTACAACATCCAGAAGGAGTCCACCCTTCACTTGGTCCTGCGTCTGCGTGGTGGCATGCAGATCTTCGTGAAGACTCTGACCGGCAAGACCATCACCTTGGAGGTTGAGCCATCCGATACCATCGAGAACGTCAAGGCTAAGATCCAGGACAAGGAGGGAATCCCCCCAGATCAGCAGCGTTTGATCTTCGCCGGAAAGCAGCTGGAAGACGGACGCACCCTGTCCGACTACAACATCCAGAAGGAGTCCACCCTTCACTTGGTCCTGCGTCTGCGTGGTGGCATGCAGATCTTCGTGAAGACTCTGACCGGCAAGACCATCACCTTGGAGGTTGAGCCATCCGATACCATCGAGAACGTCAAGGCTAAGATCCAGGACAAGGAGGGAATCCCCCCAGATCAGCAGCGTTTGATCTTCGCCGGAAAGCAGCTGGAAGACGGACGCACCCTGTCCGACTACAACATCCAGAAGGAGTCCACCCTCCACTTGGTCCTGCGTCTGCGTGGTGGCATGCAGATCTTCGTGAAGACTCTGACCGGCAAGACCATCACCTTGGAGGTTGAGCCATCCGATACCATCGAGAACGTCAAGGCTAAGATCCAGGACAAGGAGGGAATCCCCCCAGATCAGCAGCGTTTGATCTTCGCCGGAAAGCAGCTGGAAGACGGACGCACCCTGTCCGACTACAACATCCAGAAGGAGTCCACCCTTCACTTGGTCCTGCGTCTGCGTGGTGGCATGCAGATCTTCGTGAAGACTCTGACCGGCAAGACCATCACCTTGGAGGTTGAGCCATCCGATACCATCGAGAACGTCAAGGCTAAGATCCAGGACAAGGAGGGAATCCCCCCAGATCAGCAGCGTTTGATCTTCGCCGGAAAGCAGCTGGAAGACGGACGCACCCTGTCCGACTACAACATCCAGAAGGAGTCCACCCTCCACTTGGTCCTGCGTCTGCGTGGTGGCGCCATCTAGATTTTTTCACGCATAATATAAAACAACGCAAGAATGCATACTAAATTTTAGTAAATTGGTTTAATCAAAAGCACAATATAATCATAATATTTATTGGTACTCAAAGAATAAAACTTTCAATTTGTGTGTTCAATGTAATACGTTATGTAGTTTTTATCGGAT
Organism: Drosophila yakuba; assembly: GCF_016746365.2. Lineage (NCBI taxonomy): Eukaryota > Metazoa > Arthropoda > Insecta > Diptera > Drosophilidae > Drosophila > Drosophila yakuba. Next base: position 2,268,946 of record NC_052526.2, on the reverse strand, counting down.
CCAATGGGCTTCAGTATTTTAAGGGATTCTTGGCAGTCCGCTTAAGTTTTCCCTATGTCTATGCGAATATATTTGGAAAACTATGGATGGGTACAATAAACAGAAGATGTTTCTAAAACAGTGGATTTTATTTGAATATATTAATTTATTTGCAATACCTCCATCCTTGTCGTATTCATTCTAATAAGTTATTTTACATTTGTTAATTTGTACCACAGGTACATTGGAATCAACTGCCTAGGTACTTCAAGAGGTATATTTTAGGGTATTTTGTGTGACCAAATGGCTCCAACGAGAAGTGGAGTCGGGCACACTGCACGAGTCCGAAAAACCTGTTGGCTTGTGCGTAGCAGTAATTTTTGTGGAGAAGAGCAGGCAGGCAGCCAAGATGAGCAAGGAAATCCCTTTGGCCACCGTTAACCAGCACAACAAGGCCACGGATCTGTGGGTGGTCATCAACAACAAGGTGTACGATGTGACCAAGTTCCGGCTCGAGGCAAGTGGCGTTGCAGATACACGGATTTTGGGGGGCGAATTCATCTAATTCAATCGCATCCTCTCCAGCATCCTGGCGGCGAAGACTCCCTGGTGGATGTGGCTGGTCGCGATGCCACCAAGGACTTCAATGACGTGGGTCACAGCTCCGAGGCGAGGTTAGAATGTTCAATTTAAAGCCAGTGTGACTGGTTTTTTCACGTTTTCCCCACTTGCCTTTACAGAGAAATGCTAAAGAAGTACTACGTCGGTGACCTGGCTGCTGCGGACATCAAGCAAAAGAGCCCAATTAGGTGAGAATCCCGTCCAGCAAATGCATGCCAACACCTAAGACCAAGTCAAAATGCCATATCATCTGTAAATAAAGAAAACCTTGGGGATTTCCTTGCTCCGCTCCCACACGAATCGATCTCATCTCATTTTCTCGCTGGAGCACAAGTATTCCTGATAAGGCATTGCATCATATACCTCTGTGATCACTCCACTTACCTAATGCATGACGCTTCTATTTCGACCACAACCGGTTTCGCATGAGCTTAGCCTGCCTGCCAATCCATTGGTCATTGTACAATTAGCCAACTCTTATGTAATTGCCATTAATTGCCTTGAAGCCCCCAAAGTTTCACGCTTGACGTGTCCTGAAAGTCTCCCCTTCACTTTCCTTTCTGGTGTACCACCACTACTTTGCATGGGTCAATAAGATAGGTTCCTATTCCACCGGATAATGATGAAATAATATTGTGTTCGTTGAAAAGAATAGTATTTTATAAATATTTGATATGACCTGCATTCAATGACCTCAACACTCAAAATAATTGTTTACAATTCAATTCTATAGGAAACCGTAGCGACTTTTTGTTTACGAACAGCAAACAATGCAACAATGTCTAATATTTAATGAATATATCTCAACTTGCATGTACAATATCTGCTCAATTCAAGATTTAAGTCCTTCTCGAGCACGAAAGTAAGGTTCTACAAAAGCTAGTTTGACTTGTAAGTTCTAACCGACCTGCAAATATCTCCATTATAATTAACCAAAGCACGTTAAGCACTCGGAACTATGTACATAAACGCGATAATCTGGAGCACAAACAATGCACGCCGTAGTTTGTCACACTTTTTGAATGGCTTGCACACCTTGACTTGTGTTTTTATTTTGATTCTTGGTTCTGTGCATTCGCCTACTATAGTGTCACGCCCACTGATGCCACCGAAGCCCCCAAACAATGCTGCATCCTAAGTTAACCCCTCTAGAAATGCCCGTAAACCAATCCGTAATCCTAGCTAGCTAACCAAAGTGCACTCAGTTTGCTGTGACTGCTGTGGCGACTTGTCGGAGTGCCTACTCCTGGCCAGTTCCCCAAATGATTGACACTCCTCTTCATATTTCTATATTCCATTTCCCATCAAACAGCTGCCGCCATGTGGCATTGGCCCTGGGCGCCGCCTTCATCGGCATCACCCTGGTCTATGTGATCCGACGCGGAGTGGCCAGAAATTAATCTGCGGCCTCGGGCGATTTCACCACTGACCAGCTGCATTCCGTGATTCCAGAGATATTCCTTCAACTTGGATAATCATTTTCCACACATTTGATACGCAATAAATTGTACAAATTGCTTAAATACACAACTCTGGCGTTTTATTTATGACCGGCGGGGTGTCTCCAAAAAACAAAAAAAAAGAAGGACAATTGATAGTGAGAATAAAACTATTGTGGATACCCAACAGTAGGAAAAGAGCTTGCATATTTCTGGTCAGAAAAACTTGAAATTTATTTTTCGTCCTTCCGTCGTCACAAACCTGATTGCTCCCCGCCCCCGAGCGTCTCAACTCCTCCAGCTCCTGCCCAGCCGTTCTCCACCGCCTTCTCCTCCGGATGATAAATCCACTCCACTCCAACGACACCAACGGCAGGCGCCCCTCAATTTTCGATTATACATAGATATATGTGTGAACCGCGAATCAGTTATGGACTTGACTTAAACGTAAATATCGTTGAGGATCAATGCGGAATCGCATCCCAAATTACTAAGATTACTGCAACTGCTTCTCCGCCAGCTGCGCGTGCATGATTTTTATATTATTGTAGACTGTTCTGTTCCGTTCCGTTCGGTTGTTCTGTTCTGTTCTGTTCTCGTTTTTGTATTTTAGTGTTTAGGGTTTAGTGTATAAGGTATATGGTGTGTGCATAGTGTTCCTTTGCAGTTTGTGGTGGTTTAGTTCTGCGTTCAGTTCGCCCTAGTTCTCGTCGTAGAGGGGCGTGGCATCGCCCAGATTCATGGAGTGCGGCGAGGTGTTGGTGCGCGGCGTGCTGCGCACGGATGCCTTCGAGGACATGGAGGCGCCTGCTCCGTGGCCCTGGTTCATGCCCATTCCCCGATTGTGTCCGCCTCCGCTGCTGTAGTCATTGACGGGCGTCGATCCATAGCCACCACCACCGCCGCTGGCCCCATGCCCCATTCCAATGCCCATGTTCATGCCCATTCCCATCTGCTGTTGCTGCTGCGAATGATGGTGCTGCTGCTGGGCATGATGCGACTGATGCGACTGGTGCTGCTGCTGCTGCGGCGGCGGTCTGCGTCTTGCCCAGGCATCGTTGGCCAGCTGCCAGTCGAGGTTCTCTTTGGCACGTTGCTGGTGATGGGGCGGCATGCTGCCACCGCCCATGTTGTAGGCATTGGAACCACCGCCACCGCCTCCACCTCCGCCCATATCATAGTATCTGGGTGTGCTGCCCGTTCCGGAACTGCTGCCGTAGTGGTGCCTCTGACTGCTCGAGGATTGCGAGCTGGGACTCGGCACATTGTGGCCGTAGCGCGGCGTCTGTGAGGCATGCGGTGTGTAGGGCGTCATGAACGGAGTCTGGCCACTGGGCGTATATGGCGTATTGATGGCACCGAACGACGGCGTCGATGAGCTGCCGTAGTGCGAGGCGCCCATTCCAGCCGCTGGACCAGAATTGCTCGCCGCTCCGTAGCCAACCATGGATTGCGTGATGGAGTAGGCGCTGGAACTGCCACCGCCACCGCCAGCGGAACTGCTGATGCCACTGCGCGGCGTTCCACCAGACACGCTGCCAGAGATGCTGTAGGGCGCCTGTGAGCCCAAGGATGTCAGGGATGACGACGAGATCGCCGGTGGCGGACGCATCGAGTGCAGTGGCGTAGAATTGGATACCATGGAGGCGCTGGCCGGCGTGGCCGTTGGATCCAGCCAGTGTTCCTTGAACCAGCGCAGCAGACTGTTGACCGAATCGAATATCTGGCCACGGAAACGATAGCCCTCCGGCATCACCGTCACATACTCGTGGCGCACCTTCGTCTTGGGCAGATAGGACAACAGGAATTTGCCGGGCATGGAGCGGGATGCCGTGAAGAAATAGTGTATCTTTTTTGGATCCTTTGACTTCTCCTCGCGTAGCACCTTGTCCATTACGTCCCGCTCATTTTCATCGCCGGTCACCGTGATCGGCTTGTAGTACTTGTACTGTATCAGTTCGCGGGCAGCCAAGGCCATCGGCGTGATGTGACGGGCGATGATCTCGTCCAGATCCTCGAACTCCTCGGTGCCGATCCACAGACTCCTGCCCAGGCTGTAATCGTTCTCCTTACCCTCCTCGCGCACATCGATGTGCTGGAAGATGTCGTCGGACACCTTCCAGGTGGCTGTCAGGTGATCCTTGGACTTGCTGCTCGGACGCAGGGCCACCTCGCCCTGATCGGCCTCCGCCAGCATGGCTACCACCTCCGCATACGACTTGTTGAAGAAGCTGGGATGGGCGATAACGCGGCGGGCGTAGGTTTTGCGCTTCATGGCCTTCGCCTTGGCATCGCTCGCTTTCCGATTGTCCTGCTCTTCGGTCACAAAATCATAGTAGTTGTCGCGCCGCGGCCGCCACTCATTGTTTACGTCCTTTAGATCAGCGGTCTTGGATGAGCAGTCGACTGAGAATCGATCAATGTCTATCTTAATGATGCGCACATGAATCATCTGGGAGACACGCACACGCTCCTCAGGATTGCGCACCTGCTTATCGGACAAGTTCTTGATGTGTATGAAGCCAGGCAAGCCGTTTTCCAGACGCACACGAACGCCCGATGCTTGGCCAGGACAGGCATTCGCGTCAAAGTGATTCCACACCTCGGAAAGCTCTGGGAAGTCGTCCTTGTGGCAGAAGGGGCACTGCCAACTGTCGCTGGATTCTATGCGCACCGGATTCGCGTTGTCCAGCTGCTCGCCCTGCGGCCGACGGTAGGTGAACCCGGTAACCATGGCCGTGACGCACTTGCCCACGTAAAACGAGTCGGGCGTCTCCTTGGTCAGCATGTCGAAGAGCTCCTCCGCACTGGGCTTGGTGTACGGAGTGCGGTAGTCCTTGTACAGGCAGCTCAACTCGTTGCGTATGTCGTACAAGGTGATGCTCTTGCTGCCGAAACCCTGGCGCTCCAGCTCCACGGCGAATGCGTCCAGATCGAGATCCTTGAGGCGCTCTGGCGATTCGAGAATTTCCTCAAGAGCACCGGCCGGATTGGTCTCCTCGTCGTCGTACTCCATGGCATCGATGGCCATCTTTCTGGCCCATTCGTACGTTTCTGGATGCACACGCGACCCGTCCAGCACCTCGACATACGCCTCCGTGCTGTCGCCCAGGGATGAGGTATCGATCTTAATAAAACCGCTGCAGTTAATGAAGACCTTGGGACCCAGATGACACACGGTGACCAGCTGGGTGCGATTCTCCAACCGTTGGTTGCTCTGCTTCAGCAGTTTGAGTAGAGCCTGACCCTTACGCGGACCCAAGCCGCAGGTGTACTGCAGCAAGTTGACGGTCCGTGAGTTCTGTACCATCAGGTTGATGTCCAGGCCCACCTCGCTCGTTCGATTGATGAACTGCAGGCTGAGCTGCTCCAGCAGCTGCTCGCGCGGCACACGCTCCTGCAGCGGATGGTAGCGCAGGCAGAGGATTTCGTCGTCCGCATCACACAGCTGCGAATACTCCACAAGCGGATCCTGCATCTTGCGGGCCAGCGAAGCAGCCTGCTTTAGCAGGGCAGGATACTCCTTGAAGTCAGATTCGCCCTTCTTTGAGTTGGCATAGATCTTGGCCAGCTCGTTGTCGATTATCTCCACCTCGATGGGCGGAAACTGTTCGGAGGTCTCAAGCTCTTGCAGAATCTCCTTGATGTCTGCCTGGATGTTCTGGGCGTCACGCGATTCCGCTCCAATGACAACAATGTGTGGCTTCTTCATTTTGATAAAGTCACTCAGTTTTCGAAGGTCGGCCAATTTCTGGGCCTTCTCCTCGGCGTTGTGCGAATTCTTGCGCCTCAGAATGTTCGGAAGTCGCAGGTAGTCGGAGATGTCGCCCTCCACGGTTGTCACCGCACAGAAGGCGGCCACCGACTGATCGGGATCGTAGGCCAGACCCAGCACCCGTATGCCCCGCAGTGTGCTCCAGTCCTCGTAACCGTAGTCGGTGGGCAGTTCCGGCTTATAGGGTGCAACCTTTAACCACTTGTACAGCTTGCCCGTGCAGGAGCGCAGCACAAATTGCTGAGCCTCCTCGTGCAGAGTGGAACGCAGCTCCTTGATAAGATCCGGAATAACCCACTTCTGCAGCGCCAGCTTAACGCACTCCGCCCGCAGCTTATTCCACTCCTGCACGTGCTTGGAGAACTGATCCAGCTGGTACAGGGCCTTGGACTCTTCCACATAGTCGCCGGGTGGTCCGTTGGCGTTTGCATTGCCCTCGAACTCCTCGAGGAACGTAATCTCCAGCAGTTTCTCCTCCTCGGCCATCATCAGCTTTATGAACTGATCGCCAAATAGATCACCCACCGGCTTCTTGGCCACGTACTTCATCGAGTACACGGGTGAATTCTCATCGATTAGCACCATGCCATTCTTGGTGGGCCGTATGTTAATCCGTGCTCTGTCGAAGTACACCTCACGCATGGTCTTGCGGAGCAGTGGCTCCTGTGCCAGCTGACGGGCCACCACATATTTTGCGGCATGGATAACCTCATCTGTGGTCATGAAGCGCGGCGACAAATATTGCTTCGCCAGTTCAGTGGGGCCGAGACTTTCCTGGGTGATCTCATTACGCTGGTAATTGTCGCGCAGGTTTTCGGCAAACTGCTCAGGCGTCAGACCAAAGTGCTTGGCAAAGCCGCAGATGCCCGCCTTGCGGAACACCGCATAGGGACTGCTGTTGGGCGCCTGCTTCAGCTGGTCATCGATCAGCTCCGGATCGTCATCGTCCTCCGGCTCTGGGACAACTATCGCCGCGCCCTCCGCCGCATCGTCACCGTTCTCGGCGGCGGCCGCCAGTCGACGCGCCTTGGCCTCGCGACGTTCCTGGATCACCTTGCGTCGCTGCTCCGCCTGCATGCGCGGCAGCTCGTGCGAGTAGTTGAGCAGGAAGTACATGTGCACGTCCTTCAGCTCTTCCATGGACTGCACGTCGTCAAGGCGCTCAAAATCGCTGTCCAGCATTAGGCGCACATCGTCCGGTATGGGTTTATCGGGGTCGGCGCAAAGCGTGTCCAGCTGGAATTGACGCATCTTCTCGAAGAGCACCTTTAGCTTGCGCTTTCTCTCGTTTAGCTGACACCAGCGCTCATCATAGTAGTAAACCTTCCACAGATCGTCAATGTTCAGCTCTGGCTTGACGTACTCCTTGCGATAGAAGGCTATGAAGGGCACCTCCAACTGCTGGTTGCGTATAAATTCCAGCGTCTGCTTAATCTTGTTTACGGCCGTCGGTGGTTTGCGCAGCTTCTCGCGGTTCTCCGGCTTCTCCTGCTCGGAAACGGTCTGCTTGCAGAACGCATACTTGTAGATCCAGTCAGCCTCGAGGTCCAGCTCGTGTGATCCCTCGGGCACCGGGGTCACGGGCACCTGGCGCAGCTGCATGCGTTCTGGGATGTCTGTCTTGCGAATCTCGTTGTCCATGTCGGTGAAATGGCCACGCTTAAGCTCGCTAGGCTCGTATATGTCGAAGATTGTCTTTTTGGCCACCTTCTTTTTGAGCGCTTTCTTTTTCTTGACGCGCATATCATCACCGGCGCCCAGCTCCTCATCGTACTCATCTCCTTCGGAATCATCCTCGTACTCGTCCTCCTCGTATTTTGAGAAGTCGTCATAGTCGAAGTCCACGCCAAAGATGTCCTGACCCTCTTGGAGTGATCTGTAGTTCAATTTTATCATTAATGTCCCAGGCGGTAATAACTTGAGTATATTTTATATACTTACGCGTCTGTAAAGATCGGACGCCGCTTCTTCTTCTTCTCTGCTATGGGACGCCCATTATCGTCCACAATGAAGTCATCCGCGTCCGACTCCGTGTCCTCCTCGTCGAAGGCGTCCGCCTCCCTGGGACTGCGCTCGCTGCGATGCTCAATGCTCTGTAAAATTGGGGCAATCAGTTAAACACTGTGCATTGATGGGGGGTGAGGAGTTACTAGTGGCATACCTCATCGTTCTCGTCGAACAACTGTTCGGCAATCTGCTCCCGGGCCAGACCCTCGTCCACGTGCTGCTCCTCGCCATCGCTTTCGTTGTCGTGAATGCGGCGCAGACGCTTAAACCGCTTCTGCAAGAGAAAAACAAGATTAGAAACGTTATACATATACATTCGAGGAGCATAGAAGCCCCTAATCGAAATATGAAAAGTCCATACTTAATTGGAGTTTAACAAGTGCAAAGCTAGCAATATACAGTTATTTTCTTTAGGAAATACCTACCCGTCTCTCGACTTTGACGCCCAGATTCTCCTCGATCAGATCGTAGTCATCGTCCTCCAGTCGATCGTCCAGATCGTCGTCCTCGTGCTTTTTGCGCTTTTTACCGCTGCCGCCGCCTTCGGTGTCGCCACCGCTCCCGGTATCTGAGTCGTCACCGCTGCCATCGTCCTCCTCGATGGGATTGTCATCGATCAGATCTTTGAGCTCTTCGCGCAGTCGTTCCTCGTCATCTGCGGAATAAGGCATTAAGAATTTCGGTTTACCACGTTCCTTCATCAGATTTCTAACTGCAAACTATTGTCAAAACTTAATGTGACCCGGTTTTTTGAAAGGTCTACCTAAAATATGGGTATCTAGATTTTTACCCATACCTATAACATTTTAAAATAGTGAAGCCTCTAAGCATTGATTATTCCAGGGCAGCTGCATCGATTGATCCCCCTCCCCTCATGCTTTGAAATGCAATTTCTTGGAAAAAGCCGCACTTCGAATTCACCGCACTTGTTCCACTTACTGGAACGAGCGCAGCTGTTTGTTGTTGCTGCTGCTGGTGCTGATATTCCATGGCCATTCCATGGCCACGGTAGCACGGTAAAAACACAAGACCTAACCTCAAAGTTGTAAACAAAAGAAGTTGCAACCGGGCGCATTGGGCAGTTATAGATGGCTATATCCCGGATATGGATTGTTTGTATCGGCGGATGGTAAGAGAAGGGTGGGGGCGAGGTAAGTGAAAAGCCCGCCAGCGATCGCCACATACGTATGTATGTATGTATTTTGTTATCGTACGCGCTTTAAGCGGCTCGAGTGGAAAACTCACCTTCTTCTTCTTCGCTACTATCGGAGACGGCCGCCTTTAGTTTCTTGAGCTTCTTGCGCTCGTTCACGTCCAATTCTTCCTCCTCCTGTGGGAAAAACCAAGAAAAGCCATTGGGGAAAAAGCAATATATATATATATGTTTGTAGATGTATGTATGTACACATACGCAAGGCGCAACGCACACCGCACGCATACAGTCGCACGGACGGTACGCGCGCCTAGAAACCGTGTTTTTGGGCTACGCAGACACCTACCTCTGATTCCTCGGCCTCTGAGTCCAGAAATTCGGCCATAATATAATGGAATAAAACTTAACTTAATAATATAGTGCGTATATATGCAGAGAAACGCCGCGTTTGTGTGCGTTTCTGCCTCTTCTCTTCTTCTTTATTTTTGCTTTGCTTCTCCCATAGGGGAGAAGCAAAATACTAGCTAAATACCCATCCAAAAATGCATGCTGTTTGGTCACACTCTTCTACTGTTTACATTACAGTTTGCTGTTAGCTTACAGCAGCTTATCGGTGCCAGCCCTGGCTTACATTGCAGCACGACAGTAGATCCTTCCTATGACATATATGTGGTTATTCGTTCACATTTGCTGTTCGCAATTTGCAAAGCTTGTTAAGCACATGCTGGTATTGAAAAATGGTTATAATCCATCATTGGTTATTATCGAACACAGATACATACATATGCTGTTTGGTTTTCACGATGTAGTTTGCTAGTTCCTAATGCATGGATTACATGGTTTGTATTGCATACTATAATAATTCTTGGAAATAACTAATATAAAGTGTAATGAATAATAATTTCTTGAAAGTAAATAATAGTAAGCGGTATACATAAGTTTGGATTTAATAATAATAAACGTAAGCAGTTAATTAAATTCGCAATTTAATGAATTGAATGGTATAGTATGGAATGGAATAGTATTTTGTCAAACGCCTCATTTTTTTGGCTCTCCTTGGTTTCCCGAAAACGGGCAGACTGGTCGCGCTGCCGTTACATTTACCGCTTCGTCGACACTGGGCACACTGTATTGTTGTTGCTCGACGAGGAAATACTATTAGTATTTTTTTTTCGTTCATCCTAAAAGTTTAAGTGGACGAGACGAGCGGCGGCCCACTCGACCCCTAATCGAAATTCAGAAGTGTATTGTTTTGGCCGAGAACAGTTTGTCAGGGAACTTCATTTCATTTACGCTCCGAAGCGGCAAAAGTAGGATTTCCAAAAACGAATAAAATCTAAATTCAAATTCAAATCCAAATAGAAATAGAAATATAAGAGCCATAAGCTGAAGTTAACGAGACGAGACAACAATTCGATTCAGCGGTTTTTGTTTTTTTTTGCCAGTGTGTGTTTGTGCTACGCTGTGAGTGTGCATTACGTGCATTAGTGTATGTGTCCAGTGCTCCTGTTGTTCTTGTTGCTGTTGTTATAGTTTATTGTTGTTCTTGCTGTTCTTGTTGTTGTTGCTGCTCGCAAGGCACAAAAACATAGAAACACACAGACAATCACACAACACGCAGATCGTTCACACAATTGCGAATATTTAGAAAAGCAAAGCATATATGTGACAACAAAACGCCAGGGAAAAACTGAAAATCCGAGCAAAGGAGACAAACCAAAAAAGCCAATTGAGAAATTAAAGCAGCTGAAGCAACAGCAACATGGACCTAATCAATAAGTTCAGCAATGCATTCTGGAGTACGCAAATCTGGCTGCCCCCGAACACAACCTGGGCGGACATTGCGCCCGGCTCGCGACCAGATGTGGTGCACGCCAACTACAAGGACCTCATTTGGCCCATTCCATTTGCCGCTGTCGTCATGCTGGTCCGCTACACGCTGGAGCGGTAAGTTTCCCATTTTCCGCCTTTCCTCTTTCTATTTCCCATTTCCCACTGCTCACTTCCCGACTCCCTTTCCATTCTTGCCATTCCCGGCAACTCGATTCCATTCCGCCTCTCTTTAACCCCATTCATACGGCTTTCCCTTGCTCTCTCCCGCTTCCGCTCTTTTTTTCTCTCTCCGACTGACTCTCCTTTCCATTTAGTAAGCCCACCGCCCACGTTTGTTGCACCATGTACAGTAAACTTTATTCATAATTCCTTCTTTTCGTCATTTTATTTCATTTTATTATTTTTTCGACAAACATAACCTCACGTGGAAACGCCCAACATTCTGCAAGCGTACGAATATATGTGTGTGTGTGTGAAACAGCATTTGTTTGTTTGTGTGTGGCTTGTGCGGCATACACGCGTTTTGGTTGCTGCAACTTGAAGTTTTTCCTTTCCAAGCGACGCCGGCTGCAGTTTCGAGCCCAGCCGGCAACGAATTTCCCACAAAATATTAGCCCCACTCCACTTACAACTTCCTACTAATTGTTTAGTCAAAGGGAAAACATACATGTATGTTTATTTGTATGTATGTATTTGTTTATAGTCGGCACCATCAGCTCCATGCGGTTTTTTTTTCATGGTTGTATGGATGTGTATGCACCGCTAACGAATTGGGTACAAATCAGGCACAGTGGTGCAAATAGTTAAACAATCGACCAGTGTTAGAAATTATTTTTTTTTACTTATCATTTAAAGGGTGTTTTCTTGAATACGCCAAAAAGCTAAGCTATATACATCTCACAAATATAACCAGATTAGCCTTAACTTTAATTTATGTTTGGGAACGACCTCGGTGGAAATTCAAAGCTTACATTTATTGACTTGTCAATCTGCGGCGATAAGAAAGCCATGTTTTTTTAAACTTTTGCCAGGTTTCAAGGAAACTAGTGCTCCAATTGTATCGCATAGTGCGATAACTGAATTAAACCCATTATTCACTTTCAAGGCAAATGTTCATAAATGTTTTCTTTCATTTAGCTTATTGGGTATTACCCAATTATATCAAATACCCAATCTCACAGTTAACATCTGGTTACTTGAAAATATTTTAAAATGCTGCATTTCCATGCCTGTTGACCCACTGTGCGCTGGGGCAAGAGCATTTTGGCCGCTTTTCAGGCCAATTAACCGGCGCGTCGTTTGGCTTTAATTATGTAGCTGTGAATAGGCGAACGAGCATCAGTTCGCGTGCACTGGCATTTACATGTGGAGAAGTTGTTATTATCATATTTTGCAATGTTTTCGGTGCCCTTAATTTGACATAAGTGGCGAGCGGCTAGTCCAGCGTGCTGCACTCTGGTCCAAACTCTGAACATCTGCCACTTACTTGGCTAGAATAATGACAAATTCACAAATTTTTTAACTTGACCGCAGCTGTGGGTTCAACTTATAGAATTCCAACTGTGTCTCTTGTTTTCATTCCATTTTAAGCTATTTTTTTGGTGGCTTGTTTGCATTCACGTTTGAAAATGAAATTGAGACAAAAACCAAATCTGTTTCATGGCGGACCACTTTTGTTTTTTTTGTTTTGTTTTTTTTTCTTCGTATATCTGCCTTTGCTTCTTAAACGAGAATTGGTCTTCAAGGCCGAATTGGATTTTTTTATTTTATTTTCCTGCTCTTCCATTAAGATTCGTTTAATGGCAAAAGTCGCCGCGGAATCGATTGGTGGAGACTTTCCCAAAGTGCCATCCCATCCGTGGTGGGCATATTTGGAGCCACCTTGGGCAGCACCAACGCCACCACTAGCACCACCGCGCCACTCCACGCCGATAAGATTTCCGCCAAGATTTACGTATAAAACCTGATAACAGTGCTCAGTGCCTCGATTGTTTTACGGCAAACTCTCGAATGACTGTTTCCATTTCCCCATTTGGTGGATGGGTGTGTGTATGCGTGGTTGTGTGGGTACAGCAGGGGCGTGGTCAAGGGGGACAGGTGTGTCATTAACATTTATTTGGGTCAAAAGAGTGCAAAAGGGCTTGAATGTTAACCATCGTTACTGCACATTTCGCAGGCTTAAAACGCGAATTCTTTATGTTTTCGCATTTGTACGTATATATGTCTGTACATATGTATGAGTGTAGGTACCCTGGGCTAAAAACCAGCAAGGCGAGGATTTGGACAAATTGCTCATTGGGGATTAACCATAGCTCTGCCATGTGTTTGTTTAAAATAAAGATAAGTAACTAACTTATAGTCACTCCGCCCCCATCGTGTGCTTTTTATGTACTATCTTGGTCCGTGATTCGTCAACCGTTTTTCCTTTTGCGGGCCTGGCCAAAAGCACTTGGCCCGCCAGTGAGTCATTGACTCGAGAAGTTTTTCCAAATATGTGCGCACTTTATGGCCCGATTGGCGCTTCCCTTATGGCCACCATCCATACTATGCCGTACTATGCCATACTATCCGCCACTACTAATGCCACAAACAAAAGCACAAAAGCACGCTTTGGAATGTGGTGTGCCATGGATTGGGGTTTATGTTTCTGTTTATGTTTATGCTGCGGGGGGAGGGAAGAACAAGTGAGAGACACTTGCTAAAACAATTCACACAGCTGGGGCCAAGTGATTAGAGCTCTAGAAAAGAAATAGGTGAAGAGAAAGTTTTATTTTCGTTCTTATTCAAATTATTCAAATTCAGATAAGATAGTTGTATCTCCCAATGATAAATTGTATCCATTAATGGCATTATTCCATTTTCGCATATAGTTTCTTTCGACTGGTGGTATTGGAATCTTTTATTAAAGTATATTGCAAATCCATAAAGCTAATCATCGTCGAGATCCCACCTGGCTGTTCCATAACTTAGATAGTAGAGCTCAAGTGGGTTTTATGAGTGCTAGTTAGCTGGGCGCAGCTGTGTGTGGGGCATGTACTATTTGTCCGCATTTATGCTGAAGCTTTTGTGATACGTAATCGCCAAGAGGCGACCCTCGAGCTCAGCGCTCTAGTGCGATAAAATTTCAGGTTAATTATTTTAATGGCTCACATGCACACAGCAATCGGGGAAATGTGTATACATGCATATATACATATATTCAAATATACACACTAAATCGCCGGCCAATGGGCAATTGCCAGCTGCACGACCATTTCTCCGTCTTTTCTTCTTGTTAAACCTCTTAGCTTTGGGTTGGCAATAGTGTTTCCAGGAACAATAATCCCAGAAACCGATCCGTAAACCCGTTTCCGTAAGTTTTCCACACTTTACCTCGGTCACTCGAATTGCTTATCGTGCCGATTGCCCAATGGTTAGTGAAAAAAAAACGAAAAAACCGAAAAAAATAACGTCAAATGCTATAAAACCAAAAAAAAATAGAATAAAAAAACGCACGTGCTTCACGCACCAGCTGAGTATGGGAATAGGAATGAGGAGTTCCAACTGGTCAGGTGGTACTCCACTTGAGGGAAGGGCGGACTTTTGATGCCGGTGCAATTTGTTCAATGTTCAATTAGCACCTCTCGTTCTTCTTGAAAAGAGTATGAATTAGTTTTTATGAAATATGGCTAATATCACTAAAACTAGTGTTGCTCTATGCTTTGTAAGGATTCTAAAAATATATCTGCGAAATTATCTCCATGTATCATATTTAAGAATATAAAGTGGTTGTTTCCTGAAACACTAGCGAATATTTCCATTAAAAGATTATGAATTTGGTTACCAATAAGTGTAGTTTATGCCAAGAAAAATATTTGTATTTAATTTACAAGCCGCAGATTGCCGAATTGGTCATAAAGCAAATTGAAATAGGGCATGTTTTAGAGATTATAATCGGCGATAGGTACATTCACGGCTGACTAATGGCACCTATGCTAAATTCCAAGTTCCATCTGGCAATTGGTGGCCATGAGTCAGACCCATGTCGGACCACATATAGGATACGGCATAGGCATAGCCGCTGTATTCACTTGCGCTAATCTCACAATCGTTGGCTTGCCTTTGCGTGTTGAATTATCGCTGACAAGCGCAAATAATTCGCCAAACAACCGGCGACATATATGCATTATATTATATTTATATTTATATATAAATTCTGTATGGCTTGACCGCCGAAATTTTAGTTGTGCCGGCGATAAGAGCCGAATAATTGCCAGTGCATTGCTCTTTGGGCGCAATTTGTGCACACTGCCTAAGTGAAATTTAATAAATGCGTTCAAATAATGGTGGGGCTCTTATCGCAAACTGTCATCGCGTTGCAGCTCAATCAAAACACACTCATTATTCGCACGAAACCCAACGAATTTGTGGCGTTTAACGTTTGGCCTTTAAGCGGGTGATCCAAAGTTTCCAATCTTAAAAGCATACAAAATTTCCCTTGCAGAACTTAGTATTTATTATTCTTTATTACTACATCGTTTCTTTGCTTAAATGTGGCTACCACTTACAGTGCGAAATAGTTAATATTTAAATTGCATATTCTAGGGCACTTTTTGGTTAATTTCATGAAATAATTGGTACAATAACTAATGGTGCTCCATGATATAACTTTATTTGCATATCCATAACATTAATCCCTGAACTGCGGCAACAGCCAACGTTGCTGGGTCTTAGCGTCCTTCGAGTCCGCTTGCACCTCGTTCAGCACCAGGAATAGCTCGTGGTCCAACTGCAGCTGGGTGCGAAGAAACTCTAGGAACTCCTGCTCGGTGCCCAGGCACTTGGGCTCCCGCAGCTTAGAGTCCAGGTTGTAGTAGCTGCCGTTCAAGCGACGCAGTGCCAGCCAGTGGCGCATCTGGAAGGGCAGTGGGATGTAGTAGCCCAGGCTCATCTGGGCCGGCACATTGAGGATGAAGCCGAAAATGGCGCTCAGATTGAGGCAGTGTGGATCCCGCCGGCGGTCGAACCACACCGCCTCGCAGTTCCGCTGCTGCAGGGCGTACATGATCACATTCACGTCGTAGTTGCCCCAGCCGATCCAGGAACGGTGCGGATTCAGCCAGTTGCGCGGGGTCAGTGTGGTGCAGTAGTCGTCCAGTTCCGATTTGGAGAACGTGTCGGGGCCCTGGAACAGGTTGTTCAGGGCGTGGAGGCCGCAAAGGTGGCGTGTCTGTCGCTCATGGTAGATTCCATGTGGCATCATCGTGGTGTTCCCGTTTCCATTCCCATACCCGTTCCCATTGCCGCAGTCATCCGCCAGAGAATTCCCGAGTGTTCGAGCACTGGGAGATTCCATTTCGGAGCGGAGCAGAGTGTGGTGACAGTATCCAGTGGGTGAATTAGCTCCAAACAGACGGGGAGCTCGAAATGGTCACTAGATGAAGTGGCTTTTTGGTGTTTACAAGTTCGAGGATAGTAGTTTATAGCGATGACACAGGAATAGGGATGGCACCAAGTATCGATATGCGTGCGAAATTTTAGCCATGCACCGGTGTGCATATCGATGTTTTGGCAATGGTACTTTTTTTTTAAATTATGCTACAAGTTTTTTAACTTGCCGATTACATTTATCAGGAAGCAAAGATATTTCTATCATGCTGTATCAATCTTTTCTAATATATTTTTATACTCGCTTAGAAATGGAAACCTATTAAGGAATTTGTTGTTTTTCACTAGTGAAATGTACCGAAAAAAGCCCTTGATGAATATTTCATTAGCACTGCTATGAATTTGTATGACCTTTGTTCAGTTGATAACATAAACTTGCAGTGTGCGTCATTAATGACGCACTCCCAGGCGTATTTTCGATAAAACTTGAATAGACCAATTTATTTTTACACGCCCCAACACGCACTTCTTGTTCAAGAAGCCTCCCAATTACAGGGTTTACTCCCTATAAGCATTACTTGTCAACGTACCAGGGGAATTTACATTTAAATACATAAATCAATATTCGACTTCGAATGCGGGTCAATTAAATCCTTCTTGGTGCGTTAATTCAATTACGCACTACTTGAACTTGAACTGAGCCCAGATTTGGCATTAATTCGAATTAATTGTTATTTGTCGATTGTAATAATAGAAAATCTGATATTTCCGCGTTTCTTCTTGGGCTGCGTGCCCCATGTGCTTTGCCTACGAAATGAGAAGGGGTTACTTTGGAAACCACTTGGAATTCCAATCGTGGTAGAGCCATGCGATCTGCACATCTCGTGGGCATGACAGTCAGTCGACCATTTTCGATTTCATTGGCAAATTAACTTCCCAAACGGGATATACTCTATATGCTCGCCAGTCTGGCGTGGTGTCCAGCTTTGGACGAGCTAATTACCCATGCATGTGGGCGTGCGGGCAGACCAAAAACCGATCCCAAAATCCCCATCCACATCCCAAATCCCAGTTGCCATGCCTCACACGTGCCAGACGTTGGGGCGACGACAGGTGTGTGTGCAAAATAAATATAAATAAAATAAAATAAAATAAAATCATAAACAAATACAGATACAGAAACTGAAAATCCAGAAACGTTTCCGCCATGGGTGTACGTACCTACATGCATAATTAGTGATGTTGTCAAGCCCAATCGAACTTTTTATTGGATATGTTGTCAAGTATCAACGTTAGCAATTCCATTGCCAAGATTACAATTGTTCCTGAATTGAATGTCATACATTTCAATAATATGGGTGCGTGGGATATCCGTCTACCTTTTCTTGTAACTTTCTTATGCAATAGCCAACATTATCTGGTCACAGTTTATCTTTCTACCATAAACTTTAAAACCTATGCCTCCAACTAACTGCTTTATCTCCTCATAAAGCATTTAAAAATAGCACTTTCTAATCGAAATCACAATATTACTTGCAGTTTCTGGATATCGCCCGTAGGCAAATCACTGGGCATACGTAGTTCTAGACCTAAGAAAGCGGCAAATGTTCCTATTTTGGAAAAGGCCTATGCCAAGTCGACACGATTGGACAAGAAATGTGTAAGATAATGCCTACCATCAATCCCTTCCAGATAACTGACCATGGAACTTCTGATTCCTCTTTCAGCTGGGTCCGCTGTCCAAGCAGACGGATATGAGCGAGCGCCAAATCGAGCGCTGGTGGCGTCTACGAAGGGCCCAGGATAAACCGTCGACACTTGTCAAGTTCTGCGAGAACACCTGGCGCTGCATCTACTATCTGTACAGCTTCATCTTTGGCGTGATCGTGCTGTGGGACAAGCCGTGGTTCTGGGATGTGAAGAGCTGCTGGTACGGCTACCCGCATCAGGTGAGGATTTCATCTCTTCGATTACTCGATCTTACATACTTACATACTACAATACATATTCTATCACTTGCAGTCGATCAGCAATGATATCTGGTGGTACTACATGATTTCGATGTCCTTCTACTGGTCCCTCACTGGCACCCAGTTCTTCGATGTGAAACGCAAGGACTTCTGGCAGATGTTCATCCATCACATGGTCACCCTGCTGCTGATGTCGCTCAGCTGGGTGTGCAATCTGCATCGCGTCGGTTCGCTTGTCCTGGTCGTTCACGATTGTGCCGACATCTTTTTGGAGGCTGCCAAACTCACCAAATATGCCAACTATCAGAAGCTGTGCGATGCGATCTTTGCCATCTTCACAGTGGTCTGGATTGTGACGCGTCTGGGCTTCTATCCACGCATCATTTACAGGTGAGTAGCGTCCAGCGCCAAAACCCTCTCTTTTGGTTTATCTGATCCCAATCCAAACTGACATGCTATTCCATGCCAACCATCCTGTTAACCCGGCAGCTCATCTGTGGAAGCACCGCGCATTCTGCCCATGTTCCCAGCCTACTACATCTTCAACTCATTGCTTCTGATGCTGCTCGTTCTACACGTGATCTGGACATACATGATCCTCAAGATCGTTGTTGACTCTCTGCAGAAGGGTCTGGTAAGTGTGGAGGCATCTGGCCATCAAGCTATTATCCTCTTAACTGTGCTGTTTATCTCCGTAACCTACCATTTATCTTTAATTCTTTAAGTAGTTTAAATAGCCCATGTAGACTACAAACAGAACTTGATTGTATTTTGAAAACACACTCATCCGATTTCCATTTCCCTGCAGATGTCCGGTGACATACGTTCCAGTGATAGTGAGGATCTCACAGACAGTTCGGAGAATGCACGTCTGGCCAATGGCTCGGCGCGCTCCAAGAACAAGTCGAACAGCGGTGCGTCTTTGGCTGCAGGATCTGCCGGAGAAGCAGGAGCTGGCGCTGTCACCCAGCGCAAGACCAACAATGCCAACAACCACACGACCGAGGCGGCAGGAGGAGCTGCGACAACGGCAGCCAAGTAGGATGGGATGCGGGTGACTGGGGGCAAATGGAGCGAGGAGGAGCCGGTGGCCACCGGCATCTGAGACACCAGTACCACTAGTAGTGGGCACACTTCCCGACGGGCAGGCGCAACAACAACAGCAAACAAACAAAATCCACATACACCCCAAAAACACACCACACACACACACGCAAACACACGCATGTACGCACACACAAACAAACACACACACGCATACAAAAAAACCAAACCAGTTCAGAACGTTTTTATGTTAATTATTATTTTTTATATATAAATCGTTTTTAAGGTTAACAAAAAAGAAACAAAACGAAAACCAAAAGAAATTTCAATAAATGCGAGAAAATTGATGTGTAACGATCCACTTGTACATCGTTATTGGTTACAATTACTATAACTATATGCCTCACAGTTTTTTTTGTTGTTGTTTGTCTTGCTTAACCAAAAAAAAAAAGAAGAGAAGAAAAAACCGTTAAATATAACCATTTAAACGTAATGCTAAAGTTAAGTTATTTTACCAAACGAAATGGAAGATAGCACAGTGGGACTAAACCAAAATCGCTTAGGCAAGAATTCAATAAACGAAGAGTAAAGAAAAAAATGAATAGTTAAAACTATTGTAAATACTGTACTTGTATGTTTCCCATATAAATAAATTTATGCAAAACAAATTACAAGACCCAATCAAAGTGTTTCGAAAAAAGCGGGACGGCACCATCCTGGTTTCGATCTAGTAAATATTAAACGGTTGAGTAAAAAATAATTCTTGTGTTTATTTTGTCTCGCCTCAATTTGTATGAACTACAAGCTAGTTCCTATACATCGCTTCAAAATAGAAATGCATAGTGAAATTACAAAAAACGCCTTATAATCGCTTTTTTTATAAGATCTATTAATGTACAAACTAGAATTAGAACTTATAGGATCAACATTTTGCGAAATCGTTTTATATTTATTGAGACAAATAGTTCCATAAAAAGATTATGACCAATGTCAAGTTTAAATCCTATTTCCAATTCATTTCATTTCGTCTTGTAAGAATTTAAAGTTTATAATGTGACTACTAAATGGGAATAAAATGGTGATTTAAACATCTCCCAAAAGGGGTTTCGGGCGTTAAATGCATATGAGGACGAAGAGTAGAAGTCTTAACATATCCCAGAGCATTCTTCATTAATAAATCCTATTAAAGTTTATTTTCTCTCGTCCAAATTGGTATACACTACACGCTAGATTTTTAGTACTGGTAGCCGTCGGGTTGATAGGGCCGTGCGAAGGGCGTGGGAGCGAAGGGCACGGGCGGTGGACGCCAGTTGGTGGGCGGCGGTCTGGGAGGAGGAGCTGGCATGCCCGGCGGTGCCCAGGCATTTGGCTGCATCATGCGTGGCGGCGGCGGAATGCCCATTGCTGGCGGCAGAGGCGGCTGTCCGCCGGCCATCGGTGGCAGCGGTGGCGGCGGTATTGTGGCTGGGAATGGAGCAGGCTGGGGAACGGGAGGCGGCGGTGCTATCATGCCCATGTTGTTATTCGAAACGGGCACCACCGGCGGCGGTGGCGCCATCATTGGTGGTGGCATCATCTGGCCCGGCATCTGGGGCATCATATTCTGCACAGGTGCATCGGCGAACAATTGATGCGGCCGGTCCGCATGGGCCGATGGATTCTGGGCGGCTAAAAGGCGCTCCGCAGCTGAGCCGTGACGCTCGCCCTTGTGATCCTTCTTAAAGGCATAGGACACGGAAATGGGACGGTTGCACAGGTACTGGCCGTTCATGGCGTCCATCGCCGCATCGCTGGCCTCGAAGCTGGCAAAGTTGATAAAGGCGAAGCTCTTTGACTTGCCCGTCTCCGGATCCCTCATAATCTTCGGCGTCTGCAGAATAACACCAAAGGCGGAGAACGTATCGTACAGCAGCTTCTCGTCGACCTCCACGTCCAAGTTGCCAATGAAGATGTTGGCGCCGACGTCCAGATTCTTCTGATGCGCCGACGCCTTGTTTACGCGAATGGGCTTGCCATAGAGCTTGATCATGTTCATGATCTTTATTGCATAGTCGGCATCCTCCTCGCTGAGGAACTCCACGAATCCGTAGCCCTGGTGCATTTGAGTAACCCGATCCTTGGGCATGTGTACATTCACTGCAAGCATGACGATTAGGGAGGTGGTGAGAACTATACATGTGTGACTAGACTTACCCACGGGTCCTGCCTGCACAAACAGCTCCCAGAGCAGCGTTTCCGACACCTTGTCGTCCAGACCGCCGGCGTAGATGGTGGCATCTGTGGAGGGAACAGAAAAAGCGGGTTTAGGCGTTTCGTAACTGGGGGCAAAAGCTCAGTAGAGGTCAAACCCACCTTGGTTGCGTTCAGCAATTGGACCGGCCGCCATTTCGGAGCTATTTTTATAAACAAAACCAAAAACTAAATTTCGGCGTTTTCAACATGCAAAAATGCTCACAACACAACCCTGAATATCGACACAGGCTATCGATGCCACAAGTCGATATTAATTCGGGCCATCCCAATTATAGTTTCGATTAGCAATCGAAATCGATAGAATAATAAATGTAAATGTATACAAAACGAATCTATTTATTGGTATTGGGCATTAAGTAAATAAAATTTAATAGAGGCGATGCAAAAATATAATTTTCTCATTTAAGCTAACAAATTTAGCTCTTCATTAGAAACAACATATTTATTTAATTTATTTGATATTCTAATCTAAAATATAATAGTGAAAACTTATTCGGATAATTCGAATTAGCTTATTTAAATAATAAGGTATTATTCTTTAACCGATGTTTCGCCCCCCATGCCGTGACATCCCTAATATCGATAGTTCGATTGACCGCGCTGGCCAAGAACCCAACTCTAATTTTTATGTAATGTCACTTTGTTGTCGTTTGTTACAAGAAGCAAGGAAAATTCGTGCTAGAAACCAAAGAACCAAGCCCCCAATATCCGTGCGCTGTGATGTGATAATCAACTGTGTGTAAATTATGAATTGTCATCAGATTTTGAGCGGCGCCTGCAATGCGGGCGACCGGTGCTTCGCCATTGGCTCCGTGGAAGGAATACCATTTACAGTAAGCGTAGAGCCATCTCAATCTGAATCCGGATCGAATTGGGTGAAAATCGTTGGCGGAATGAGCACCATTAGCCGCCCAACCTTCCGGACACGCCCCCCAAATCGTTCGATTAGCCTGAATACATTTTTTAGCACAATCCCAATACGTTTCCAATTGGAAACGGGGCATCATCATCATCATCGTCGCCGTCGTCGTCATTCCAACCAGAACCGATCGCAGCACGTCTTTAATGTTTTTATTTACATATTTGCGTGTGTGTGGTGTGCGTGTGTGCGGTGTGTGTGTGTGTGCGAATGTGTGTTTGAATTTTATATCGTTTTTTATGCCACACTTGGTGGTCAATTAAAAAATCAAATGCAAATGATGAGATAGAGAACTTTTCGTGTTTGCTGGCGCTGTGCAAAAATTCGATAACAACAAAGTGTGCAGCTCGTGTGTGTGGCACAACAAATACAACACAATATTTGTTTTCACCTGCATTTACATACCTGGCCAGCAATTAATTACATTTTTTTATTTTTTTAAGGTCAAGTGCTGGCAGTAAACA
The DNA here is from genome assembly GCF_016746365.2 of Drosophila yakuba. Lineage (NCBI taxonomy): Eukaryota > Metazoa > Arthropoda > Insecta > Diptera > Drosophilidae > Drosophila > Drosophila yakuba. Next base: position 2,246,122 of record NC_052526.2, on the reverse strand, counting down.
AGCCGCACGCTCACATGCGCCAGTTGCAGTGAGAGTGTGTGCTTGAAAGTATATACACATGTATATATAGAAGTGTGAGTAAGTGTGCGTGTGTGTACCCTTCTATTGGTCAGGTGGCCTTTGATGCCCTAATTTCGCAGCTTGCAAGCTGCCCCTCTCCGCACCCACACACCCTTTCTCCCCGCCAGCACCCCCCCCTCAACTCCTTTCGCCGACCCACGTCAATGGCAAATTGGAATTATAAACGGCCATAATAAAAAACGTGAGCACGCATTTATAATGTGCCTAATTCGATCCCTATACTATATAGTACCATATACTCAAAGCAATCTGGTCATTTTTGTATATTAACCCTTTTGCGTTAACCGGAAAAGGTTGGAGAGCCCATTATAAACTTCGTTATGTCAACTTCGAGTTATAAACATTACACATATAGAGACATGTGTACTATATGTGCTATATGTTCAACCAGAATGTTTATCCGATGTAGAGAACAAGGTCTGTGTTTTCCTGCAAACGCAAAGGAAGCATAATTAACTGCTGTGCACATTTCGCCATTCTAATGAGAGGCCCCACGGGGCGTATGTGTACATTCTATATACTATATTCTACTATATTCTATTCTGTAATCAGTACCGCCGTTCACAGTCCCCCGTTCACAGACGAACCAAAACCCACCCACTGCCCACCGCCTTGCGCCATATCATTTGCCATCATTTCAATTTGTTTAATTTCGAATGTTTGCATATGTGTATATTTATTTAGTATACGGTCGGCATGAACACAATACCTGGGCGCCACCTAGCGGGTGGAAGGGGAAACCAAAAAATAATAAACCTATTAAAACCGCATTTGAAGTAGAATTTTAATAGTATAGCTATACCGTTGCATCCATTTTGATAATTTCCGTACAAAAGCCCGGTTTTTTCAGCAGGGAACATATTATAACATAAAGTAATCTTATCTGTGGGGAAACTAATGAGTTGGTAAGCGAAAAGCTGGAAAAACCTCCATTGAAAAGTATCTTCGGTGTTTATTTTTATAGTTAATAATCGCAGTTATGCGCATAAAGTCATCTAGCAGACTACAAGTTAAGCTGACATTTGGGAATGGGAAAACAGAAAGTTAAAAATAAATGCCGACAGAAAAGCAGAGTAGTTGAACCATTTAATGTCCAAAAGTTAGCAGGTGACTAGTTTGTGATGAAGTTGGTAATACCCTTGTTCATCTAAAATCATAGAGAATTCATTGAATAGCAAAATAAGGTTTTTTATTTCATTGTCGCGATAAGCAATTGCAAAAAGATTCCCTATTGATATTCACCATTTATCGCAATTGTAACTAAATAGGGTATCCGTAATCTGCGGAATCAATGAACCAATCATAAAGATAAAGACTCAGATCGTTATGCGGTAAATAATTCCTAGACATTTAATTCATGTTAGTAGTATTCGCACTATAAATAGTATACCCCACCCACCTGAACAGGGTATTCTAATTTCTGCCGACGATAATGAGCATATCAGCGACAGCTCAACAAATAAATCAAACACACTTTAGCTAACCAGGTAACCAAACATGATGTGGCAAGAGCTTTGTCAGCCAGCCTGATAAGCCAGTTAACTGGACAGTTGGGGTATTGTTATCGATATAAGGTTATATACCCGCCCTATATACACATAGCCCACTCGAAAACAAATAGCTGAGAAAGCACACAACGATCGTATAACTCTTAGATTATCTGCAGTACTTACAAAACCCACATTTCTCCATTTTCCAGGCCTACGCCGCCGGCTGCAATGTGGTCATCCTGGCAAGCACCTTCGAGCGCGTCCAGATCATTCCGGGCGCCAACCATGGCTATGTCAAGATATCCGCCCTCGACTGCAGCACCGATACCGGAAAAATAGCAGCAGCCTATGAAAATAAAATTTGCATTTTTGAGCCCACGCCGGTGATTGAGTCCAGCAAACACAATACCCACTTTCTGGATTACAGGTGAGCTATGAATGGATTCAAGAAGCCCAAAGACATACTAACTTGATTTTCTATTTTCCCCCTCCTCCCACAGATGGGTGCAAACGGGCTCATTCACCAGCCACTCGAGCGTGGTGACCCTGTCCTGGAATCTGGAGGGCACACGTCTCCTCACCGGCGGCACCAACATCCAGCTGTGGAAGAGCAAGTCACCCACTCACCAGCAGGAGGAGGAGCATACGGGTGAGCCAACTGCCCAACAGCCCATTTCTACATATATATGTGTGTTTGTGGCCAACTATCGATTTGCGTGGGCGGAGATGAATCACAAATGCAAATTGGTTGCAATGGGGTTTTTGTTTTTTACGTTTTATAAATCGTTTTGTCGTCAGTGGGGTGTTTCCGTTTTATTGACCGATTTCATAAAAGCATGTACAAGTTCCTTAAAAATTTCTCTTCTTGCGTACTGTAAAATTTGATTTTTGGCTTTTAAGACCTCCATACCTTTATTTGCCTTTGCAATAAGAAGCGATATGCTCGGTTTTTTGTTTAGTCTATGTTCTGTTTATGCAAACCATCAGCGGATGATACTGAAACTCTGCTTGCTGAATTTCCATTTGTAATTATTTATTTGATATCAGTCCACTGGCAATAAAAAAGCTGGCATTGTATATATGTATTTCTTGCGTTGCAAATTCCTTGTCCAAGAATCGCCGTCTAATCAGTATCTGTTTTTCGAATAGGTGTCAAGTTCGAGATTGGCGAAAGCAAGGAGCCCAAGCAGTCAAGCAACGCCCAATCGGAGGATGTGTCCACGTGGGAGAACATATGGAGCTGCCAGACGGCCATACCCATTTACCATATGGCATTTAGTCCGGACGGAACGCTTTTCGCCACCTGCGGACGCAACGATCGTCTGGTGAAGATCTGGTATGAGAACAAACAGGTCCTATTCCCTGCCAAGGGTTCCTCCACCGCCGGAACGACGGCATCGGGTCGCCACGGAGTGGACGATGGCACCGGCTCCAGCTCTGGCGGAGAGCTGAACTTCACCTATGTGTACATCGCCCATCCGCGAGCCGTATCCAATATTGTGTGGCGCAAGACGAGCAAGTACATGCCCAAGGGCTCGGTGGCCAATATGCTGGTGACGTCCTGTCTGGACAACATCTGTCGCATCTGGATCGAGACGGTGCTGCCGGACGATGGGATGGTGAACATGACCCAGTTCGATCCAATGGCCTCGCAGAACCCAAAGTTTCGTACGCATCGGCACAAGCATCGGTTCATGCAGCGGCTGAAGCACATGAAGACCTGCTTTCATATACGTCGGCATATGAAGGCCGGAGCGAATGCCGGGACGGGCGCGGCCAGTGGAGGCGCTGCGAGTGGCGGAGGACCAGCAGGTGCAATGGGCGCCATGGGTAGCTCCCCGGCCAGCTATACAAACTATCTGGGACCAATACCCTCGCTACCATCCTCGTGCAGCGTACACGATTTTCACTCTTACGGATTCCAGGGATCGGGCGTTACACCCGGTATGCACTTCCACCTGGCCGCGTCGATAAATGCGGAAACGGACATCCCGCTGGTGCCATCGATGCAGACCAGCGATCCGGCCAACCAGAATGTCTTTATCCTGCACTGGCTGAACAACAAGGAGATGCATTTTACGCTGCAGGCGGAGGCCATACTTCAGGAGCTCACGAAGAAGGTGATCGACGAGGAGAACGGTCATGGGAACGCCTCCTCCGGCGGCGTTGATCTGCCGGACGATGCACACGGTTCCCACTCGCAGGCGCATGCGCACAAGAAGTACCTGCGCTCCTCCAAGTCGGTGTCCGTGGACGACAGCGGCGAGGAGTTCAGCCGGTATTCGCAGCACACGGCAGGCACGGGAATGGGTGGCGGAGGAGGCGTTGCCGGACTGCATCTGAACTCCATGTCCAACACGACGTCACAGAACTCGCTAAACAATGAGCCGGCCCATCCGATCACACAGCTGGTGGATTCACTGGACAATAAGATCGAGTGCTTGCTGCGCGACTGGCACCAGAGTCCGGATCTGCTCTTCGCCATTCACCCGGTGGACGGTAGCTACCTAATCTGGGTTATCGAGTGGCTGGATGACTACTATCCCGGTTCGTTCAGGCAGGCGCAGGTCTCCTTCTCCACTCGTATTCCTTCGGCCTTCCCTCTGGGCGACGCCATGTCCATGTCCACCACGGTCAGCCTCTTCAACACGGGCACGCATCCGCTGGCCTTCCGCGACATAGCGAACAATGTGCGCAGCAAGGATGAGTTCCACAAGGGACACGCGGATGATTCCTCCCTGAAAAGTGACCAGCACTCGGGGCAGACCTTTGAGAGGCACGACGAAGAGCAGGAGGATGCTGCCGATGTGGAGGATGGCGACCGCGAAGGAGACGCAGACCAGGATGAGGCTGGTGGCGATCGCAGTGCTGCGGCTAGTGGAGTCGGAGGAGCGGAGCACAGCAGTAGCTCGCAAGATTCGGCTGCAACTGGCGCCAGTGCATTGCCACTGAACGTGTCTCCCTCGGTTTCCATGGTGACCAAGCACTCGAACGGAACCCTCAATCTCTGGCAGCTAACGTTCGCCTTTAAGACGAAGTTTACCCAAGTATTAAGCATTGGCCACGTGAGCCGTGCCTCCGGGCATCGGTTCCGGGTGAACGACATCACCTGTCACCCGGTGCTGCCGCTGCTCGTCTCCACCTCGCACCACAACCTGCCCGATTCGGAGGCTAAGTCGCCAATGTCACCGTTTGAGCAGCCCCTGAGTGGTGGACTCACCTCGGGCGGAGGAACAGGAGCCGGTCCCTCTGGTGGTTCCAATGGAGACAAAGATGTATTTACGCCCACGGGCTTCTGTTCGGAGCTAATCCTCTGGCGTGTGGACTCCGTGGGACCGCTGTGCCATTCGGGCGGGGTCAGCGAGCTGGCTAGGATCAACTCGCCGGAGATCTCGGCCTTCAGCAATGTGGCCTGGATTCCCACCCTCCTGCCGAGCACCACACTGGGCAGCTACAGTAACTCTCCGTCCGCCTGCTTCGTGGCCAGCGATGGCGAGAACCTGCGCGTCTACCAGGCGGTGATCGATGCCCGCACCCTGCTGGCTGAGATCTCCTGCTCGGAGAACCTAAACACGTTGCACAAGTCGCATTCGCTGTCGTCGATGATCTCGAATGCTTCGTCCACGATGCGGGCCCAGCGATCGGCGCTGCACGACAAGCTCAAGGTTGTGTCCCAGCAGTCGACGGCGAGACCCGGTTGCATTTTGCAGCTGGACGCCATCTCGGATGCCAAGCACGACTGGCAAAATACGCAGTTCCTGCACGTGTTCCAGGCGCAGTTGATTACGGGTGGCCAGCGAACGCCCCAGACGGATCCTCATGATCTGGAGGAGCCGCGTCTGAACGCACTGCTCGAGTCGGACATGGACGCCATTGTCGATTTGCAGCGGAATGCGGACTTTGAGGAGCCCTTCTACATTGTGAACATCGAGAAAACCCTGCGCGGCAGCACCATTCACATGTGGCGAATAGTCATTAGCTCGAAGCAGCAGAGCTCGTTCCTTTCCGAAACGGCCATGTATGTGCCGGATAGCAACCTCACCCAGGAGCCAGATGAGGATGGTGCTGGTGGAAATCCGAATCCCAGGCGAATGTCACAGGGAGCCGAAACGCTGACGGGAGCCGAGCACTTCGGTCCACAAGTGGAGGCGCCGCACATCTCGATTACCACCAAGAAGGTGTGTACCCAAGAGCTGCCTCTGCCCGAGGGCGTGGACGTCATCCATGCCTCTCCGGCCGCCGGTCACCTGAGCAGCTCCAGCATTTACCCAGCCTGCTTTGCGCCGTACATCATTGTGACCGCCTGCTCGGATTCCATATCGCGTTTTTGGAAGTGTGAGCCCATCGGTGATGAGGATGATCCGGATACAGAGGGTGATGCCTATCACTGGAGCGAGTGGAAGATGTTCAGTCGCATTCAGCATTCCGCCATCGAGATTCCGGGCCAGCCGCTGAACATCAGTGCGGCCTATTCCGGCCGGATAGCCTGTGCCTACAAGTACGGCAAGAGTTTCACACGACCCAACAAAGGACCCGATCCGGACTCGCGTTATGTGAACCTCTGCGTGGCCATCTACGAGTGCGAGAGCTCCGGAGGTAGTGAGTGGGTGCTGGAGGACACCATTCACCTGAAGAATGTCCATTTGCCGCGAATCAACATTGGTCATGGCATCGATCTGAGTTACCTGCACGACAGTCGGCTGCTGGCGAAGAAGCAACGACTGAACCAGGTCCTGCACACCTTCGCCCACGATTCGGAGAGCAGATCCCCACGGAGTGGCGAGACCACACCTGAGTTGGCCGTCAATAGGCAACCGTCGGCCGCTGCCTCAGGCTTGCTAACTGTGCCCAGCTTCAGTACGCTGCAATCCCTGCGGAAGAGCATCGCCGAAAACGGGAACACTTGTCCGCTGACCCAGAAGCATCTAGTCCAACTGGACTGGGTGAGCAAGGAGGATGGTTCTCACATCCTAACCGTCGCGGTGGGCAGCAAAATACTGCTGTACACCCCTGTTAGCTCGGACATTGCCCAGGCAAACATCAAGGCGATGAAGGAGTCGCGTTCAGTGAATCGTCCCATCCTGCGAAAGGCCAGTTCCCTGGCGCAGCCCAACTTTGTGGACGAGATCCGTTGGATGAAGTTGCGCCAGATAGATCTTCAGACCGCCGACGGTCTACCGCCGCTGCCCATGCAGATCTCTTGGGTTCGCGATGGGATTCTAGTGGTGGCCATGGACTCCGAGATGCACGTCTACTCGCAGTGGAAGCCGCACTATTCTTCGCACTTTGCCGCCGCGGCTGCTGCTGGCGATGATGTACCGGATACCCGTAACCTTAGGGACGAGGATCTCCGCTCACTGGCCAATGAGTCCACACAGCTGCGGCTCAAGAATGTGGCATCCATGCCTCTGATAAGCAAAGTGAGCACGGCCAATTTGCAGCTGCTGTCGCACGACAAGAAGCGTCGTCTCGGCAACACCAGCATGGCCAACATGAACGGTGCCGGCGGCGCAGGAGGAGCTGGAACATATGGCGGTGGCGCTGATGACGGTGGCAACGATGACTACATGACGGACTTCGGTCTGTTCCAGGCCTCTCGCATTGCCTGCCCAGTGCTGCCGCAATACCATCCCAAGCAGCTGATGGAGCTGCTTAACTGTGGCAAGATCCGTTGGGTGAAGGCCATCCTGGCGCATCTGGTGCGCTGCATGAGTGGCAACAGTTCGAGCACGGTTGGCCAGGACGATGATGGCTATGCCAGACAACGCAGCTGGTCGAGATCCCGCACCCTAAGCATTAGCTACACGGCGGATCAGAACATCCAGGCGGAGCATCGCGGCAGCACCACCCAAATTCCCGAGGAGCTGATGCTGGACTATGCGGAAATCAACTCGATTCCACCGTTACCCTTGTGGGTGCTCCTTAATGCGGATCGTGAAACGCCGGGTCAGAGCAACAACTATGCTGAGGGCGATAAGGACTACGACGAACTCTTCGACATGCACAACTCGGAGGACAATCTGGATGAGCTGCTGAGCGAGGGTGACGAGAAGAAGCGCCAGGAGCGCCGTCTCTCGCTGCCCGAGAAGCACTCCATTTCGCACTTTGGTCCGCGGCAGGGTCAGCTTCTATCGCGCCTGCTCACCCACACCCATTTGCCGGGGCTCTCCTCGCTGGACCAGATGCATCTGCTGGCATTGGCCGATACGGTGGCCACGTGCAATACGGACTTCTCCGACAAGTTTGCCGCCGATCAAGGCAAGTCGGGCGGAATGGCCGGTGGAGCGGCATCGGGAGCTGTTAAGGACGGCAGCACCAGTACTGACTCCCTGGATGATTGTGGACTACGCTTTTTGTTGGCCATGAAACACTTCACCTACCTGCTGCGCTGCCTGCCGCTCCAGCAGCGGGCGCAGTTCCAGCGCCAGGGCGTGGGCACCTCCAACATCGTGTGGGCCTTCCACTCGGAGAGCGAGGAGGAGCTGCTGAACCTCATTCCCAGCTACACCAAAGGCGATCTCCGCTGGGCAACGCTGCGGGATCTGGGCGTCGGCTACTGGCTGAAGAACATCAACACTCTGCGGCGATGCGTGGAGAAGCTGGCCAAGTGTGCCTACCAGCAGAAGCAGGAGCCACTGGACGCGGCCATCTATTACCTGGCCATGAAGAAGAAGTCCCTGGTCTGGGGTCTGTTCCGGTCACGTCGGGACGAGAAGATGACCGCCTTCTTTGGCAACAACTTTGCCGAGGATCGCTGGCGCAAGGCGGCATTAAAGAATGCCTTTGTGCTGTTGGGCAAGCAGAGATTCGAGCACGCGGTGGCCTTCTTCCTGCTGGCCAATAGCCTCAATGATGCCATCGAAGTGTGCATGAACAAGCTGGAGGACTTCCAACTGGCACTGATCATAGCTCGACTCTATGAGGGCGACGGCGAGGGCTGCTACTACCACCACTTGCTGCATGAGCACATTTTGGGCACGGATGCGGAAACCGGACGCTGTGATCTCAGCCGCGCCCATCCCGATCCTTTCCTGCGCTCGATGACCTACTGGACGATCAAGAAGTATCAGGAAAGCCTGAACACCCTGCTCCTGAACAACGTGGGCAGCCTGCACAGCAGCTACAGGGAGGAGGATCTACTGCGTCCCGAACCACAGGCCACAAATCCCAATGTCTTTAACTTCTACATCTATTTGCGCACCCATCCGCTGCTCATCCGGCAGAACATCGCCTTGTCGGCGCAGGAGAAACGCATTGCGCATGTGGTCTTGTCCGGCTTCAATTATGCCGGCGATGCTGCTCCCAGTGCCGTGGCCTGCGACAAACAGCTGCAGCTGGAGGATTCAATAACGCCCATCGAGCGGCAATTGTACTTCACCACCGCACATGGACACTTCAAGAGCGGCTGCCCGGCTCTGGCGCTGGAGGTGCTCAACAAGCTGCCCCAGAAGATCAGCGACGATTCCGGTGGCAGTGTGGCCGGTAGCCAGGCGCAGGAGCGTGCCCAGCAGAACAAGGAGGAGCTGATCAACACGGGAATCATGGACCAGTGGGGAGCAACTCCAGCCGCTGCGTCAAACACTGCAGATGCCTTCGACTGGGGCGCACCCGTGTCCAGCGAGCCGGAAGCCAAGTTCGAAATCAAATGGGATGATGAGGACGAGGAAGAAGACCCAGATCTGGAGCCGGACGAACCGGAGCTGGCCACCCCGCAGCCGCAGGCCTCTATCCTAGGCAGAGGCAAATCGAATGGCAACGACACCAAGATGGACATTATGGCGCAGCAGCTTAAGTTCGTCGCCTGTCTGAAGATCCTCATGGAGGAGTTGTCCACGCTGGCCACCGGCTTCGAAGTGGATGGCGGGCAGTTGCGCTACCAGCTGTACATGTGGCTGGAACGGGAGGTGGAGGCGCTCAAGCAGCTGTGCAACTACTGCAGCCAAGCGGAGCAGTCGAGTCACGAATCGGGCGATGCTGATGCCGAGGCCAGGGACAAGGAGATGAACGCCAGCATCTATCCCAGCACCGAGCGACCTACGCTTCACGAGATCCTCATGCAGGACAAACAGGACTTTGAGGCCAAAGTGATGCGGGCGGCCAAACGCAAGCGATGGCTCAAGGGTAAGCTCATCTTCGATACATCCTTTTGTACGTATCTAATGGAATACGTTCTTCTCTAGCCAACGAAACCCTACTTCGCACACTGCTGAGTTATTGTTCCCTACATGGCGCCAGTGGCGGTGGCCTGGCATCCGTGCGCATGGAACTGGTGCTGCTTCTGCAAGAGCTCCAGCAAGAGAAGACCCAACAGCAGCTACTGAGTCCGTTGCCCTTCCCCACCACGTTGCCCCTGCTCAGCGCCTGTGTGGCGGGCAACAAGACGGTGATCGCTGATCCCATCAAGTACCTGCAGTCCCAGACGGTGGACATGCTGCAAAGCATCATTAAGGTGCTGCCCTTCCCGGGAATCGAGCCCAGTGCTTTGAGCGAGATCTTTGTGCTGCGCGATCTGGCCGTGGCGCTGTCATCCTGCATTTACCAGTCGCTCTGCGATTCTGAGAGCTTTGTGGTAAACAACTCGGCCTTCAACGGTTACCCCAGTCCGGGAATGGAGAATATAGCCAAAATAAACTCATCGTTCGAGTGCAGCTATCTGGTGGGCAGCCGGAATGCCTATGGCCGCAGGCGCAAGTACTCCACGGATGAGCCGGCGGGCGTGTGCACCACTCCATCCAAGTGGCCGGGTGTAACCAATCTGCGTGCGCTTTTGGCGCGGGAGAAGGATGAGGATGTGCCCAAACTGAATGTGCTGCTGCTGGAGTCCTTTGTTTCTACCTATATGGCGCTCTTCATTTACTCGCTCTCCACCTGCGATAGCCGTTTGTTGTACCGCCTGAGTGGCCAGAGTTTCAACAACGAGACCTGGTCCACTCTTTTCGGCGGCGGCATGAAAAAGTTGCTCATTAAGCCCGCTGCTGCACCGCCCCCCACTCAAATGGTGACCGGAGGAGCAGTGGCAGGAGCTGGTGGAGCAAGTGGCGGTACTGGGTCCACATCGGAAGAGCCGGCTGATGAGAATAGCGTTTGGAACACAGTTACTTCCATTACAAAACAACGCATGAAACTGAACATGAAAATCCTAGGCAGCTTCAGCCAGAACAGCACTTCAAGCAACATGAAGGAGGACAAGCCCACGTACCGGGAGCAGTTCATGCCGCCGGAGACGTCCATGCTCTCCTACTTCCTCACCAAACCGCCCACAACCGGTAGGTATTTGAGTATCCACGTAATTGGTCGCTAGGTAACATGGCTAATCCCTTTTAGAATGCGATGACTACGACACGGACGACTCGCACGAGTCGGACAACGAGGAGGAGGAGGAGGATGACGATGATGTGAATGTGAGCCGATCGCAGCTAAAGGCCAAGGATAACACGGAGCACACTAATCCCACGTCGTACTCGTGGAGTATCCTGCGCCTGGCGCTCATCAAGATTAGCACGCACAAGATCCAGGAGCTGGTGAAGGTGGCCGGCATCGAACTGCAGGGTACTTGTAACATTTCATCCATCCACTCGCCATCATCCACTAAAAGTTCCCTCCTATATTGTCCACCCGTTTCGTGCAGACTTGCCTGTGATCAGTCCACTCTCCCACGAGGTGCTGAGGACCCTCAATCGCTGGCAGGACTTCGCCCTGAGCGACCTAATAGCCCGTGGGCCACCGTCCCGAAATTATATACCAGGATGCTATGCGGAGAGCGGCATCAACGGATTGGCCATCCACAAGTACCGCTCGCTCCTAAATAAGGACAACACTCCATTCGTTTCCGGTTCATCTGCTGGACCCATCCGGCGACTGTGGAACTATCTGGTGCGTCAGGAGCCTGCCCAGGAGGTCTTCATTAAGAGCATCTTTGGCAAGAACATGGAGCCCAGCACGCGGGGATCGCACCACACCCACAACGACAACGAGACGGATGAGGGTGAGTCGTTTAACAGTCTGTGTTTATGGTTATTTTAATAAACTTTTCTGTGCAGGTCAATCGCATTCGACCATCGAGAATACCGACCACATCCGCATCATTCACAAGGATCACGAGTCTATATTGTCCTTCTGCTTAAAGAACAACAGCTCCTCGATGATTGCCTTTGCAAATCCGCGTGAGATCCAAGAGTTTGACATCTCACTGCTGCTGGAGTCGCCGAATTGGTACGAGGACGAGTGCGACTACGATATGATGAACCTGTCCAAGGACGCGGACACCAACAGCTCGTCCTTCCTGATCATTCAAACGCAGGAGCAGTAAGTCAAGCTAAAACAAATTGCATCATGCGGAATTTTTCAATGGTTTTTATGTGCAGAAACCAATTTGGAGGTAGCAGCAATGCCTACAGCGAGTCCAATGCCAGCACACAAAGTGCTTCGCAATCGGGACGCGGCACATCCATGGTGGGTAATCCTCGCAAGCATTCTATGATTAATTGCAATGACGGCGCTTATTCTAAACAGGTGCTGCGTCACAAGGTGGACAATGTGAAGCGCATGAGCGCCCATCCGCTGATGCCGTTGTATCTCACTGGAGGTCAGGACGGATCCGTGCAGATCTGGGAGTGGGGTCACCAGCAGCCCGTCTGCTCGCCCCGTACCTCGGGTACCTTTGCCAAGGTGACGCGGTGCCGCTTCTCGGAGCAGGGCAACAAGTTCGGCATCGGTGATGGCGACGGCAAGCTCAGTCTCTGGCAGGCGGGCATCGCCTCACAGAACAATCGTTCGTTTATAGTGAGTTGGCACACGATCGGGCTCCATCCCTGACCCTAAACCCTTCTAATCCATGCCCTCTTACTTTGCAGAGCTATCAGTGCCACAACAAGGCGTTGTCGGATTTCGTGTTCCTCGGCTCGTGCAGTCTCCTGGCTAGCGGTGAGTTGTGATGTTGTAACACCGCCTGTTCCCAAAAGAGCCCCTTTTACATTGCATCTATTTTGCAGCTGGTCAAAGTTCCGAGAACAAGAACATCAACATCTGGGACACATTGCTGCCCCACAAGAAGTCCTGTGTATCGGGTATGTTTGATGTTAGCCAATGTCATGGGGTTTTTAATGTCTGAGCGCTTTTAATTTCTTTTACAGCCTTCACCTGCCACGACCAAGGCTCGTCCTGTCTGGTGTTTGCTCCGCAGCACCAGGTGCTCATCTCGTGCGGCAAACGCGGCGACGTTTGCGTCTTCGATGTGAGACAACGTACGCTGCGCCATCGCTATCAGGTGGGTTATTGGCATACAAATCGGTTTAAACGATTGGTAATCCTGTTTAATTCCTCGACAGGCCCATGATAGCACCATCAAGTGCATTGCTCTGGATCCGCATGAGGAGTTCTTTGTCACTGGTTCCATTGAGGGTGACATAAAGGTGGGTTTCTGTGGCTTGGCAACTTTTGGCGACCTGTTTATTAATCCGTGTTTATCCGGCAGATCTGGGACATGAATCAGTTCATGCTGATCAATACGTTCCCGCATGAGCATGCCAAGAACGGGTTCTTCAAGCACACTGGCCAGGGCGTCAGCCAGGTGTACGTGGATGCCTTCGGGCGGCTCTTCTCGTGCGGCTCCGATGGCTGCATGAAGGTCCGTCTGCTGGTGGAGAAGGACAACATTGTCCACTCCGTGTATTGAAAGCTGTATTCTATCCGTTACATTTCTGGCGCGAATCCAGCCGGTTTCCGTGCCCAAATCGGTGTCCATTTGCCGCAGCCAAGTCCGTGTTTCTGCTCCCGTGCTCGTCTGTTTTTATATGTGCCGCGGCAAAAGGGACGCGATGCGAGTGTCCTACGATATGTGTATTCTTTGTTAATCGTTGATTATTGTAACATTTTTAATTGTATTTCAATTTCCTACACGTACAGTTATAAAACTATATATATATATATTTTATTGCTACTTTTATTTGCATAATGTATTGTTTATTTTTTTTTGCCCGTTTCCGATTTGCTATTTAATGTTTTTCCAAACGACGAAACAAAAAAAACGAAACTTGTGTCTGACTCGATTCGCTTGATTCGTTTCATGTTCTTTGAGTATTTCCTAAACAGACTATAAACTATACACTACTATACAGATACAAGATATATATATATACATAAATATATTATATACATCTATTATATGCTTTAAATCAATTAATTATTATTATACGATATACAAGACATTCGACAGTATGGTAATTGATATGCTTACGAATATATATTACGATCTATGTCTTTGTGTTGAGCTTTGTGCAAAAATTTGTCTGTTGTTGAATCAATCAAGATATATGTATACCTAAAACAAAACTAAATGAATTAACTAAAAATAAATAAAGTGCAAAATGAATAAAAAAAATTATTTAAACCAATAGCCGAGCGTTGTCTTTTTCTTCTGTGAATGGAAATATGAAACAGCACAAACAGGATGTGCTTTGCCATATATGAATCCATCCATTTGCCCAATAATATACACATCAAATTCACTGAATGCTTCCATTTCCGTTTGCCATTGAAAAGTGTTTTTCTTATTTCATCTTTATTATTTCATTTCTGTGTTTTTGCTTATTTTTGTTTTTTTTTCATTGTTAGACAATCAAACGAATTAGACGCTACGCCTTATATGGGCCTTTAATAATAAAACTAGCAAAGTTGAAAAGTTCACAGGGGAGACAGACAGAGAGATAGATATATAGATAGAAAGGCAACAAAAACATAGATGGTAGCCAAAAAAAGAATTATTATGGATCGGATCGGATCGGCTGATCGAGCGGAAACGTTGGCATCCGTTGAAAACAGCTTTATAGCATGTGTGTAGTATACATCGAAGTAGGGTAAGATAAACTGGGTAGTACCGAATCCGGAGTGTGGTCGTCATGGGGGCCCCGTCTATTTGGCCGGAACGCGTTGTCATCGTAATCGCATCGCATCGGATCGTATTGGATTGGATTGGATTTACGACCTCGGCGGCTTTATTAGCTTGCTGGTGGGCGGTGGCAGCTTGCAGAAGCCAGCCGCATCGAAAACGGGCAGCAGTTCCCTCACCCGTCCGGGAATCGAGCCATCGAGCATTCTGCGAACGAGAAAAGGGCTTAAATCAACTACTTAACGTATAATATTAGTCTAGAAAGAACTTTGTTAAGAACCAGTTGCGAAAGGTATACCAAACCTCTTGTAGCCAATTTACCTGCGCTTGTAATCGATCTTGGCGCCCTTTAGCGAGATGTTGGCCTCAGTGGGAAAGAACGTGGCATCGTAGAAGTTAAGTCCGTTCTGCAACAGGATGTTGTACTCATCCATGGAGGCCAGGGTTACCCGGATAACGGCTGGCGGCAGTTCTCTGCGCTCAGGACGCTCGGCCTTCTCGATGGCATCGCCCACCACAGAGCCCACGCTCTTGGAGACGCCTGCAAAGTGGATAGGGAATTATTTGGCCATTTCACGGCAGGATTTACCAACTAGAGGCTTGCAAGGAGAAGGAAGGGAATGAGGGCAGAGGGTCGGGTCATAATTTCAATATTTTTTCACATGTTACCAATTGGAGGGTACTTTACTTCGGAGTGCCGCTCGGCGCAGCGTCTGGGTTGGCGTGTGCAGCAGCTGGATCTGCTCACCTTCGACGCCCTTGTCCCCGCCGGCGGAGGAGCTGCTGGCGGCGACGGCGGAGGAGCTGCTGGCGGCATTGCTGGCGAGGCTCGAATAGATGTGCAGCCGCACCACCTCCACCACCGAATCGAACTTGTACATGGCATGCCGGATATCCTCCACGGGCAGATCCTCGGGCACATCCAGCACGTACAGGGTGAAGGTCTTCCTGGGCCGACACGGTATGGCTATCTGTGGGTCACACAAGAGAACGAAGGGAGAACGGAGAGTGACTGCTGCGCATGCGCATGGTTAGGCTAAGCTACATATGTAGGTCGATCGATGGATATATGGGGATTTTGTTTTTTATTTTTTCTGAGGGTAATGTCTGTGTTTGTGTGCTGGGTCAATTCCAATCTCAGTGGAGCGTCATCAGTCGATGTGGTTATACAATGTGGATATACTCACGCTGCGCGAGAATGTTTGCTGCAAAATGGGGTAGAATAAAATTTGCATGTTTCACTTGTCGGTTGGGTTAGTCTGGCCAAAGATGCTCGGATGATCTGAATGATCGAAGGATCTGATGAGGTGGCATGTGTGGCATTGGCAGTGAAATGGACAGTGATGGGAAGTTCTGGGAATTTCTGGGTCTCGGGCATAGCCCCATTCGGGTGCAACGAATCTCCAATAGATAATTTTGGTCTTGAACTTTTCATATTTAACATTATGCTCGTATTTTGTGCTTTAGCGAAGGTTTTGCATAAATATTTCTGAAAGTCAGAAGTCTGCATTTGTAAACGATAAAAGCATTTAGTATTGAATTCGAATTACTGATCATAATTTTGGAATCTGTGGGCACGTTTTTAGTTACACTTATGATAGATACCCTCTCTCTCTCGCAGGACTTTCGAGCTGAATTGAGAAGGTGTTGCACCTCTAACCTCACTGCTGTGGCACATACCTTGTGCCCCATAATGCCCTTCCAATCACTGGAGATGTGGGTGTGGGTGGATGGGCTCACCTTGCGGTAGAATCGCGCCCCGGTGACCTTGTGGAAGCCCTTCTTGAACACCGCCTGATAGTCATCTGGGTGTGAGAATTTAAACAGAATGCCTGTAGCGGTTTTGGTCAAGCTGAAGCATCCCTTGAATGCCATCTTCTCGCAGATGAGGGCCGCCCGCTCCATGGACAACTCGTAGGATGGGGTCAGTAGGAAGGCGCCTGTAAGTACGATTACGTTCTGGTTAAGCTACGTGGTTAGTCTCTCCAACTACCGGGTTAGTAAAATGGCTAATTCGAAATGGCACTTGAAATACTGATTAGTAGTATTATCCAAAACTTCAGTTTATCTAAACACAAGTTTATCTGGTTTTCTAAGCCCATAAAAATGGACATATCTCTCTGACAAACGGACACTTAGTGATTTAGGATCTAATAACTTTAATGGTAATCCCCTGGAAATAGTTATAATAGTATAGAATTAGTTGGGCCATGGCCACCTTTAGTGAGGAAGTTATCCGGCGACGAGACCTCCGAGTCGGAGTCATCCTCCCGCTTGTCCGTCCACTTGGGCTCCGCGGACAGCTTGTGGGCGGCCACCTTGGTGATGATGCCCGTGGGTCGTTGCCGCGGGAACTCGTTCTTTTCGCACTCCAGATCGGATGTGTTGCCCAGGAACGACATGTTCGTAGCTTGGATTGTGCCACACAGAAACAAACAAAAAAAATACTCCAAAAAAAGATTCGAAAACGGTTCGAAAAACGATCGCAATTCGCTGAGGCGGCAGGCGTTTGGGGCGATAATTTTGAAGCAACTGAAATGTAGCTGCGCTTCCAAAGCGCTTTTATACGCTTGGTTGGGCCCGCTTCGCAGCGCATCTTTGGCTTCTAGGTTTGGGCACCGATCAGCGAAATGAAAGTCCCACACACGCGTACAACTGGGGCCAAGCTGCCAGAGATTTTTCCAAATTGTATCTGGCACAAAGATAGGTAAGCAATCCAAAGGTTAAAGTCAATTTTTCAAAAATGCATTTCAATAAAACGAGTCGTATACGTGATTTCTTAACCCTGGCATGCCAAAATTACGTATACGCCTGTTTGCATTTGTAGTCACTAACTTACAAATGGCTTGCTGAATTATTAACAAAATGTACAAATTTGAAATGAACAAAAGTTAACTACCATTTTTGCCAGTGCTGTGGGCACGGGTTATGCGATCATGTCGGATGTCTCTGAAATTGGAAGTTGGTTCTTACAATTAGACGACGGCACATTATTGTCTGTTTGTTATTGATCCTCTCCCGTTGGAGTGGGCGAACCAAAAGCTGTGATGGCATGGGGTTGGGGCTGGGAACAGATTGGATTGGTTTGGCTCAATGGTGCAGATGGGCACCCAGACTGGGTGATTGGGTGAACGGGTGGTCGGGCCGCAGGTTGACGCCATCGACATCGCCATCGCCATATAGCCAAGATCTAGCTGCGACGGCGGCGGCGCCAACTGTTGCGTAAAATTCAAGAACACGGCTATACAACCCAAAATGGAGCCACATGCCCGCCGAATTGCGAATTATATAACGAGCCCATATCGCATATGGGCACTCGGGTATCAGCTGGCGGCAAAAGGAGCCCAAACGGGATCAAGGGCATTCGGTACTTGGATTTCGACCTCGGCACACCAAGGTGCCACACACAAATTGGCCACTGGAGCCGGAATGAATCTGCGCCAGACATGGAAACCACTGCATTTGCGATATTATCAGCGGATAAGGCAGTCAACTTTCCAACATGATATCATATTGCCCCACAAGAAAATTCAATTGGTAAAAAATCTATAATTACTTAAGATTAACAACACACAAAATACGAAACACAAGTGATTATTTTGTTTTTTTTTTGTTCATTTTATAATATGTGGTTTATTAATAAATTAGTTTATTTAAATTAATTTTGTCAGTTTTCATTTTTGAATATTTATAATATTTTTGTTTGCTTCTTTTTGTTTGCCTTCCTTCGTTTAAACAAAATGTGTCCTTCGCTTAATAATATTGTAATAATCGTAGTAATAATAATAATAATAATAATAAACTACTAAAGTGTTATACATGGCAACATTTAATTTCATTTCGTTTCGATTCGGTTCGTTTCGTTATGGATTTGGTTTTGGTGTTGGATGGATAAACAAGGACCTTACGATCGCAAGGATCGGGATCAACTGGGAATCGGCATTAACTGATTGATGGAACTGAACAGCAAGCAAAAGTGTACGTCTCTCGGATTTGATCGTCTTCTATATGATGAAAGGGGATTGGATTGGATTGGTTTGGATTGGAGTTCATTGCTCGAAAGTGTTATACAATTGGTATGATTTATATATATATATATATATTTTTATAATCTTTATACGCTGTTATATATATTGGTGTGTATATACTATATAGTAATATAAGCATTTCGTGGAGATCACTCTTTTGTGTCCTAGTGTGTGTGTGAGTGTGTGCGTGTGTGTAGTTTTGCTTGCTAAAAAAGTCTGATTTTTGGGTAGAAAAAGGGTGGATAAATCATATATCACTAGCTCTTAAAAGACATGCGCTGCCAATAACAACAAGAATTGAGTATCGCTATCATTACCGTTAATCGTAATCGTTATTTTCTTTCGGTTGGCGAGGGGAGGCTGTGGGGGTCACGGGGGAGCATTGGGGTAAGCACACATTTACATACTTACATACATACATACACAACAACTACGTTAATAACCGATACAAATGTTAACAATTATGCGGCGGATCGATGGACATAGCAGTACACTATATCGCACAAAAGTACCCCAACGACCTTGGCGACGGGCGGGGGCGGTGCAAATCATCGGGGAGCTTTTGGGGGTGTGGATAGGTGGCTAGGGGGCTAGGGGGCTAGGGGGCGGGGAGCATCTAGGCATTTTCTCGAAGCGGGGACTTTAGGCAGGTGGGACATTCATAGAACTTACATGGCAAAACATTAGATTCGTATAGTAGTTTTCCGAATTACTCCGACTCATCATTCTGCTCCTTAGCGTAATTAGTTATTTTTTCTTAGTTTTTTGCTGGTTTTCTTTTTCCTTTTTGTGTTTTTTGGATTGTTTATGGTTTTGGTTTACTTCTTGTGCCAAGCGTACACACTCATTTATATTCAATTTAAACATATACGTATTTAATTTGTATGTATATTTAAGTATAGCCTAATTTTTCGGTTTTATTTTCCCATATTTTGCAAAAAGCAGCATAAACAACTTTTGTGATTCTCATTTATCTTAGCATTTGTATAATTTTTCGATTATATTTTATATGCATATGTTTTCATTTTCTTATTATTTCTGTTTTCGTTTGCATTACACTTAGCCGGCGTTTTGTTTTTTGTTTTAGCACGATATAGGTATTATTATTAACTATATAAATCGATGAATTTCCAAGTTTCAATGGTTCGAAAAAAAAATCAAAAGTTTCATTTCCAATTGTTTTCATATATTAGGTGCATTTTTTTCATGTTCTTTTGTGTTTTTTTTTGCTTTCTTGTTTTGTGTTTCGATATTACATACAAGTACATACAGCTTAGGTGTAAGGGCGGGGGGCGTGGCAGGGGGCGTTAAAAGCTTGCCTTGACTATATAAAACTATGGGTGTGTGTGTGTTTTTGTATTTCTGTGTGGCGGGGGAGTGACAAAACGAACAAAAAACGCTTTGAACTGACTAGAGAAGATCTAAAATTCGGCTTAAATTCCAGTCGAAACATGCTAAACAATAATGTACAATCTAGTATATGGGTGTATACGTATATATATATATATATTTAGTTTAAAAAAAAGTAAAGGTATATAAAAGTCTTTGCATTGGAATCGTTAAACACATACGAGTACTAGAAGAATTAAGCCGATCCGCGAATTGAAGCCAAGCGCATTTGTCTAGTTTCAAAAATGATACTGATACCCTGCAATCGCCTCACGCCATAAGGATTTCCATATGGCGGTACCAATTTTCATCATTGGACATTGGACACTAGATCGGCAAAGACTAAGTTCTTTTTCTTAATGGAGGGAGGCTGATGTCTCTTCGTTCTCACTTCGTTTTTGACCAACAAGCAAGCTCGCGGAAGAAAGCTAGTGCTAAGCTCGATGCTAGCCGTAAATCAATCGCCGGATTGATCGGCTTACTGCTGAGCGCGTGTGGGTAAAGTTATATATAAAGTTATAAAGTTATGGCACTGGTAAATGCTGGAAGCTTCAGTACGCCTAAATCTCACTTTCACCAATGGCAGTGTGTGTGTGTGTGTGTGAGTGAGGGGGGGTGTCGTTTGCTTGTGCGGACTAGGATTTGTCATACTGTGCAAAGGGGGTCACAAAAGGGTCACTAAAGCTTGAGAGGTTGAGGGGTAGTAAACAATTGCATCTAGTACTATATGCTAATGATATTACAGGATATTACAGGTCGAAATCAACAGGATGTGTCCAGTGATGTGTCCTTTGTGTATGCGTGTGGTTTCTTGCAGTCCTTAGATCGATGGGGCGCAACTCAGGATTAAGTTTATTAATACGGCACAGTGCGTTTGCGCGCTATAAGGCCCAGGCCATCTACTGCAGCCGAGTTCGATTTCAGTTATTCTGATGACTTTGCGATGGCCGATGGCCCTATGGCCACGAAACGCACTGCACTTGCAACACGTTATGTACAGTACAGTGCAGTAAATGTCGGAAAGTCTTGCAAGGACTACAAATTTAGTTTACAAACAATGCATTCGTGCGCTTCATTCTGGTGGCCTCGTTTTAGAGCCTTACAAAAAATCAGATTGCTTAATTTCGTTTTACAATTGTTTGCTTTGCTTTTGCTTTGTTTCGTTTGCTTTTGTTTATCGTTTCATTCAGCTTTGTTTTGTTTCTTGTTTCTCATTTCATTTGTTTTTGTTTTTTTTTTTTTTGGACGGAACAATTTACAACATATGATTATGAAACAATGAGAGAAACGAACATAATACTTAGATGGCCTCTAAAATATAAACTAATCGGATATGACACTTATGCATAGCTACAGATGTGGTTACAGATCTTACGAACGAAATTAAACAGACTTACTTAAACAAACACAAACGAAAGAAGACAAAAACGCGTTTAGTGGCTACAAGTTTGATTTGCTAATGGAATGAAGTAGCTTTTGGGTGTTATGATATATGTATATCATACATTCCCTAAGGAAAACGAACAGATGCAATTACAAATATGTATGTAGAAGGAGAGCGCGCGTGTGACACACAAGTTAATGAATATATCATCATATATGTATATAAATATATATAGTAATATATAATCATATAGATAGGGCGTTCTGGTTCTATCCATGCCCCTCTTACAGTGTGTCCTCGATTCGTGTCTAATTTCGCTATTCAAAGTGGGGCTTTTCGATTTGAGTTGGAGTTTGAAGTAATTTTGCACTTGTTCCTTTTCTCGTTGGTAATAAATACAGTAATGATAATAATCGTAAGACAAGATAATAATAATCAGTAATAATAATAATAGTAATAAATATGCACGTATGCTATAAATATGGTAAATTTGTTATATA
The DNA here is from genome assembly GCF_016746365.2 of Drosophila yakuba. Taxonomy (NCBI): domain Eukaryota; kingdom Metazoa; phylum Arthropoda; class Insecta; order Diptera; family Drosophilidae; genus Drosophila; species Drosophila yakuba. The sequence continues at coordinate 2,224,364 of NC_052526.2, read as the reverse complement.
AAGCTTGGATCGCTCGGTAATATCATATAATATTTGGTTTCACATTTCCCCGCTACTGTTTGTGATTCGGTTTTTGGGGATTCTGTTCTGCTTTTAGCTTCCATTTTAATGCAATCGATCAAATAAAGCTCATAAGCGTCTATATATTATTTGTGATTTGTAATTTGTGAATTGTGATTTGTGAATTGTGTGGTGTTTGTTTTCTAGGTTTCCCGATTTATGATTGGTATTGGGCTTCAATTGCCAACTTATAAAGCGACGATTTCTGTTCAAGTTTCCGTTTTAGATAATGTAGCATTTTGGATTATCCTTCGATTTTGCTTTAAATTTTAGCGCGCGCTATATAATAATAAATATATATATATATATACATAATTATATATATATATATACATATATATATATATATATATATATAATTATATAAATACGTGTGTATAGCATGTATATTATTCAGTTTTTAAGTTCTAGCGACTTTTGGGAGCGGTGCCCGGCACATTTTGGAAACTCTCCTCTTTTGTTTTTGTTTTCTATCAACTTCTCTCTGTCGCTGTCTCCCTCACTTTCGCTCTCGCTTTCTCTCTATCTCACTTTCTCTGGCGCACACACACACACGCACACAAAATGCACTCACACTCACTCAGACGCAGACACAACAGAGAGTAGATATACATAGGATATGCAAGATCGGGCCGAGATCGTGTGAATATAGAGATGCTGAATCGAACCAGACGGATGGGACACGCGACATTATCTAAGGATGCGTGTGTGTGAAGCGAAGAGAATGGGAAAAAATGTCTGGATTAAGCTATGCTTTAGATGGCTGATCCTTAACTACACCATGGTACTTATGCAGATACTGCAACAGATGCAGATACAGTTACAGTTATAGTTACAGATACAGTTACAGAGATATAGATTGTTGTATACTATATGTGGTTGCCCGTCGATTCCGATTGTGTCAGGCACGCGCTCCTCGAGATACACTTGGATTATCTCCACGTTTACATATGCCTATAGGTGTATGCTTTAAATATGAACTTAGCCTAGCAATAAATATGTTTCTCCATCGAATTATCTCCTTCTCCTTGCCTGCACGTACGCCAGCACGGCTGACGAGTCCGTTTCCGGGCTGCCTTCTTGCGCAATCGCAGCATGGATTCTTATACGGAGTTGGTGGATGGAGCGGCCTCAAGGTTTGCTTTAAGAGTACTGGGGGAGTATTGCTAGAATTGCGTTTAGATGTGTGCCAGGTTTGACGTCTAGAACTGCCTGCTCTCGATGTCCAACGCTCCATCGTAGGCATCGAATGCATCAGCATCGGCATCAGCTTCAGCATCAGCGGAATCGTTTGCCACTCCGTCACCTGGGGCCAATGGTGTTGACTTGGTTGCGGTGAAGGCTGTGGCCGTTGCCACGCCAGCGACCAGTTCGTCAAGCAGCTGCATCTGCTGGCGAGTGGGCGAGGTCAGTGGCGTGGCAACCGTTTGATATCGGTGATGGAACGTGGACAATATCTCGCGAATTTTAGCAATGATCTCCTGTACTCAGGCATTTGACTCCTGCGGAACACAAGTGTTAAAAGAGAGAACATTGCAACCTTTCATTACTCACCTTTAGGTTGTCAAAGTAGTGCATGATCTGCTCGTAATCCATGTCGAGATCGTCCAGGCCAAGACGCTCGCCGGGAGTGGCAGACTCATCGACGGTGGCCGAGAACATCGGATTGCCCACCACGGTGGCGCGCTTGACACGCGACGATTTCGTGGTGGGCTCCTGGCTGACGGCGCTGGCTGGCAGCCTTATAATCTCGTCCGTTCCATTTGAGTTGGCCGCATCCCCAGTGCTGCTAGCCATGCTGTGGTTTTCTGTTGGAGAAGGTTCGTTAGAAGGTCTCCTCTATATTAGATACCAAATAAATATATGCGTACCTTTAGCTTTGCCCTGGACTGCCGATGTGGATGATGTGGAAGGCGTTGCCGGCGATGACGCGGCTGCTTTGGTAACTCTCTTTGGTGTCAGCGAATCGAACTGAAACGCGTTCTTCTGGTGCGGATTCGTGTACTCCACCAGCTTCTCGGCGTTGTGCAGCTCCTCGTGTTGCTGCTGCTGTTGTTGTTGCTGCTGCTGCTTGATTTTGTTGTGCGCCGCCTTAATGAGTGGCTCCTGGCTGAAGTTGTGGCTGTGGCTATGGCTGCGCTGATGCTGGTGCGGATGTGGATGTGGATGGGCATTGGCCAGTGGATGAGGGCGTTCTGTTGGCGGTTGCTGATTCGGCTGCTGTGCCGGCTGTTGATTGGCATTGCTATCGCTGTTCTGCAGATGCTCACGTCTGTACAGCTGACTGTAGCGCTTGTTGGGTGCTGCATCCTGCTAGGTAGAATCAATCACAATAAGTCCATTGATTTGAAGCTGGTGTGTTTGAAGGCATACCTTTACAGACCCAGTACCGGGCACTGGCTGAACCGGTAGGCATGCTCGGGCGCCCACATTCCTATGCGGCGGCACTGGTGGCTTGTAGTCCAGGGCATTATCCTTGCGCTCGTTGGCTAAATAGCTGCAAATATATTTGTCAGATAAGTGTGGGCTTCTGCAGAATACTGCTGAACACAATACTCACTGGTCGGCGTGCTGTTTGTTTAGATTGGAGGCCGGCACGATATGCGTCTGCAGCTTAGGCTGTTGGTCAAAGGAGCTCACGCGACGTCCATTGTCGTAGTTGACAATCGGATTGCTAGTGATACGCATGCGGGAATCTGTTAAAAAAATGAAGCCTTGAGTAAGTGAAACCTTTTATAAAGATCGAATGTCACCTCTCGGATTCAGATGCGTGTTGGTCTCAGCCACAATCGACTGGCGGTCGATGGTGGAGCGTCCCAGCCAGACCCAATCGTGTGCATTCGTAGTCGACTCCTTTAAGCGCACATCCCGAAAGCCCCCAGATCCACCAGAACTATTGCTCTTGCCCGACGACAGAGGATCCAAGCCGGATTCAATCATTGCTGGCCGGAACTTGGAGGCATACACCACGCAAGAGATCACAAACACTATAATAGCGAAGCAGAACGCCGTGAGCAGGACGTACATGCCCAGTTCCATGGTGGTCATGGTGCCTGTGCCAGCAATACCCTTGCCATGATGACCCTTATGAACCGCCTGAATGCTGCCCCGATGCTGACGCGCCTGGACAGTTGGCTCGTACAGCTGGCTGGAGTCGCGCAAAGGGATGCCCACTGAAAGAAGAATTAAGCACAAATAAGCATAAAGTGATACAGTCATAATAAATAATCTGCACCCACCAATGATATCGGCCAGATCGCCTGTTTGCCTATAGTTCTTTCTTTCCCTGCCCACAGTGCCATCATTTTGGATAGCCTCCTGCTTGCTCACGATATCCACATTGTTGAAATCCACTTCAATGGATGCCAATGCACTGGCCAGTGGTGCTGCATTCGATTTGTTCTGTTTGGAGCTGCTTAACGTGCCGCGTCGCTGGCGGCACTCCTCGGAAAGTAAAAGGGTCACGCGCAGCAGGTTACCATTGCCCTCGCCGACGGCAATGACACGAGGATGATGGGAAGCCAGCATCGGAGCAAATGCCACCACCTCTGTGTCCAAGCTCTCCACCAGCAGGAAGTAGTCCTCCACGGCAATATCTCTGTAATCACGATAATTACAATTTCATATACGCGATTTGAAAGTTGTTAAATATTGACTCACCGCAAAGGAGTTTTGGAGCCATCGGTAAACTCAAGATCGATGTCAAGCAGTCCCTCCTGATACTGAGCAGTCAGCTTGTGGGTAACGGAAGTCTCCGCCAGGTAGCCGTTCTCAATCGTGTTGTCCGGACTGATGGTGAGCTGCAGGCCCGAAATGACGCGCACAATGAGCTTTGAAAGGTTGACCTTGTCGCTGCCCACACGGATTTCCTTGGTGCCAATTACTCGACCCGTTATAGGTGACAGGACCTGCACATCGGTGCGTCCCATGGACTTGCCCTGCAGAATTCGACCCTTCAGAGATGCGATCTTGGGATCGGCTACACGAAGCAGCGGCTGCACCAGATCCGTGACTCTTAGGCCTGTACGCCGTGAGATAAAGTAGCTGGTGCGTCCAGAGTTCTGATTCAAAGGGATGAGAAAAACATAAGGATATAGTCACTTTTCGCGCCTATGAACGTCAGTAAATCTCACCTGATCCACGGCCAGGAATTTGGCGTACACCTCTACGGGACTTTGCTGATATCGAGCTCGACAAATCGTCTTGTCTGCTCCCAGATTGTTATAGTAGTTGGTTCCGTGCTGACCCCAGACGTAGGATCTCTTCTTTCTCCGGCGCGACTGCTTGTTGTGTCTGCCATAAAATGTATCACAATGATTAGTACAGCGTGTGCAAGCATATTCATAGGATAATCAACTTACAGATAGTGATTGTCATCGGTTACTTTCCATCCCTTGATTTGGGAGAGACGGAAATCGGATATGTAAACCTCCAGCGGGAACTCGGGCATCCAAACGATGAACTTTGCCACGCCCACATAGGTACCATACTTGACTATGACCGAGGCATTGGAAGACCCTCGCTGCTCGGAGCCATCCACATAAACAGAACTGCAGGACGAGGAAACCTGAAAGAAATTGATTAGTTATTTAGCTATCAATTGAGTAGTCCACAGTAAACAAACACACCTTGATCACACTTTCGTCTTCGGCATGACAAGAGCTCTGTAGCGTCACATCGGCCACCTTGCCTGCCTGCGAAACGATAAACACCTTCATGGCCTGGGCCACCTGCCTGCCGGTTAGCACTGCCGTGTTCATCACCTCCCAGATCTTGGCCATCGGCAGCACCGCCTGAATGTCGTCCTTATTGATCTCCAGCTTGGCAATTAGTCGCTTCTTGTTGTCATCGGGTATAACCAGTTCGCCGGAATCCTTGTCCTTTGGCGTGTCATAGACATGGGTCACGGACCACACAATCTTGCCACCATCCACAATATCATTGGTGTCCTCGGCCACCTCGAGCAGCCATGAGAATACCTCAAACACCTCGCTGGTTAGATTACCTCCGCTTTCCACACTGGATTCGGCCTCTTTGCGGAATGCGGTCACCCGGGCGGTGGTGTGCTTGGGATTTTCCTTTTCAACGGAGACGCTCCACTGGTCTGTGGAGGCAGTGGCGCCCAAAATCTTCAAGCCCGCCTTGACACGAGCTCTCACTGTGAAGGCGGCCACCCGCTGATCGGGATATTGGTGGAGAAAAACGGGCACATGGAGACGTGACAGTGGATACAGTGGATGTTGGGGCAGCAAAAATGTGACGGCATCGTCGGCGCGCAACATACGATAGGGAGTCCTGGCGGCCAACAAAGGCACCTGGGCGAATGTAGTCAGCGGTTGGATCTGCACCTTGGGCTCGCATTGCTCGGGATTCCGCAATGGTGGTTCAAAGACACTGTACGAGACCTGGGCATACCGCTGCGGCACTTTGGGTGGCGCCTGGCTGCTGCCATCCTGTGTGGGCGCGGGCAGCTGGGGCCACCAGCCCAGGGGCACAACCACTTCGGCTACGCAGACACCGTCCTCGCCCTCCGGCATGCAGCGTCCCTTGAGCGGCTGCTCCGAGCCCATGGCCACGTGCAGGAGTACACAGACCTTCTGACGCTGCAAGTGACCACCCGGATCGGCTCCGGCATGGAATAGTACCCGAAGCACAGGAGCATCCTGCGATACACTGGAGCGCACTAAATGGGCGGAGATGTCTAGATGCATGTTGGGCTGCTGGAGTTCCAGTAGAGTGGCATTCTGTGGACGAGAAAGTGGGTTTAAAAAGGCGTCCTTTTGCTGGTCAGGATTAGGGGAGCACTCACGTTCATATAATCGCCCGACTGGCTGTCCATTGTGTCCGGCACAATGTAGCGGGCTGGCACCGTTTGTTTCGTGGAAAAGGGTCCATAGCTGGCGCGAATGGACACCGGCTGCGTGGTCTCCACCACAGTAAATCTGTCCAGGGATAACACGGAATCGTATGTGGATCGTTGCCGTAGCGGCGGCACTGCCGAGGATGTTTGCACGTTGGCGATCTCCGGCGTCACAGGTGGTTGACGGGCGTGCTTCAGAAAGAAGCCACTGTCCGGCGCCTCAAAGTGCACCTCCACGGAGTCTGTCGAAGATTGGGTAGGGATTTTTCGAGTGTTGCGAGCAAATGAAGAAGAGAATTAGTTGAATTATAATTGGTAACATAGGGGTTGGGGCTTTTCTTCAGCACGGAGGTTACCAACTCCTCCTTTACCCCCTCCCCAGGACCTACACCCTCCACCCACTGCATCGCATTTTTTTACCACCCCCCTCGGTTTGGGAAACTTTAGTTAATACTTACATGCCAACGACAGCTGCAAAGCAATTATGAGGCAGTATCTCATCATCTTGTTCATGTGCAGGAATCCAAAATATATCGAAATCCTGATATCCTGTGGCCACCCACTCGTTAATTTGCTAATTAACTGTGCCCGCACTCTCGTTATTTTCACTGTTCTCTCGGTTTGTTTGACTTGTTTGACCGTTATTCCGTTAAGCGTGCCAAAAGTTAACCGTTAATTCGCTCGGGCTAGCACTTTTCGTCCTTTTTTCTCGCTCAGCAATCCGCAGCACATCCTTTATTGATTCTTTCCAGTGTGCCCACACACCAACACACACCCACACACCAACACACACTCACACGCTGCTCACACACACAGCCGTGGGCCACCTCGCACACAGATACACATGCACATGCAGGTATAGACACATCTCCTGCAAATCGCGCAGTTCAGTTCGAAATTAATTGGACTGCGACCGTGCCAACCGATTCGATTTTCACTCGTCTCGCTTTTCACGCGCTGGCAAGGATCTGCTGGGCTGGTAAATCCCTCGTTCGACGCCCTAATGCATGCCTCTTTTCATTCAGGTCTCTCAGAATTTTACACAAATATCGAACATCCCAAACACTTTGCAGTGTGTCCATACCGTATTGAAAACAATATCCTAAAATATTGGTACTACCGTATTTGGAAGTGTTGTAATAACGGGCTGCCAGACTGCGCAAGTACTCCTGCAGCTCCAATCAGAACGCGGGCATTTCAAAAAGTTAATACCAAATAAAAAAACGTATGAATGCCAGAAAAAATTAAAATAAACAAAATTCATTATCTATAACCATTGTTATCCGCATCCGATTTTCAATGTAAAATGTATTTCAAAATTTTGTAATTTAAGAGCCGAAATATTTAGTATTTGCAGTATTATTAAGCATGTTCCACGGTATTTTTATGTATATTCGAACAGCTCTTGTGTTGGTCACACTTGCCCTTCTCATCGAACCGAAATCGCTTTTATAAAAGACAAAAGTGCAGCTGGTCGAAAGTTGCATTAACGAAACTTCGAAAGTATTAAACACTCGACATTCGGCAGCTGTGAGTATGAATCAAATCAGGCGTATTCAAGCTAACATAATCGATCAAATAAACGAACTGAAGCCCCAAAGGGCGCTGCCCTTTGTGGGTGTGCGTGTGTGAGAGTGTGTGCGTATGAGTCAGCGTCGGCAGCGCGCAAAAGAAAACAATTGTTTTTGTGCTGTAAATCCATTTAAATGTCCATCCGATGGTGATAAATCAACGAAGTCGCAAACATTTGGCCCAACTTGAGTTCTCAAGTGGATTTTGGTGCCTCAACTGCTGTTTTTTCGGGCCTTTTAAGGCTTTAATTGAAATGTGCGCGGTAGTGTGCGTGAGAATGTTTTCAATGAGCCATATACGTGTGTGATGTTGTTTTTGTTAACCGCAGTTCAACAGCATTGATAAACACCCATACACATGCACGCATTGGTGGAGCGAGAGCGAAACTCCCATACGTGTCATTTTCGTTTGCGCGAGTGACTCAGAGAAGCTGCGCATGTCTGCGTGCATGAGTCGCACACAGTGGGCACCCGATAATGTGGACTTCTAACTGTAGAGGAAGCTCTTCTTTTAGACCTAAAATTGTCTCCTTTGGATATCTTTATACATAAAATGTTTACCTTCATATATTAGCTATATCTTAAAACTTGTTGGTCTTGCCAAGTAGCAATAAGATGTTCCTTCCGTTGTGATAAACATAAAAATAGTGGACTCACAATAGGGAGCGTTCACTGTATGTTGACACAGTTTGTTTGGAGAGCAATGAAAATCGGTTTCAGCGGAATTCGCTGCAATATGTCTATATATAGCCATAAATACATACCCGGCCAACAAAATGCTAATGTGAGTCGTCGTTTTTCGATTTCAGATCCACGCCGCACACACACATCACTTTAGCGCGAACCACTAGTGCAACCAGCTCCACAGGCCGGCTCCATTTAGATCCATTAACTGCAGCAGAACTACCAATCCAACAGAAACCATGTCATCCCGCAAGACCGCCGGACGTCGCGCCACCACCAAGAAGCGCGCCCAACGCGCCACCTCCAATGTGTTCGCCATGTTCGATCAGGCGCAGATCGCCGAGTTCAAGGAGGCCTTCAACATGATCGACCAGAACAGAGATGGCTTCGTCGAGAAGGAGGATCTGCACGACATGCTGGCCTCGCTGGGCAAGAACCCAACGGACGACTATCTCGATGGCATGATGAACGAGGCGCCCGGTCCCATAAACTTCACCATGTTCCTCACGCTCTTCGGCGAGCGGCTGCAGGGCACCGATCCCGAGGATGTGATCAAGAACGCCTTCGGCTGCTTCGACGAGGAGAACATGGGCGTCCTGCCCGAGGATCGCCTGAGGGAGCTGCTCACCACCATGGGTGATCGGTTCACAGACGAGGATGTAAGTTGTCTAGCTTATGATATCAAATCGGAGTTTCTCTATACAACTGCTTTCTATTCACATTCACATTCACATTCACAGGTGGACGAGATGTATCGGGAGGCGCCCATCAAGAACGGTCTGTTCGACTACCTCGAGTTCACGCGCATCCTTAAGCACGGTGCCAAGGACAAGGATGAGCAGTAAGATCGAGAGCCATCGATGCATAAGCCAGCTGCCTCTCCAAACAATCCATCATGAGTTTCGTTTTGATAATTTAATATATATATATTTTTTTTGCTCTCGCGCCTTCTGTTCTTTAAATTCCTGATATTCCTGTACTTACCTGTGCATTTAAATTAAAACAAAAGTAGACAACACAAGCGAATGTTACTGTACGATACTATAGTGTGTGATGTTGGAGCCAGATAACACGATTTCCCGAAAAACTCCTTTCATAAGTATTAACTCATTGAATATACATATATATTACCTATATACAAATACATACTTATACAAGAATGTGGCAATAAATGTTTGTTTTTCTTACACTCGTACGTGCGCACGTCCAACTCAACAGATGTCTGCGGCAATCCTTCAGCCAAAGACAACTGATCAAATAAGAGCAACTTTGGAATACCCCGCATGACAAACTAACAGCATGACGTGATAAGCTTTGGATGTGGTCGAAAATGAAAGAGAAGGTCGGTGAAACACCTTCGTTTCGGAAATTTGTCAAAAGTTTCTTGGAATCTTTGACAAGCTGACTAATGAGTTCACATCTCGACGTGCCAGTCTGCAAAAATCTTATCTTATCTCATATTTTGGATTTTATGAATTTAAAAAGGAATCAATTAAATAGTTGCCTTAAGGTTAAAAACACACAACGTTGTATATTACAAACGTTTGGACAATTATTTATTAAAAAAAACGAACATTTGAAAATCCAAAAAGACACGCATAAGCTCACTTTGCGATGGACGAGAATTAGAAACCAGACAAAGAGGCGTCTACACACTAGGCAAATTCTATGTACAAACAAGGCGCTAGGACTACAAATTAAAGGTTAATGGCCTCTGCAGCAGGAACCAACACAACCCTCGGAGATTACTCCGCCTTCTTGGCCAGCGGAGCGGTGTCGAAGTGGCTCTTCCGTGTCAACCTGGCCCGATACGCGTCCCTCACCTGGTTGATCACATTGGCGAAGAGTATTGTGCCGAAGAAGACCAGGATGGTGCCCACCCAATGATTCAGGGTAAAGGGGTTCCGGAAATAGATGATGGAGAACAGCAGCGAGACGAACTTGCGCAGGGTGACCACCAGCGTGACGGTTAGCGAGGCACATTCGGTCGTCAGGACGTAGACGGCACTGATGCACACGTACTGGGTGACCACGTTGCACAGCAGGTAGAACAGCATCAGCGGGAATTTCCACTCCAGACCAATGGCTCCCAGCAGTGGCACGGCCACTGGCTCCGATGACCATGCGATGCCAAAGTGTTGGACTATATTGCCGGCCATGATCAGAAAACCGGGCAGGGGCAGCATGTGCGTAAAGAATAACGCCTCGCTGGGATGCTTGCCGTACTTCTTGTAGATCACCTCCTGGTAGATGCCCATGTACGCGGTGACCAGCAGGGCGATGGTCAGCAAACCGATGCCCACCGACCACCAGAAGAAGTCGGAATAGGAGGTATCCACCTTGAGGCTGTGATGGGTATTATCCTTGACATCGCCGCTGGAAACAAGGGTGCATAGTATAATGCCCGCCGTGATCATGGCCACGGAGCTGTACTGTCGCAGATTATAGCGCTTTTTCAGCAGCACAATGCCCATGATCATGTTGGCCATCAGTGAACCGCTGCGGAAGATCATGTGCAGCGGCATGGGTATGTTGAAGTTAAACGCGTAGTTATTGCACACGTTCGCTCCAAAGAACAGGGCCACCAGGATGACGTAGTCCTTCAGCGCAATCTTTGGTCGCACCGTAAAGAACTTGGAGGTGAAGACCAGGCCCTCCAGTGCGATGAACAGGAACTGGGCGAAGGTGATCAGGTTACCGGCTCCCGGATCGATCTGAATGATCAGCTCCAGGAAGACCACGTTGCTGCAGCATCCGATGAACACGAACAGCATGCCCAACAGGGCCTTCAGATTCAGAGCCATATCTAAAAGTAGAAAATACGAAAGATTAGATATATTGAATAACACATATTGACTATGCTATCAGGCACCTTAGCAATCGATGTACATTGCATTCCGAGTTCAATTATGATTTTCTGAGTATTTTAACGGGGGGTTTTCATTTTTTCATTGTAACTTGCTTGTAAAACATGCCGTGCTATCGGTATTTCGAACAGGTTAATAAGTAAGTGCATACATATGTTCCCACTTGCACGTAAATTACTCAATACCTTCGCAAATCATTGTCATGATTACAAAGCAACTTCTATCGCAACTTTGATCTGATTATGTTAATGAAAATAATTTAGGACTATTGATTATTCAACCCGATTTTAAATACATTACTACTAGCTGATGAAATTACATTTCTTAATCATTATTAATTTGCAAATCAGCAAAAAAAAACCTTTAAATTTCAGTCGCATGTGCAAAGCGCACGGTGATACCAAAGAAAAGAATATATACATATGTACATATATAAATGCTTCAAAAGCAAAATACATTAGCATAAATTATTATAAAAATTTCTTAGCGCCTGTGAAGCTAATCGTTTAGCTGTCAGATTTATTACCTTTCATAGCGAATAATTATGCGAGATATAAACACGTTCCATGATATTTTTACTGATTTTTTTAATTAGCATAAAATGCTTACCAAAACTAGAACTAATCGTAAACAAAGCTATTATAATGTGGCCTTTTCGGAGGAATTGGGTACTTAAGATGACAGTTTTATTCACTTTATACCTGAGATTATGCGGTGCTAACAATTTTAATTGAGATATTAACATTCAAATATTTTAAATCTTTCTATGAAGAATTTATAGTCACCCCGAATCCTATCGAAAAGTTGGCGATACCTGATCGATTTTTTTTGATATATGTGATCGAATTCTGGTGTTTTACTGAACTCAAAGGGTGTTTCCAAGGTCGGGGTGGGTGGATTTAAACCGCTACCCGCTCAGCGTTAGTTGACAATTTGGACAATTGTCACGTTGCCGATAAGAAAGAAATACGCGCATTGCTTAAACTGAACAGAACCGACAATCGGTTATCGGTGTTACTTACCTTCGTAATGGAATATATTCTAATCCGCTGGATGAGGATGAGCGGGAAGCGGGACACCGATGGTTGTGTTGGTCCGGTTTGATGACGGATCTCTCGGATCTTTCGGATCTTTCGGATCTCTATTGTTTTGTCTCCCTGGCGGGATGTCGAGAATCAAGATTGATTATATCAGTTGCTTGGTGGCTTGCTGTATAAAACACACACACACACACACACGCACATAAGGGTATTAGAACATGAATAAGCACCAACACCAACCTGCGAATCAATTATCTCTATCTTATGCAGAGCGACCTTCACCGTTTTTCTATCTCACTCTCTCTCTCTTTCACGCTATGGGCTCTCCTTGGAATGGCGTTTACCGTTCGTTGGGCGCATTGAAACTGCGACAATTAGTTTTTGGGTAGCTCGCTAATAAGTGTTAACAACTTGATTACAATCTTATTGTTTTGTTGTAGTCGCTGCCGCGTGTTGTTGTTGTGGAACAGCTGAAGTTCGCTGGCGCAGTGTGACCAGGTTGTGGTGAATCGGAAAATGCCGTCAGTTGGAGAGCTTTAAGTTATTGGCGACAATCGAATTCGCTGGTAACAATAATCGCCAATCGAATTTGAATATAGAAATGCATAACTTCCCACTTCAATTAAAAACATTTAAATATAATACTAAACATTATTCCGAGAATATAGTATGAGAGTTATTTGCAGATAAGATTTCATAAAGAGCAGCGTGCATAAGGCACTTTAGTTTCGCCATATTTACGCAAATCATATCATATCATATGACATCATATCATAACTGCTTTGACCAAACAAATGTGACACCGCAATTAATTGCTATCTTTTATTTTAAGTGTCTTCGTTTAAGCACCACCAAACCAAGAAATCATTAACCCCTTGTTGACAAGCATATATTGTAAGCACAGATAAGAGTTATACGAATAATTGGGGCTCTTATCTACCCAAATGCATAATCTTTTTGTATCCACCATCATCATCAGTCGCCCCCATAATAAAATATGCCTATATGTAAGATAGTGGGATTTCATTCTTGTCCCTGCACTTGATTCTTGATGCGTAGTCTTCGTTTTTGGCCAAAATCTCGATGGTTTGGCAGTTGGATTTCGGCAATCGTTGCATTATGAAGTCGATTCAATTGGGTTTTCTGCTCTTGGCAGCGCTCTTCAGCAGTTCGCATCAGGTAAATGTGGATTAAGTACTTATTTCTAGAGTTATCCATGAGAATTCCAGAAATTGGTTCACCCTGTCGTATACGTAATATTTCAAAATATTATTTATATTCTCTCCATAGCTTTCCAAGCCGGAAGATCCCACCTATACGGCAGCAGTGGTGGAGCACATCGAGCCAGTGGGCAATTCCGCACGGACACGCACCACCTTAGCTTCGGAATCCTTTCAAAAGATCATCCGCGAAGTGGGTGATGTGGACATCATAGTGTTTCCCGAGCACATACTCAATAGCCAGGCAACGGCCACATTTGTGCCCCACGAGTACCAGAACATAACGCCCTGCTACCAAACGGACTACGAGCTGTTCCTCATCGAACTGTCCTGCTCGGCGAGGGCTAATGGCATATACGTGGTCATAAACGTGGTGGAGAAGGAGCTGTGCGCTAATGGAGCTGGTTCCGATACCTTCAATCCTTGTCCCTCGACTGGAGTTCGCTACTTCAACACGAATGTGGTGTTCGACCGAAGGGGCAGGATAATCTCGCGGTACAGGAAATCCCATTTGTGGCGGCACGAGTATGACTCAACATCGGTGTTGCGAACGCCGGATATATCCATATTTAGCACAGACTTTGGCGTCACCTTTGGCCACTTCATCTGCTTTGACATGCTGTTCTATGATCCGGCAGTGAAATTGCTGAGGGAGCACAACATCACGGATATCGTGTATCCCACCTACTGGTTCTCGGAACTGCCATTCCTTGGTGCCGTGCAACTGCAAGAGGGTTGGGCATTTGGCAATGATGTTAATGTCCTGGCCGCAGATGCCAGTAAGCCAGCTGGACGCACTTCCGGTTCGGGTATCTATGCAGGACGCGGTGGCCGTCTGGTGGCGGAGATATTCGAGCAGCCCACCACCAAGTTGCTGATTGCGGAGGTGCCGAAAAGGGAGCATGGCCAATTGTCGCCCACTTTCACGCCGCTGTTCACGCCGCAGTGGAAAACGCCAAGATTGACCGGCTTGGCCACCTACCGGGATAACAATGTGGATATATTCGAGAGTGAACTGTTGCCCGAGGACTTTCTGAGTTTCGAACGCCAGTTGTGCCATGGCAGCTTTTGCTGCTCGTTCGCCATCGAACGGCAGGTGAACAGCCCCGCGGAGAACGAGGTGACCAGCAGTGAGGCCAAGTCGTATCGCTATAGGATCGGCGTCTATTGGGGCAACAAGACCACCGTCATTGGAGTGGATCGCACCGAGCAGGCCACTTGTGCGCTCTTCGCCTGCACGGATGTGCGTACCGCCAGCTGTGGCTACATATTCCCGGAAAACGACGAGGTCATCAATACGCACCATTTCACAAAACTGAGCATCTCGGGCAAATTTCCAGCTGCTCCTCGTGGCCGTCGCTTGATCATGCCCAGCACCTTGAATGCCCTATTCCTGCCCGTTTCGGTGGCCGATTATGAATGGAGTGAGTCACTAGAGGCGGCGAATAATCTGGGTAAGCCCATATTGGTCGATTTGAAACTGGCAAAGTCGCAAAACGATCTGCTGACCTTTGCCATTTGGGCCAACTATTTCACCGAAATACCCAGCACCCACAATTTGGATCACATGCAGCCGATCAATGCCACCAGTTCCACGACATCCGCATCTTCGGCTATCTCGGCACTCTGGATTTTATGGGTTCTCAGCTGTCTCTGCATCATCGTATTTTAGATTACCCAACGCAGCAATTGAAATGTAATAAATCTCTGGGTCATAATACGTGGAAATACTTTGTTTCTGCCGCTTTCACTTTCTGCTTTTCTTTGCTTTCTGCTTTTTTCCCTTTACTTTTTGCTTATCTGAGGACCAATATAAATGAAAAACAAACAAATTGTATATAATTTTTATTGAAATATATCCCGCTTGCATTATGGCCCTCATAAGGTCAAAATCCCCCAATAAACCAGTGTCACAAAAAGTTTTGTTGAATTTGTTTAAAGTTGTAGTTTCAAATTGAAAGCTGGCTGCTATTTTCAGAGAAGCTTAATGGGGGGAAACCTAAAGCCAGAGGAAAAGCATCGAGGTAAAAGGCATTTTCCAAGAACAAATAATGAACTAATGCAGACTTTGCAGATGCAAATTTCCCAGAATTTTGACAGCAGCTCCAATCCAGCAGATCGAATGCAATTCCTGCGAACTGGCCGTTACATTCTCTACCGTTCGTGGGTCTCCATTTGGAGTCGGGTATTATTTGAATGAAGGCAGCATTCCACCGCCCACCGCACCCCGCCCATCGCCCACCCGCCCTTTTTGGCGGCCAAGCTGCCGACGTGCGACCTTGTGGAGATTTGCTTCCAGCGCAGGCGCTTCAAGGACCTCTGCCAGCGTTGTTTGCATTTCCAACAGGTAGCGACGTCGACGTCGCCGTCGAAGTCCATGCAACAGTGGCCGCCGTTTATAATGAGCCAAGGCCGATGATGAGGGGAGAGGGCGGGCAGGGGGGGCGCCACCCAGTGGGCGGCGGGTGGAAATCCTCATCTGCCAAAACACACTCACACTCACACACTCACGCATCAATGTAGCATCTTCAATGACAACGACGACGACTTCTCCGCGGGAGAATCCTGCTGGACAGGATTCACGCTGTGACTTTCCGTGCGATTTAACATCATTTGCTTGCTTGCTGCCACGCCGTCACCTGCCACGCCTCCCCAACTTCCGCCCACCGTCAAAGAAGAAGAAAACAACAACAACAAAACAGCCCAAAAAGTAAGTACAAACTAGTGTGCCTAAGAAAAGTGAAATAAAGTGCCGAAAAAGAGTTTCAAGTTTGCCTGATTTTAAACAAGTATAGGCACTCAAAGTACATTTGTTATTTTATTAACTTATTAAATGTTATTTATATTTATCTAGCAATTTTCTTCGATTTCATCTTTATTTTCGTGTTTCATCTAGCAATTTTCCTTGACTTCATCTTAATTTTCGTGTTTTTGGTGCAGAGTTTGGGGGCATAAGCTGTTTGCAATAGAGTTATAGCCAACACGCCCCCTTTTCCCCCTTCACTCCCCGCTGTGTAATTCCCTCCATTTATTTGAAGCCCCTCTTACCATTATTTTTTCATTACTTCCCTCCACCCCCTTCCATCTACCGCCATTCAATTCGATTCCCAGGCCTTGGTAAACACTTTTTTTTTTAGCACAAAAATCAAAAACTTTGAGCTCTCTCCGCTTTTTAGGGGCTCTATAGGGACACCACGGGTGGTTTTAGGGTGGCTCAGAGTTGTTCGGGGTGCTGCTGGTGTTGCTACTGTTGCTGCTGTGGCACCTGCCACTTGAAAATTCCACACGGCTTCTGTTACATTTTGATTTATTTGTTGAAATTTATTGTTAAAGTGAATGGAGGCGCAAAGTTGCCAGCGCAAGGAGGGGGGCTGTGGTGGGGGGTTGCTGATGAATGGGGAGTTTGAGTGGGTGGCTGGGTGGCGCTTATGTATAACAGGTGGTGAAGTGTAGGTGAAGGCCGCCGTCGCACCCATAAAATATCTGGCCGTACTGGCTTCTCTCTACTACTTTCCTTGCCTTTCGTTTTTTTTTTCAACTTCGACCTGTCGAGAGGCGGCAACGAGGAAGGATTCTCAATCAGAATCAGTTCCAGTCATTGAGACGCACACACACACACACACACGCAGAGAAGGTCGCCGCATTAGCAACTAACCGCATTCGGAACTGGGTACCAATTCGATTACCATTCTCCTGGCCACACAGTGCAAAAAAAGGGGGAAAAAACATACAAACGCGAATTCTTCAGCAATGCTGAATGTGTATATTATGCATAAGAAGTTAGCAAGCATTTTCCTTTGCTATGTTTCTACAAATGTATGTGCATTTCTAGACACGCGAATTCTTTAGTTACGCGTGGTTTTCCATTTTCAATTTTCATTTATTGTTTTAGTTTCGGTTTAAGTTATCAAATAACAACCTGGTTTTCTTCTGTGCAGTTACCTTTTCGCCACCTTCGGTGCCACGCCACGCCAGTGCTACAGTCACTTCCCTGAGGTCTCAGGCAGAACTGATTGAATTGAATATCAGTTTTCAGCTGGCACAGCTCCCCAGATTGCCACGCCCCCACAAGTTGCGCCCTTGCCGTTCTGCTGTGCCATTTGAATTTGAATGGAAATGATTTCACTTGATTTTCATATTTTTATTATGTTCCCGCCGGGCTCACCTGGCACACAAACATGTATGTACATATGTATACAAACACACATCCGGACTGGAGTCACGCCCCATCTCACTCGCTCGTTGTGCTCGCCCTCTCCCTTTCGCACACAGCCAAACGCCCATTTTGACTTTATTAAAATGTATTGTAAACACGATTGTGAGGGGTGTGAAGGTGGTGGTGGAAGGGGAGGGGGAGGTGGAAAGTATCTTGCCATATTTACCAGACTTAGCTGGCCACAACTTTTGGTTTTCGGCCGCTGCCAGAATGCAATCCTCTAATTGTCTGCCGATTTGGCCAAACATTTGCGGCTTTAAGCGGGCAAGCAATCCGGATAACATCACAGATTGCAACTAAACTAGCTAATATTCCCAAACGAGAGTATACGGGTACATAAAGCGAATGCAAATGTTTAACAACTACGTTTTCGAATGCATAAAGTGAATCATTTTATAATTAATATATGTATATAACTTCAGCGACTTAACCAGCAAACTGCCGCCGCATTCAGCGAACTTCCTTTGTAGTGGCCCATTGCCATCGATTTGAGAGACCCAATTTTTTTGGCCACTTGTCCACGCAGCCGGAAACTCAGCCAGTCTGCTCAGGTATATACATATATATGTATATATATATAAAATATATATGTATATACGTGCATGCAGATGTATTATTTAGCAGGAGTAGGGAAAACCGGGGCCGAAACCAAAATAAAAATAAGAAAGAATATGATTACGTATACGCAACGTGGAACTTCTTTAACTTCAAATGCGAGAGAGTGTGAGTGCGCTAGTGAGCATTGTGATTGTGTGAGTGTCTCTGTGTGTGTGTGTGTGTGTGCCTGGTCATTACGCACGTAGCATTTGTATGAATGGAAAAGCCAACCAGCCCATCCACTCAACAGCCCACTCCATTCGCCTTGCCGCATCGCTGAGCACATAAAAATAAATCAAGTTTTTCTTCATTTCCTTTGCTGTTCGTCGACTTTTCCGCCCCTCGGATTTCCACCACCCCCCGCTCCAACGACTTCTTTCATTTGTTTGTGCGCCAGGCATATGGCTTTTCCTTTTTTTTTTTTAAGATTTTAACTTTATGTGGCATACTTACGGAGGCGAAACGCCCAGGTGGAGAAGCTAACGATGCCGCTGACCGCGTGCGTCCTTAACGCGTTTTTTATGCTAAAAACCGAAATGAAGTCAAACGCAGACGGGCAATTGCGAAACCAGGTAACTGCTAACTGGTAACTGGTAACAGGTTACAAAGCCCGCAGGACAAAACGGAGGACAATCACACGGGGCAAGCTAATATCTAAAAAATAATAATAAAATGCCACGGGAAGCAGCCGCAGACGAGCGTTCAACAGCAACAGGCTTTCTAACCACAAGTGGTTACACCATCGACAAAAAAATGCCAGTAACTGAAAACTAGTAGATACACGCAAAAAAATAGATTTAATTGATTAAATATGTATGGATTTTAATATGTATGCGATACATTTTTAAATAAACACGTAGCAACTACATTTAAGCCAGCACTTTAAAGTCTTATTTAGAAAATGAAATTTCTCGTTGCACTACACAAAAGGGCTTCTGTCTTTTGTTGTTTAATTGCAGCTATCATTTTTTATATAGAAATATAGAGATTAAAGAGCACAAATGTCCCTGTTTTCATGCAGTGTAGACAAATGAAACATAAAAAACAGCGTCCAAAACAAACAGTTAAAAAACGCGTAAAACGACCACAACGATGCCAATAAAAGTATTTATACAACCGCACCGCCAACAGACAACAAGAGCTCAATTAATTTATATAAAAACCACAAAAAAACGGCGACATATTAACCATAACCAGCTGCAACAGGCAAAAGTGTGGAAAAAATGTAAGGCCATCAGAAGTATGGCAATAAAAAATATATAGAAAGTTATGAAAGCTTTGGTGTATAAATCAGAGTTAGTAGCAAAGTAAAGTAGATTCAGAAAATCCAGCAAATAAGTTTTGATAAAATGGAAATATACAATGTCGCCATGGTAAATTAAGCAACAATGTCACTCAATAGCAAAGAAAAAGCGAAAAATCAAAGAGCAGAAATTAGAAAGCAAAATACTCGATTTGCTAGCCGCAATTTTCAAGGAAACTCGAGTCGGAAAACGCGCCATGAAATGTGCGAATTATATGCAAGATTATTAAAGTTAAACGTACATTTTTGTTGCGTTCATCAAATGTGTGGAAATTGAAATTGAAAAGCATTTTATTGGCAAGGCCATCCACGTTCCCCGATTTCCACATGGACCATGGAATCAACAACATGGAATCACCTTTTTGAATGTGTGGCTATAATTTTCTGCATTTTCAACACGTCAACGCTACGTGTTGATGATGCTAACAATTTTCCATTTCCATTGCAGCAACGAATGAAAGGGAAAGCGCGGGTGGAAGGAAATTCATTCAAACTGCGGGGGAATCCAGCGCCATATAATAATGCCATTGCCAGAACTTACACACGATTGCACTGCGAGCGTTTATATTTCATTTCCTGTTGCATTTTATTGCTGACTCCATTATTGAGGGGCAAGCGGGACAAAGGGGGCTCAAAGGGCGGAAAGGATGGCCAGGATGGGCAGAATGGCCAGAATGGGCAGGATCTAATCGGGTTATGCCACTGGATGACTGGGTGCATCGTGACTGCGGAAGCCAGGGATTAGGTATATATTCCATGTCACCTAACGTCGATATGCTTTCAAGGCAATAAATAACGTAGAACTTGATTGGATTTCAAGAGTTTTGGCATTTAATATACTGACATATTTGGCATGAACTTTAGTTTCAACGGCAAGACGAAGCAGAAACCGCGCTTAAGTAGCTCACAAAAATATATGAATGTATTCAATATATTCTTAAACGAATGATGCATTTCATTGCCTACTTTCAGGCACTTTACCTATACATACGTAGGTTGTGTAAAACACACATTTATGGTAATGCTAGTAAATGCTCTATACAAATATCCGTAAGTATGGAGTATTTTTAGAGACCTCCAGTCGATTGAGCCATCGATTTGAACTGTCTGTTATTACTTTATTGTTCTATATTTATGCACATGCACTGGCTGAAGTGTCCTTCGAACTTCGCAAACACACACACAAACGCATTGAGGCGGATAAATTTACACACAGATACAGGCACAATGCAGCGACGTCCTTGCTCCTTGATGGCATTGAATACCGCCCACCGCCCACAATCCAGCGACCGCCCAAAAAGCAACCCACATTATTTTCATATTAGTTTTGAAAAGCGCATTATGTGCTCTTGGCCCCCGTTTCGCATTAAGTCCGCGTTTTTATCCTCTTTCTTTTCGGCATGTGTAATGGCTCGCATTATTATCCTCATTTCGGTGTCCTGTGGCCGCCATCAAAATGGAAATATGCAAATGGCCACGCGGCGCCCAACTACTGAATTCGTTGATACAACTGCGGATACAGATACTGTGAAATTTGCCCGCTAATCGCTAATCGCTGGCGGTAAAAACCTCGCGCAGACACATTTCGAGGACGCTGGCCAAGGATCAAGGACCAAGGAATAGGAAAGTGTTAATGAGTTAATTTCGCTATTAACTGAGTTAGCTTGAACAGAAAAGGCTGGCCTGAAAATTTGCACAATACATTGTTCCCATTTTTAGGGAACTCCTGAGCTGATGAAAGTTGTGTCATCAGGACTTCAGATCCTGCGACACACTCCATTGCACAGGCCATTTCTTGATGGGCAAAAAAGCAAAACAATCACAGAATGTTATCCTATACGAGTATAAGTAATTTCAGTGCTTTAGCCATTGGGCCAAATCAAGCGTAAACTGTCCGATAAAACGATAAACAAAACAATTAATTGCATTGTGAGCATGTCCGTGTCCATATATGTACATGTCCTGTTTCAGGACCCTTTTTAATGACTATTTACGCACACGACTTGCCTTTCGGCATCATACGATTTATTATGATTGGGGCAAGGAATTTGGTTTTTAGGATCGGGATCCACCACTGCCTGGGTCACTGACTTCTCCTTTGGGGATGCAAATGTGTGTCCCGCTCGGCCAGAAAACGGAAACTGCTCGAAAAGTATGCCATAAATAAGAACGAGGGCCGAGTGCACAGCATATTTGGCTCCTGAATTGTTCCACCGAGAAGTGCGCAATATACATGTACATAAATATATATATGTATATATATATATGGCGGCGAGCAAACGAAATATTTAATAACACTGTGGCATGCCCCAACAAAAAATTCGTCCTTCAAGCAATTCCCGAACCAGAAAATTCCCGCTTTTTATTCGTTTGAAGCACAGAAATCTCGCCAAATCACGGCAAAACACTGCAGGTACACAAAATGCCATCGATTAATTCCCCAAATAAGTTTCTTCATTGCAAACTTTGCAATTGACTTTCGTCGTCTTGATATATAACCAATTAAAAATTGTTTTGATTGTAAAAGTTTAGCCGCGTTGACTTTTTTTATTTATTAATATTTATTAAGTGAAGAATCCGTACATCATAATATTCTTAAGATATACCAAACACTATGTACAAATTAGTATTAGTGAATAGTTTTTACTGCTGTTCAATTGTCTTGGTTATTTATAATTCAATTTGGCTGCAATTCCACAAATCTGGATCTGGAATCATAGAAAACTTAATTTAAAAAAAACTTAATCTTAAAAATTTTAATCTTATAAAATCTTAATCATGTAGAACTTAATCAAAGAAATATTAGTTATAGAAAACTTAATCATAGGAACCTTAATCATAGAAAACTTAGTTATAGAAAATTTAATCATAGGTAACTTAATCTGATAAAATCTTAATCTTATAAAACTTAATCATAGAAAACTTATTTTTAGAAAATAAAAAGATATATAAGTAAGAAGTAAGAGATATTCATATAAATATATCTGCCTATAATATAAATATAGTTGCCTATAATATTAATATAGTTGCCTATAATATAAATAAGTAGTCTGCATAATCACTTATACCTGAGTTCACCACTAGTCTTAACCTAATAATAACTTAATCATATAAAATATGTTTCGAGAATAAATAGGTAGATAAGTAAGATGTCAGAGATATTATAGCCTATAATATAAATATAATAGCCTATAATATAAATATAATAGCCTATAATATAAATATAATAGCCTATAATATAAATATAATAGCCTATAATATAAATATAATAGCCTATAATATAAATATAATAGCCTATAATATAAATATAATAGCCTATAATATAAATATAATAGCCTATAATATAAATAAGCAGCCTGCATATTCACTTATACCTGAATATACCCACTGTCTTAACCTAATCATATAATAACTTAATTATATAAAATATGTTTCGAGAATAAATAGGTAAATAAGTAAGATGTAAGAGATATTATAGCCTGTAATATAAGTAAGTAGCCTGCATATTCACTTATACCATTGTCTTAACCTAATCATATAATAATAACTTAATAATATAAAATAACTTAATAAAATCGTAGCAAATTAATAAAATATGTTTCGAGAATAGATATGATAAATATAATATAATAATATAATAATATAATAATATAATAATATAATAATATAATAATATAATAATATAATAATATAATAATATAATAATATAATAATATAATAATATAATAATATAATAATATAATAATATAATAATATAATAATATAATAATATAATAATATAATAATATAATAATATAATAATATAATAATATAATAATATAATAATATAATAATATAATAATATAATAATATAATAATATAATAATATAATAATATAATAATATAATAATATAATAATATAATAATATAATAATATAATAATATAATAATATAATAATATAATAATATAATAATATAATAATATAATAATATAATAATATAATAATATAATAATATAATAATATAATAATATAATAATATAATAATATAATAATATAATAATATAATAATATAATAATATAATAATATAATAATATAATAATATAATAATATAATAATATAATAATTTACCTCCGAAGCGTGGAACATACCTGGTCAGGTCCATGGTGCACTGCATCCAGATAGACGACGGGATGTCCACATGGTCTCTGGAACCACTATCACACACACAAACACACATACTACCATTTTTACTATCACATCTTAGCTTCCGGTCAACTGATCTATCAACTGTCAGAGCGGCTATCCCATGAGGATTGAGTCAGAACTGATTGGGAATTATAAGTATTGGTGGACGAAATTTTTTTTACAATCCATTAATTATGTAAATTAGGTAAATTACAATGTATACAATATAAATTTTGATATGTTTAATGTTTTGCGTTGAATGTTACCTATGTTTCAATGTTGCAAATTCATTGTTGCACGTTTAATGTTGCAAATTCAATGTTGCAAGTTCAATGTTGCAAATTCAATTTTTGCTAATTATATGTTGCAAATTCAATGTTGCAAATTCAATGTTGCAAATTCAATGTTGCAAATTCAATATTGAAAATTTAATGTTTCATATTCAATGTTACTTGTTAAATAAGTAATTTTTTAATTTAACTTTTACATATTTACTTAAAAAAACTACAAGTCCATGGAAAAATAAGGAAAATAAAAACGAAGCTTGCAAATTGAATCAAGAAGTGACACAATCGACAAGGATACTGCCGCTGATACTTCCGGCCAAAAAAAAATGAAAGAAAGAAAATAAAATGGCATAACCTCAGCTAGTCTGTGTGGGAAAAGATTTTTCCACACTGTTGTGCGCCGATATTCCCCCAGATTTTCCGCTCTCACTTTCCACCTTTCCACACCCTCTTCCCGCCCGCAGCCACCCACGTATTGCCTATAACAAGCCGCCAATTACGATAGAAATCTAGAGAATGTGCAAAATCGAGCAAAAAATTTGCGACTATAAGGCGAAAACAAATTTACATGCAAATCCATTATAGCCATGGCAAGGACACGCCAGGAGCCAAAATGGCGACACGCTTCGTGTCTGTGTGACTGCTAGTGTGTGTTTCTCTGCTTGTGTGTGTTTCTGTGTGTGTATTTCAGCCAACAAATTATCTCAATTTAGCATAATATTTACCGAACTGCATTGAACCTTTGCCAGACGACAGGAGATGCAGCAAAAGAAGGTGGTTGGCAAAGAAAAGGGAAAAACCGGTGAAAAGCGGTGAAAGCGGAAAAGCTGGGCCAAGAATAGTGGGTGCATTTGGGGGGGATTCCCCTAGAATATTGCCAATTAGAGCTGAACGGGCCTCGTGATTGTAATTACGAGCTTATAATGTGCAATTGGCCACGAAAGTGGCTTAAACAAATGCTACCAAGAGATTTATGCGGCAAATGTAAATGTTTAGATATAAAGTTTATATTTAAAGTGGGTAAAGATTTCAATTTTTTGAATTTTTTATTTAAAGAGTGCTACTTAGTCGCTATTTCAACTATTTTGAAAACAAAGGTGTACAAAATTCCATAATAAATAGGACTAAAAATTCAATGTAGCCATGTCGTTCATTCTTATTGAAAAACATCAATTAACATGTGATTGGGCAAATGTATCAAACGTTCTTTAATTAAATGAAATTTTAAAATTGTATAAATTGCTGGCCATCCATGATGAACTGCAAATTGAACTTAAAATGTGAATTTTATTGAAATGGAAACAAATATTTCTGCCTTTAATTAAATGAAGCAAAGTTTTCTCAATGGCAAATATTTATATACGTATTTTTTATTTAATCAAATGACAGATTTCAATCGTGTAGGTCAAATGCATTTCGCTGTTCATAATTGAATTCACTTTGCTGCCATTGAATGAAACATCTAGTGATTTACTGTCCAAATTCGCATTAAATTCGTATTTAATAAAGTGGTTTTCGTGTTCGTGTTCGGATTTGTGTCACGACCGCAGCATCGAGGTTTTGAGAAATGTCGCGGCTTTGGCGCCGTTTCATGAGCTAAGAAATTGAATTTCAAGTCCTTGTCGTCCTTGTCGTCCTGCCACTAACTTATGGCTGGCCTTTCCCCCATTTTCCCCTGCCTGATTTCCCCTGGCTGATTCACCTGGCTGTCTCGGGCATCCATGTTCATGCATGGCGCTCTGACATTCCATTCCATTCCATACAATTCCAAGCCATTCAATTCGATGCCACCAAGGCAGCCTGCGCTCCACCATTCGATATCAGTCAAACTAATGGCGCTTGATTCTGTCTATTGAAAAGTCCCATTGCTGTCTTGCCTTCGGTGGAAAATTTTCGGTGCTCTGCATCGGTGGCAAATTGCAAACTTTCCATCTGCCTCGCTGCATTTCGCTGACATTGAAAAAGGTGCACAAGACGCAGCAAGCTGAAATGGGGGGAAAAAATGTCTTAAGTCTTTTGAAAGGCAGTCTGAAAGTATAGTTGAATTTGACTTTCCTTTAATTTATACAGGCTAGCGTACGAATTATTTACACAGCATATCTCTCACACACTTTAGCACTTAAGTTTTCAGAGGTTTTTGATTTCTATGTTGCCATCCAGATTGCAATTGCAAATCGAGGAAATTGTGGCACACTTTTGCGATCTTGCCAAATTGCTAAACCAATTAGGCAGCAGCCCAATCGATTTGGGTGCCTTCAATTATCACAAATCGAATACCGATTTACAAACGAATCCTAATTCGGCAAATAGAATATATTGCTGGCTGCCCAAAGGTGTTGTCCTGCCAAAAGGATTCACTTTCAATTGAAGTCCTTCTCTTTTGCCCTGTTTTTTCCGTTTTCCCCCCATTTTTTTTAGATTTTGTTTTACGTACGACTTTCTCCCCCAGAGCTTTTTCAATTTACTAACGGAAATCCAGGCAGTAAAGCGCATTCAATCAACTGCTCCTAACTTTGTTGTGAGCTGGACTTGGTCGATGGTCGTGGCTCGGAGGCTGGGAGGCATTAAATTTATATGTCAATAAATCTCGAGGAGCAAAAGCCAAACGGCAAGTCATTGGCTTTGGCGGATATGTGCGAGCAGTGCAGCCAGACATTTGCTCGGCTGGCAAAACTTATTAGCCATCGCGTTTAAGGCCATTAAACCAAGCCAGGTGGCGTGGGGTCGTGCCACATACATGGCCATAAATCAGAGGGCCGACATGGCCAACTCTGGCTCAATGGTTTGGCATGAGGCAGTTTAGTGGTCCAGTGACAGTTTGCCGATACAAAGGATTAACATAGCAGCTCAATTACACGGCACTACTGCCTCAAGTTGACAGATTCTTAAAGAGACTCTTGCTAGATTTGATTGGGTGGCTGCAGCTTTGCGTTCCATGAAAAAATGAATTTTATTAAAAAACTTGTATTTTTTGGTAATTTGTGGAAGGATTATGATTACGGATTATGGCTAAAAATGGTCACAAATCCGAAAGAATAACTGTTTTGAGCAGCTAGCTACCAATGCTAACCATTCCAATGTCTTATAAGACGGATTTGGGAAATTAAATTTTTGTCCAAATTTTCGCATTTTTTTTTTTTATTTGCAAAAAATTTGAAAAAAAAATAGATTTTTTTTTGAAAACACAGTTCGATTGAAAATTTAATTACGAACTCAACGAGGTATTGCATTCCATATTTGGACCAATATTTCGAATGCTGTGATAAAAATACTAATAATTTTTTACGCAAAAAAACAGAAAAACGATTTTTGGCAAAAATGCAATATTTACGATTGGTATTTTCGGCATAACTTGGCTAAAAATGGTCAGAAAGCGAAAATAATTACAGTTTTGTGCTCCTAGTTACCAATACTAACCAACCAAATCACTTTTTGACCGACTTGGTTAAAATAATTTTTGGCCAAATTTTCGCATTTTTTGTAAGGGGTAACATCATCCAAAATTGCAAAAAATGAGAAAAAAAAAGAGTTCTAATTTTTGAACACAGTTCGATAGGAAATTTAATTACGAGCTAAGCGAGGTATGACATTCCATATTTGGACCTTTTTGACGAGTATTTTTCGCATAACCTCATTTTGGCAACTTAGCCACGTTTGACATGCCACAGCTTTACTATTGTAGTGGCCACTGCAAGTTTGTTTCAATTTGTAGATGCACTTGGAGTACGTTTAATCGCAATCTTACTTCGATTCGAGTACAATTCCACGTTGTCCTTGGCAAATTTTGTGCTGCCACAGCAAGCGGCTAATCGCACACATGTAAGCAAATTTCTCAAGCTTTTCCACCCATACAGTTCACTTCATACAGTTCATTTTCCGAGTGCGTATGCGTAATAATTCGTCACAGGTTTTTGTAGCTTGTTGTGCGTGTGTGTGTGTGTGTGTGGCTTAGTGTGTTGTCGGTTGTTTGTTGTCGGATTTAAGCGTTTGTGATTAATCAGACAGCCAGTTTGCCAGCCACTGACCCACTTCACACCCATGGCCACTTTTCGGCGAGTGTCGCTGTTGGTGGCATAAATCTCAGACAACGCGTCGTATGAGCGATGTCAAATGCAGGCACACTGACTGCCTTACTGGGGCATCATTAATAATACTTTTTAGTTTGCAAATACGCATGTGTGTGTGCGTGTGTGTGTGTCTGTGGGTGCCTTTCTTCCTTTTTTTTTTGGCTAACAAATTGCCCGGTTCAGGGCACAACAAAATTGCAATTAATCAAGCAGACAAAAGTCTGCCGCAAGTCCCGAGGCCAACTTACCAACATATAACTTAACAACATATAACATCCCATCTAACATATGATTTTGTGGCCTAACTAATCAATGATTGAGCGAGCGCTTCATTCATTTCTGGTCATCGAAGTCCTGGTCTGATTATCCGCAAATGAAAAAAAGGCCCAGGACTCTGTCAAAATGGCTAGAAATAAGCCCAATATACGTAGAAAATACGACCCAAGAAATTAAATTATTTGTTAGTCAGGGAAAACGGAGATAAGAGGTCCAGGAAGCAGATCTACAAAAGAGCCTGACAGCAAGGAAGGCTCGCACTCAAACACTGCGAGAAAATAGTGGTTAAAATAAAGACAATACCGAAATACACACAAATAGCTATTGATTAGGCACCTTAAAAAAGTGCATTCCAAATAGAAGACAGCATATTGTTGTATTTTCGCAAGCTAACAACTAACGCAGCAGTAATTTCGCTCAGTGCAGATCCCATATTAATGTGTGTGTGGTTGTGTGTGATGACTTCGTTCGTCTGGCTGGGCAACAAGTGAAAATCCATTTGTTAGAGGAAATCGTGCAAAAAGCTTAAATACGAAGCTTAAACATAAGTAGCAACGAATGCCGCACACACACAAATGCACAAACACACAAGCACACACACCCCCTGAAATACATACATGCGCACATAAGTATATGTATATGCATATGTGAAGCAGGCCAAAAACTAAATGAAGCTGCCGCCGTTTTTCCATCTTTAAAGGGATACCCTAACTGCCAAGCGGCACGTGGAATATTTTGAATCATTTGCGCCTCAAAAATATATTAAAAAATGTTGAGTGTGATGGCAGATATTTTATCAGTCAAATCGCTATCAAAGTTTATGGTATATAAATGATATGAACGGATATAAAACCATAAATCAAATATCTTGAGAGCCAGTATTTAACAATCTGAGCCCTTGTTGCTGTGGCTACTCTTGTGTGATTGGTCGTATGATGTGTTATAAATTTTATTAAACTTTACAACACAACTGATTGCGTATAAAAATAATAATAATAAATCGATGGAACGTCTGTTATTCACTGCACTGAAAGAGCATCCAGTCATCCTTGTTGTGAGCATTCGAATTCTCTTTCAACCTTTTTGTGCTCTCTCTCCCCTTTCTTCCCATTCTCCCACGTCGGCTTTTGTTGCTGTTTTTGTTGGGACTTCGTCTTAGCTTTTAACGTGTTTTACCGTTCGTTTCTTTTTGCGCATAAAATGAGCAGGTAACAGTCTTCTGTGTGTGTGTGCGTGAGTGTGTGTGAGTGTGTGTGTGCGTGCACGGTTGAACTCCCTTGGGTAAATTTTCGTATTTAAAATATATGACCAAGACATTTTCAAACATTATTTTTTAATTTTATTCTTTTTTCTTCTCTCTCTTTCTCTCTCTCTCTCCCTCTTTTCCTGCTCCTCAGTTGGCCAAAGTTTTTGCGCACTTTTGCCTTTGCTTTTGCCGCAAATCAATTTGCCAGGACGAGGGGGGCATACATACATAAGTGGAGCGATGTGGGCTGCAAAAAGAAAGGAAGCGGAAAGGATTGCCGAGTAGACTTTGTTAGGGGAGTTCCCCCAAATTTTTTTTTTATGCTGCATCCATGCCGTGAAGGCGAACGCCTTATTCCGGGGTCTTGGGCTTTCACTCTGCAGTGGAGCGTATGGAAATGCATTAAGTTCGGAGATGACTGGATGACTGCACGTTTTGGGATTTGGATTGGGATTTTGCGAGTGGGGATTATCTTGGCACGCAAAGAGATCTACTACTATAAATGCTGCTGCATATTTATGGCAACTGAATACACCCGATAATGCTCGAAGTGGGGCAATGATGTCGACTCGGAACGGAACGGCAAGTCAAATGCTTTGTGGGGCAGAGATTGTGGCCTAAATTAGCCACCAGCAGCATTTTTCCATTGCTGACGGATAACTTTGCATAGCACTTGACAATGGCATATTGACAGAATTAATGTGCTTTTTCGAATGAAATTTATGGTAATTAACTTAGCCATTGTTTATCAAACTGGCATTTAATTCAGTTAGTATGTAGGCAACAAATTAATGCCTAAATCATTTAGCAAAACATTTCCTTATCTTGTCGACAAGTGTTATTCGCCACAATAGCTACAGGTAATTGCAGATAGCATCGAAATGTGTAGATAACATTTCGGACAGCTATATAAATGTTCTGATAACACGACATCAAATCGAAATTGTCAATGCAAGTGTCCGATAAAAGTGGATCAATTTGGATATGTACATAGTTGAGATACAGAGCACTCACCTCCAAACATTTATGACCCAGACGTTTTCATAATAAATGCGATAATTTCGTCATAAGAAAAGAAACCTGCCTATGGCCTATAAAAATAAAATCAAAGGCATTCTAGATACTCTAATTTCTAACATGGACCGCGCACCGCTGATTTATTTTGCCAATTGCGGTAATGGATGGTAAACATTTAAGAGGCGCAAATAAAAATCAATGTCGTACTAAAAATCGAGAGAAATCAATTGATAAAGAAGTCTGTGCTAGAGTATAGTATAGTATGGTATGGTAGAGAGAACATCGGACTTGGATAGTCTGGGTCTGGGGTGTGGCGATAAGACTGCCGGCAAAATAGTTGGCCCAAGCCCAGTCCCAGTCCAATGTACATCGCGGCGAACCCACTAGTCATGCTCACGGTTGGCGGACATGACTCCCGGAATAGAACAAAGCCAGAATAACCCATAAAAAGACCTTTAGAAATTAGCGATTTAGCCAATCTGGTGCTGGCAATCTGGCATTCTAGCCTTTTACTGGCTTTTTAGTACGAAACTATCATATTTGGATTATTTCTTAGCTATGTGCAGTTGGTGCACTTTTCTAAAATGTTATTTTAAAAAGAAGAAAATTCAATAGTTAGTCATTTAATAATTATATTCCTATCATATACTCGAATATCTGACATGGTTTCTTTTGATTTAGGCTCATCTTTTCAGTCATGCTCACCCATATTGCATCTAAAATATGGGCAGCACTATAAAGAGCGAACCATTCGATGTTCGGCGACCAGAGCCCAAGATAAGATTAAGTAGTTCCCGGTAAATGCCTGCCACTCCGATGGGCGACTATAAAAGCCTCCATGCCTGAGGCTGTGCCAGTCATTAGCGATACTCAGGCTCCATACGAAATGTCAAATACTTGGTGGTGGCTTTCTATAGTGCTACTAATCCTGGCGCTAATGCCGGGCATGAGTCAGCAGGTGGGGTTTTTAATTGGCAATTAGATGGATTGGTCTTGATGCTTATCGCAATTTTCAGGCGGCCCTGACCGAATCGGATTACTATACGGCCGGAGTGGTGGAGTTCCAACAGTCGATCCTCAGCTTGTCCTCCTGGTCGGACTCCCTTGCGGGCTATGTGGAGATCATAAACTCTGAGAATGCCAGTGCCACCGACATCATTGTGTTCCCCGAGAGTACCCTGAACTCCGCGGGCTCCACCACCTTTGTGCCCAATCCCGAGGATCAGATAAACCCCTGTTTGATCGACCCCAATGCCACCTTATACGAGGAGTTCCTGGTGACCCTCTCATGTGCCGCTCGCAATGCCAGCAAATACGTTGTGATCAATCTCACCGAGAAGCAGAAGTGCGAGGATGTTCCCGAGGATACGAGACCCTGTGCCTCCAACGGACTGAATGTCTTCAACACCAATGTGGTCTTCGATCGCCAGGGAGTGGTGGTGTCCAGGTATCGCAAGGTTCATTTGTACGGTGAAGCCAAGAACAGCACCTTCCTGCCGGAGTTGAGCACCTTTGAGACGGACTTTGGGGTCACCTTCGGGCACTTCATCTGCTTCGACATCCTGTTCTACACACCCGCCCATCAGCTCATCGTGGAGCAGGGTATTACGGACTTTGTGTATCCGGCCATGTGGTTCTCCCAACTGCCCTTCCTCACGGGTAAGACATAGACATGGAAACGGGTGATAAGGAAAGGTGGGGGCTAGTTCATTGACATGTGTCTCTTATCGCCGCCAATGGATTGCTAATTGATGGCTCTCGCCAGCTCTCGAGATGGAGTGCCTGGACGCGATTATGTGTTGGTATCAGGCTGTAAAAACTAAAAAGTCGCTAATGGCAGGTGATTAGGCAGCACAGCAATGGCTTGTAATTATAAACTAGCTCTTATCGCCGTAGCTACATACAAGTCAAAAAGTAGGCAAATAATCCGCGTCTAATTTGCATTGTTGCGGCTTTATCTTTTTACTCTTACCACGCGAATGTTTCAGAACACTAAAATGAATCGAGAAAACGGGCAAAATTCTTAAGGATAACCATGTCTAATATTTGTTAAATGTTTTCCTCAACAGCTGTTCAGACGCAGCAAGGTTGGGCCTATGCCAACGATGTGAATCTCCTGGCGTCTGGAGCCAGTCGTCCCTCCATTGGAAATAGTGGATCAGGCATTTATCACGGACGCTCGGGCCCTCTGATCAGTGTTATGCGCCAGGACTCCGGCCAGCGGGCCATCTATGTGGCCCAGGTGCCCAAGTACACTCGCACCAGATCCCAGCCGCAACGTGTGAGGAGGAGCGCGGCGGAGATCCAAAGCCGCCAGGTTGCCTCAAGCTCGAGTTTCTATATGAAGCGGGATTACTTGGAGAACTACGAGTCGGAGGTGCTGCAGTTGGACGCGGGCACTAGTGGAGCTATCAATAGAACCATCTGCCAGGGCAGCTTTTGCTGTAACTTTGACCTGGCGTGGCGGTCCTTGGGAACCTCGGCGGAGAATGGCAGCTACTATAGCTATCGATTGGGTGCCTACGATGGCTGGCGCAACGAGAACAACGTGGATGCCAATTACATACGTAATTGTGCGCTGTTCACCTGTTCCGGCGACTCCATCGATGATTGTGGCAAACTGCTGCCCACCGAGGGTGAGCTTCAGCAGTCCCGAGTGACCTTCACGCGCCTGGAGATCGCCGTCATCTATCCAGAGTCGCGGGAGTTCCTCCTGTTTCCCGACACTCTGCTGGACAGTCTGCTGCCCCTGGAACCCAGCCAGTTTGAATGGTCCCAGCGGAAGCCCACGGAAGATAGGTGAGTTAGCAGAAGGAACGTGTTATTTCTAAGTTTTATATTAAATTCTGGGTTCTCCATGATTCTTAGCTATGTGCAAGAAGTGCGCTTTGGCCTGAAGGAATCGCAGGAGGTGAGCAACTTGCTGACCTTTGCCATCTACGGAAATTACTACGACAACGAGTGCACCTTTGGTGTTGGCACCGCGGAGGAGCAGCTGACCTGCGGCTACAGAAGTGGATCTGCCAGACTTAGAATCCTTGGGGGTTGGCTCGCGCTGCCGCTGATTATCCTGGCAGTTGCCAGGATAGGTTAAAGTGTAAGGCAAATTAGAAATCCAAAACAACACGGATTTCTCAGGCATTTTATACAAATATCTGAGGATCAATTTTTTTTTGTACATCTAATGCTCGATATGAACAGTATTTATATTATAACAATTTAATAAAAAATGCTCTCGACTTGTTGGTAATTATTTATTTCTGCTTTTTAGGTATGCAACAAATTGTTTAGCAACTTAGTGAAGACGTGTGTTTTCTTGTTTTAGATTATTCACCATTTTTGAAATTCTAGGCTTTGTTTAGTGGGAATTTTCACTTGAGCAGATAATGAATTAGATAGCAATGTGGGGAAAGTTGGTAAAGTTAATGAAATAATAATATTCCGATATACGGAATTTGGCTGCTTACTCTTATCTAAATTAAAAAAAATTCCATGTTCGTGTATAAAAAGCCGTAGTTGCTGCTCCAAAATCTTCAGTTATTCTTAAAGAAACACTTAAAATACATCAAACTTTAGAAAATGACTTGGATATGGACACTTTTTCTGCTGGGATTCGTTATTGCACAAGGAACAGCTCAAGTACATTTGTTATTAGCTTAAAGGGTTCAAACATATTTAAATATTTTCAACAGGGAATTGCCGAACAAGGAATTGCTGAAATCGATGGAGAAGTGACGAAGAAACTAAAAAGTTTCTTGGAGAACTTCAGTGGAAACTGGAAGGATAACACCGAGTTTCTCAACTGGATTTCAAAAATACGCACGGCATTGAATAATAATAACACCCGGCTAGTGGATAAGTTCGAGTTACGATTTGGCTTCGAGAGTTACAATTCCGATCGTTTGGTTTTGGAGCAAAAGATCTCGGATCGCATAGAGGAGCTGGACAGCATTATTCCCCATCAAAAGCATTCGAAATGCTTGAATTTCTATGTGGGACAAAGAACCGCTCTGAAAACGGCTCTCAAGCAATCCAATTTCATAAAAGTCGAAAGGTTTGCCGAAAACGCATCATCTTGTCCGTACTATCATTTCGATGATAATATATTCCTAAGTATTTTAAAGGCATAAATAAGTCTTTATAAAATATCACATATTGGTGAATATTCGTGTATTATAATTTCATATATTCACATATTATTAAATGAATCTTGAGCAAATAAAGTTGGTTCTTAATTCATTTGGGGCAAACTGGGCATTGATGATCGAACTAATTTATACGATTACTTTTAATATTATTTAATAGTATTAAACTATTAATTTATGTAAGAAAATATTTTGCACTTTAGCCATCAAAAAGTCACGTGTCATCGGTGATAAGTAGGTAACCTAGTTGATAACACCAGTCTATTAAATTGATATATACATGTGGGCTTAGTTTTAAGTGCAACTGTCTAAGTTGCTACTTCATATAATATGATTATTAAAACATGAGTTCCATTTGGAGTTTTTTTATTGGCATATCTGCAAGCTATTTCTAAATTAGGAATTTCATGCTTACATATTTTTGGAGCTTAGTTAGTTCATAAATCATATATTAGCATTTATTGTTGTCTTTTTAGTTTGAATATGGGACCATTTATTCATCGAAGTCCAGACAGCATTTGTTTTTGACATGTTTTTGGGCAGATAAGATTAACAATTTTCTGTTGAAAATTACTATAAAAGCCGCAAATTTTGGAAGTTGGTAAGACATTTGCCAATTCGTACTGGCCAATAAGAATGGCGAAGAATTATTGGGGGTTTTTCCTCTTCGGTTTAACCCTAGGTTTAATGCTGAACTTGAGTCAGCAGGTGGGTGTGTTGAACTGAATCTACATAAAAATGCACTCACGTTTGGAGTTTCAGGTTTCACTTTTCAAGAGAGATTTCTATACAGCTGGTGTGGTGGAGTTTAAGCCGTCCAATGTGCTGTCCAACAATCTAGCCGGCTATTTGGAGATAATCAGCTCGCAGAATGCCACTTCTACGGACATTATTGTGTTCCCAGAGAGCACTCTTAACGACATGGGTCCCACGACCTTTGTGCCCAGTCCCGAGGATCAGATAAGCCCCTGTTTGAGTGATCCAAATGCAACGTACTTCAAGGATTTTCTGGTGACCCTCTCATGTGCGGCTCGCAATGCCAGCAAATACGTTGTGATCAATCTCACCGAGAAGCAGAAGTGCGAGGATGTTCCCGAGGATACGAGACCCTGTGCCTCCAACGGACTGAATGTCTTCAACACCAATGTGGTCTTCGATCGCCAGGGAGTGGTGGTGTCCAGGTATCGCAAGGTTCATTTGTACGGTGAAGCCAAGAACAGCACCTTCCTGCCGGAGCTGAGCACCTTTGAGACGGACTTTGGGGTCACCTTCGGGCACTTCATCTGCTTCGACATCCTGTTCTACACACCTGCTCATCAGCTGGTGGATCAGGGAGTCACGGACTTTGTGTATCCGGCCATGTGGTTCTCCCAACTGCCCTTCCTCACAGGTGAGTCCGAGAAAGGGGTGAAAAAGTGGGTCAGTTCACTGACTTGGGCCCATTAACTGGGTCGAGTGATTGCTAATTGATGGCTCTCACGAAACCCTTGAGATAGAGTGTCCTCCATGCGGAATGTTCAAGAGGGTAATGCTTGCAATCTGCTCTTGGAATATTTAAACCTGTGGCCAATTCAATGGTGATAATTTCTACTTAATGGCTAATGGTATTTTCCCTTCAAAAGCTGTTCAGATCCAGATGGGTTGGTCCTATGGCAACGATGTGAATTTGCTGGCTGCTGGAGCAAGTGATCCCACTGTGGGAAATAGTGGATCGGGAATTTATCACGGACGCAGTGGCTCACTGAGAAGCGTAATGCGGCAGGAGTCTGGTGAGAGGAGTATATACGTGGCCCGGGTACCAAAATACAGGCGCAGAAGGCGGATGAAGCGGGATCTCAACCGTCAAGTGGCCACCAGTTCAAGTTTTAGCATTAAACGGGATTATCTGGAGAACTTTAACAGCGAGAATGTGAAAATCGACGCTGGAGAAACGGGTAATCTTAGCCAGATTCTGTGTCACGGTGGCTTCTGTTGTCACTTCGATCTGGCCTGGAGATCCTTGAGGAATCCGTCGAGTAACACCAGTAACTACAGCTATCGAGTGGGCATCTACGAGGGTTGGCGTAATGACAAGAGGTTGGATGTCAACTATATTCGCAACTGTGGTTTGTTCTCCTGCTCTGGGAAGTCGATAGATGATTGTGGTCAGCTGCTGCCTGACCTACAGAGGCCGCTGGTGACCTTCACCCATCTGGAGATTGGGGTCACGTATCCGCAGTCAAGGAAATTCCTTCTGTTTCCCGATACTCTGCTCGATAATCTTCTGCCTTTGGAGCCCAGCCAATTTGAGTGGTCACAAAAACAGATCTCTGAAGAGAGGTGAGCTGGAATCCACTAAATATATATAAATTAATTAATTATATATACTTTATAGCCACCAAGTGCGATTTGCCTTGAGCAAATCCCTGGAGGTCAAACACCTCTTGACCTTTGGCATTTATGGTAATTACTACAAGAATGAGTGCACAGCTGGCGTGGGAACAGCAGAAGAGCAGTTGGAATGCGGCTATAAAAATCCGAAAACATAAAAGATACGTTCTAAATTGTAGAATTGATAAAAACTATTGTTTGAAGGTATCTTTTATGCTTGCAATATTTTCAAAAAGAGCCCAAAATTCGACTTTAGTTGGCAAAAATCTTGGCACGCACAAATCTGCTGACTTGACCATACTGATTACCGATCTAAGCGATTAGATAGTAAATCATGCGAGACCTGATATGCCGTGGGAAAAATAAATAAATATATATATATGTATATGTATATACATATGTGTATACAGAGCTAGTATGAAAGGTGGAGAACCGGATTGCGATTAGTCGGTTTGCGATCGTTGAACTAAAAACACCATGGCTGCATTCCATCGTCGATTTCTCTGGCTCCTCGGTGTTACTTTGCTTTTGGCTGATGTCAATTCCACTGAGAATGCATTCTATATAGCTGGTGTAGTGGAGTATCGACCGACGATTATGGGTGGCACTTCGGAACAGCTGTTGGAGGCGAATCTGGCTGGTTATCTGGAAATCATGGCTTCTGGGAATGGCACTACGGACATCATAGTCTTTCCGGAGGCCACACTAAATAGTGTGATTACCCTGACTGTAGTGCCAAAATCTACGGAGCAAAGTTTGTGTGATGAGCAGGTGGGTGATGATCCGGAGATAGCAACATTCCTGAGATCTTTGGCCTGTGCGGCCAGGGAATATAGCACCTATCTGGTGGTCAATGTTAAGGAGCAGGTTGCAGAGCATTGCACTGCGGATGAGACATGTTCCAGTAGCGGCTATTCGATTCATAACACCAATGTTGTGTTCGACAGACGAGGAGCGGTGATATCGCGCTATAGGAAGTGGAATCTTTACTTGGAACCATCCACCAATCGAACGGAATCCCCTGAAATAGCCACCTTTACAACGGATTTCAATGTGACTTTCGGTCATTTCATCTGCTTCGACATGCTCTTCTATACGCCGGCCCAGGACTTGGTGGAGCAACTGGGCATCCGCCATGTGATTGTCACCAAAATGTTCAACTCGGAGCTGCCCTTCCTCACAGGTGATAAATAATAATAGATTATTGAATTGAATTATATTAATCACTTCTTGGCAGCCTCCCAATTCCAGCAGGGATGGGCGTGGGCCAATCGGGTGAACCTCCTGGCCTCCGGAGCAAGCCTTCCGCAGGGTGGAATAAGTGGCAGTGGAATTTACGCAAGTCAACAGGGCGCTCTGGCGCGACTTATGATCGCGGATGAACTGGAGGGCCAGAGGAAGTTGCTTCTGGCTAGAGTTCCCCTCGATCCCGACGAGCCGATAGCCACGGATGAGATTTTGGAGTCGGAAAGGACGACTCCGGTGAAACTGAAACTCCTGCAGCAACCTGAACTTAAGAACTTTGCCACCTGGGAGTTGCCCAAGGTTCAGGGAAGTTCGGTGGACAAGAGGATATGCCAGGAGGACTTGTGCTGCGAGTTCCGGGCCACTTGGACCTTGGTGGGCACCCAACAGGAATATAACTACAGATTGGGTGTTTGGGTTGGCCAGAGGCGGTACGAGGAGGAGCAGTACAGTGCCATCCGGCTGTGTGGTCTGTTCGCCTGCACAGGTTCCACTGTGGAGAGTTGCGGCCTCATAAGCGAGGAACAGGAACACCTGCAGGAGCACCAAGTGGTGTTCACCAAGCTCCAGATCCTTGGGGAGTTTGTCCAGAGACCACGACGTCTTTTAATGCCCAGCACCTTGAGCTCCTCCAGTCTGTATGCCCTGCAACCATCCCAATTAACGTGGTCAATGAAGGAATCGGTTAATGTAACGCGGATTAAGATGGAGCTGCTAGAACCTCATGGCCAGCTAATGACCTTTGCCATATATGG
Source organism: Drosophila yakuba (assembly GCF_016746365.2). NCBI lineage: Eukaryota > Metazoa > Arthropoda > Insecta > Diptera > Drosophilidae > Drosophila > Drosophila yakuba. Next base: position 2,185,371 of record NC_052526.2, on the reverse strand, counting down.
CAACTATTTCGATGAGTATGCGAATGGTGGAGCTGAAAGATTGGGGACGGGAACCCAGCTGTTTCTTCTAATTACGCCGCTAATTATGAAGCATCTATTTTGGGAGTAGGTCGATGCACACTACATTTGTGCAGGTTATCTTAGTTAATTTCTAGGTTTTTGTTAACTATTTTTATCTTAGTTTAAGATTTTAAACCATTTTTTTTTGTTTAGAAATATTTCTAATGGTGGAAAATCCCCAAATAAAGTAATTCAGAAATGCGTAATTGTCGTTGAGCGCATCAAAGCTATCTAAATTAAACAAGTCTATTAATTGCCAGTCGTTTTTCGAAAATTCGCTTTTATGTTTATTCATAAATGACAGAGAGATGCATCAAAATGTTGATTTATTTGCGTGGCTGTCAAAACGATTAGGTTCGTTTTGTCGCCTGGCAACTCATTAAAATCAATGCGTGCATGCATAAGTGTAGGTGAGTGTGTCCGTGTGTGACTACATATGTGTGTGTGTGGTGCATTTGCTGCGAGCTGCACTTTATATTTGCCATTGTTTGTGTAGTTGCCCTTAAGCTGGCACATTGTAATTAAGTGTCGCTCAAACAGAAGCACACTGCCACAAAAAAAGATGTATTTTACGGCATAAAAGTGTTAAATATGTGGAATTAGTTACTTAAGGCGCCATTTAGCCAAATGCATATTCAGACAAAAATGTGTTTTTAATATTAGTAGATATAATTTCGAACGTCTATTGTTTATTAAATATAGAGTTTTTATAAAATAAATTGACGTGTATTGTCGCCTTATTATCTTCAACCGCATCACGTTGTCTATGTGGCTGCCTACTTTATGGAAATGGAGGCATCGGCAATGAAATGGTGTCAAGTTCATGTCATTAAGGTGTGATTAACAAAAATTAGTAGCTGCTTAACGGGACCAAGAGCAATCTACCCCGAAAATCGCCCCTCAACTAACCGAAAAACAAAAAAAAAAGAGCGAAAATAAGAAGAAAAACAGACGTCTCAGCGAGAGCAACAGTGTGTTGGCTGGAAAGAGCAACAGCTAGCGGAAAGGCGACCTCCACCCACCCACTAGGAAGCCAACTAAACTGAATTCAGCAGGTGAAGCAGGCGAAGCAACACATGAAGCTGGCTTCGCTGTCCGCGTCGCTGCCAGCGCAGCTGACGGCGTCGACGTCGAGGAACGAGCTGTGTCGAAAGTTTTCATTAATTTCAACTGTTGCTTTCCACTTGTTAGCACACGAGGCCGACTGGAAGGCGAAGGGAAGTCCGACTGGAAGGACAGTCTCAGCAGCGTCACGCTCTCGCTTGAAAGTCTCCACTGAGAACACCTGAGCACAGTGTGCAATCCAACCATACTACATGAAATTACCAACAAAAGAGCATACTATAACTGTAAAAGTATAGTGTTGATTTTCTCTAATTTTTGTCAAAAATTTATATAACTTGTATGTGTGTTCATGAGAGCAGAGGGTATAAACTATTGGAATAGAATTAAAAGAAGCATATTTTGTTATAGGTCTACCTTTTTCATTCCACAGTGCGGAGTGCGTGAGCGAGGATGTGTAGAGTTTTCGGATGGCGGCGTGTAGACTGCGTTATATTTGCCTTGAATTATTCAGGCAGATATGTTTTATGGATCAGGGCAAAGGCGCTGCGCTTTTGGACGTCCGCGTTGGAGAAAATGCAATTAACGGGAAAGACTAACGGGGATCCAATTCCGAAAGACGCAGTTAGTCAGCAAGCGATCGTGAAGGTGTTTAGTCAGAGCGAAGTTTTGTTTGCAATCAGCCAACGTTTTATTCAATGGAATTTAATTCTTTTGTTCTATTTTATTTAGTATTTTAAATAAATCTATTCAAATAATTTTTTTGCCTGTTCTGCCTTTAAGTCGCCGACGCGTGCTCATTTATAAGTCAAATATTTAGTTTAAATATTTCATATTTATATTTATGATGATGTGACTATTAATATTTTAAGCAACAATTTTGGTAAAGTAAAAGCTTAGCTTACAAACTCCAGCTAAATTACTAATACAATTAAATGATTGGGCACATTTGAACAAGAACCTTTTTTATGATTATAACATATTGGTAATTGTATTTGTTAATTTCAATATTTTTAATCGTTGTGCTTGAAATTGTAGCCTTAGCGAAGCTAGATTGGTGAAATCTCCCCTGGGCTTCCGAGTCCAATCCGGTGTATCGGTCGTGTCCGTTCGTTTTCCGTCGTGTTCGTGCACGTCGCTGACAGCGACGCCGCTGCTGCTCTGCCGACTGCGCCGCCGACGCGTTGCGTGCTTTGGCAAACGTAAAGGCACATTCTGCGGAAGCTTTCGGCGCGTGCAACATCCAAACATCCAGTAGGCGTTCAGCCTCCGAGCGGATAACATTGCGTTGTTGTAGTTCTTGGAGTCCCAGCGATACGATACACACACCACCCACTAGAAACACACGCCCAGTAAATAAAACACCAGAGGAGCAGTTACACCAAAATCAACACTAAATACCGTTGGCATCCAGATTTACAAATAATTAAGCTTAACTAGTGCGTGACAAACAGGAAACCAAAAACAGATTTCGAATTTTTTTTTAAACTTTTTTTTGTGTTTCCAAAAGTTTCGAACTCTTGAAGAAAACAAAAAAGTGATTGACGATAAAACAAACGGGAGATCTTTCGAAAATCTTCTAGAATACTGTATGCGTATGGAATTTGTAATTGTGCGGCAATCGTTTATAACTTCTTGATCTTTTTTGAAAACGTCTTTTAGGAATTTTTGGTTTATTACCATAAAGTGATTTTTGAATTTGTTAATACCCGAAAATTAGCTTGTAAATAAATAACTTTTCGATGCGGTTCTTCAATATTCCCATTTGCATTTTTTTGATTGCTTCTCAATAAATAATAAACGAGCGTGAATGATTGCCTTGCATATTGCTCGGATGTAATTTAAATTCATATTTTCAAATTTTTTTTTAAGAGTTTTTGTGTTCGAAATGTGTTTTTTCATCGGTACCCCGAGGTATTTTGGCATCGAACGCCGACGGACGATTTACAGCAACAACAATCAACAATCGCGGACTTCCTGGGCGCGCAACTTTTGTTTTGAAATTCTATATAGTTCGATATATGTATATACATATGTATATATGCCGATCTCAATCGCATACGCACACACATGCTCCCTCACACCCCATTAAAAAAAAACCAATGTTTGTTGTTTTTTTTCGGTTATTGTTGTGACTTTGGCAGAGACACCAGATAAAAGACAACATCAAGCTGAATACGATTTGAAAATTCGACAAGAAAATTCAAAACCAAAATTGTAATTAAAACAAAGCGAAAAGTTTTCGGAAAGCGGAGCGGAAAAGGAGAAAATCCAAGGTAAACAACAACCACCAAGTAAAAAAGGCCTTCGCAGCGAAAAAAGGTGAGTAAAACTGCCAATGGGAACTTGATTTCAATGAATATCGTGCAGGTGGTGTTTTTTTTAAAGTTTACTTTTTCGGGAATGGACTTTAATTGTTTCGCAAATAATAACCAATAAGAAATTATTTAACATGTAGATAGGAACATTAAACTACATGCTTCTTGTATTATTAAAGAGTGAACAAATAGTTATGCAAAGTTATTAACGAAAAAATCATGATAGATAAGATATAAATCGAAACAGGAAGAGAATAAATCACAGAGAAGCGACTCCGAGCTGAAGTATTTTAAAGCACAGCCTTTTCCTTTTCCTTTTTATCGGCCCTTTAGTATTTTTCTTTGGCTTTTGTTTGTCCAATGCTTTCTTAATGGTTTTTCTTGGTCTTTGTGTGCCATCGAACACACTGTTTACAATTCGATTTTGCATTCTTCTGCCATTCCCATTTCTCACTCACTTCTTGCTGTTGCCCAATTTTTTTCGGAACTTGTCCTCACATTAATTGTTCATTGATATTTGTTCTCTCATTCTCCAACTGGTTCTTTTTTTACTCGGTCATTTCCTGTGATTTTGTAATTAAATGGAAACGGTGCTTTCTCGAGGCAAGACTTTTTCTCTTCGTGTATTTTAAATTTTCATTGACTGCGTGGCAAAATCAAAGTTGCCAACTGTGCGTATGATTAATATCCTAAGAAATGCGCCAGATTGTTGAGCGAATTATCAAAAGGAAATGTTTTTGGGGGGGAAAAATGCGATTGAAGGCGGAAGGAGGTGAGGTTGAGGTACTGGGTGTATGGGGTTATTGGAAATGTTTTTTCCTTAATTATTGGCCAAACGGCATTAAATTTTCAAGTATTTACTAAAGCTTAACAAAACACAAACAGAGGCGAACACATTTTCCCCGATTTTCCTCGACTTTTCACTAAATAAACGGGCCAACTGAATATGTGTGTGTGTGTGTATCTTTGGTTGTACATAAGATTATCGAGTACTGGAGGCATTTGGCAATTGGCAGCTGTTCGATCTGTATCTGTATCAATAAAATGCCCTCTCTCTTTCCCTCGATTTATTCTCTTAGATTTTCTCATTATTTACTTGTCCGGATTTTGCTAAATGAATTGATTATAAAGCCCATTGGGGGTTGGCACATGTCTACACACATATTTTTATGCACATATCTAAACAATTAGCAAAATGTTTTTGATTTTTTTCCTCATATGATGGGGGGTGTGGTGGTGTTGAGCTTTTCTGTGTGGTTTTTCTTGGATTTTTCCTGTTCTTTCAGTAAATTGAATTAACGCAAGTTGTAATTGTGAATGTAAATGTAATGCGCGAACATTAAGCGATATCTAAAAAGCAAAAGCATACAAACCTACAGCCAAACACACACGTATGCACATATGTGGTGGGTATATAGAAAATCCGGACGGACTGAAAATCCGGACGGACAGCCCGACGGACATGTAAACAGAGGCAAGCCAAAGGTAACAAATGGCTTTTCAAATAAATTAGCGGGCGGCAATTGTAAACAGAGACAGACAGAGAAAGAGCAGTTCATATAGAAAGAGCGAAAGAGAGAGAGAGAGAGTGGGAGAAGGAGGGAAAAAGGCTAGTGAAGACTAGAAAGAGAGGCAAATTCACTGGACACGGTCAAATGGAGATGGAATTTGCAACCAGCGGGTTGCCCGATTAATTATTGCATTTTGCATAGCAGGATGAATCGAAAATAGTTTTAATTGATATCAGGCAAATATTGAAAATCATTTTAAATTTGCTTTTTCTCTTCGCTATTCGGGTTAAGTAATTATTGTGGCATTCAATTAAAAGAGATGCAGATGAAATATTTACGTGTCAATTGTGCACAACTTCTTTTTAATTCAATAACGAAATTCCTATCATATGAGGTTAATATTGGTTCAACCTGAATTGCCAAACTAAAAAACTTCCTAATAAGGCTTAAATCGTAGTTTTAAACGAAACGGACATTGAAATGCCCATTTGGGAAAGCTTCTACAGATGGATTTCAAATTCAAAAGTTCAAATCCATGTCTCTTGATTTCGCTCTCCGTTTAAAGGTTGAACATTATCCCATTTAGGGAACGCTATTGCATTGGCGACCCTCGTAAAAAGGGATTGTGGATTTGGGTATGGAGATTGCCAATGGATGGGATGGCAGCAGATTTAACCGGTTGTGAGCGGTTTTAGAAATTTTCGTTTTTGGAAACTATCCGTACCGCACTCACCCGACTTTTTGCATTAAGCGTCCATCGACGGCGGGGCAGCGTTCATTAATTATACAATTACATCTAGCGGTGGCCATTTAGGGGGGTGGCATGGGGATACGAGGGGATTGGATGGGGTTGGAGGGCGAGTGGGAGGTGGTCGATCAGTGAGCGGTGGGTGGTGCATAGACAGACCATTCCGCGTTGCACATGGCTTACAGGGGGAGCACTCAGCTCATTCAACTGCCAAGCAATTCGCGGAAAACCCAACTGAGTGTGCGGGGTGTGTGTGTGTATAGGTAGTACGTAATACTACTACTACTGCTGCATTGGTGTATGTTTGTTGGAGTGCTCTTCTTCTTGCCACTCTTCTTTTGTGCTGTTTGCTGTTTGCTTTGCCCCCGCGTTTGATATGCAAAATTCAGAATGTTTACCTTGAAATATGCCATGTCACTTTGCAAGCGATGCGAGTTGAATACTCGATGGAGCACAGTTTGAAAGAGAAAGGGCATAACCGAGAGAGAGAAAGTGAGATAGACAGAGCGAGGGGGAAGGAGGGATATTGCAAAATACCCATGTGCATTGCGCATTGTACATTATGCTACCTGACAGGTGAACTGCAAGAAAATCCAAAAAACAACAATACGATAAAAAATCAACTTTCAAAGCGATCCAATACACTTTTTTGATAATATACAAAAGTCTTTGGTTTCAACGTTTACTGTATTTGTTTTGATTTTAAAGTCTTTTGAAACTGATGTTCTTTAGAGATTCTTCTTTAATATTATATTTAATATATGACTGTATTTCCTTACTGTGTGAAAATTGCAAGGGCAGAGAAACTTTCATGAGCTTCAGTCGAACGGTCAGCGGTTAATGAGAAAGAAAACGGCAGCTTGGGCAGCGGGGGGCGTGGCAGGACGGAAGAGGCAGCCACATAGCCTCATTTGATGAACTTCTCCGTCCGGAGTTCCCAGAGCTCACGAGCTCCGGAGTTTGAAGGTGAGAGGTTACGAGAGTTGCAAGAGCAATAAGGGAGCGGATGGCAGTTGCTCACTCATTACCAGATATGGCCAGAAGTTGGCCAGACTTGCCGTTTGTTCATACGTTTCCAGTGTTTTCTTTTTTATGGGCCACCTCTTACCTGTCATTTAGCCCAAGTTGTCCCAGAGATTAGCTTTTGTGCTACGCGACTGCTGCAGTCGAAATTCCTGGAACTTTATTTACGGAATATTCGTTTTACAGGCACTTTGGCCGACTCATTTCAAGTGGACATCGTTGACGTTCAAGTTTTAATAAAAAATCAGAAAAGGAGACGGTACAGAAAGCGTACATAGGTTTTAAATAACTAAACTGACTTACTTTAATGAGAAATATTTAATTATTTCCAGTAATAATCAACCAACTTAAGTATGTGCACTCCTTGTGTTATTTGGCCTGAAATGATATTAATTTCTCTGCTTAATATTTGGTTGTATACAACCTCGAATTCCGTATATTAACTAAGGCTTAACCGTATTTGAATAGCTACTTCTTGTTCAAAACGCAATGCTGAACTGGGCTTATACGCCCAAATCACCTGCAGCTGTTTGGGATTGCAACTCTAGATATTCGCAAGTGCAGCATTGGTATTCATCTCTGCCACATACCACGCCCCCAACGCCTATAACGCCCACGTACCGGCTCTTAACCTTCGACCTGGTTGCAATCGCAGGACTTCAGGCCAGACACATGTACATTCCTATGTACGAATGTAGGTAGGCATGATTGTGCGCCTCCACCTGTCATTTTGGTTCAACTCCATTTCCGCACAACAACAGCAACTTGTCTGGGGCAAATTCAATATAGCAGCTGCATTTCCGGCTTCAAGTTGCAACATGCAGCTGGACTTTTGTCATTGCATTTTCCATGATTCGTTCTCTCTCCCTCCTCGCCTTAAAATTACTACGTGCAATTACGTTTTCTGTTTATTTGCGGCTTCATCTCCGAGCGAACTTTTTTCCCACTTTCCTTACTTTCCTTGCGGGAAAATACGGCGGCAGTGAGTGGGCGGAAAATAGAGGTGGGAAATGGGAGGGGTGATGGGAAAAAGGGGAAGGACTAAAGGAGCTGCGGAGGCGCGCGTTTTGGTAACCGCGAATACATTTTAATTAGCAGCTAAAATATTCAAACTGAAAATTGCCCTTTGCCTGGAGGGCAACAAAGCGCCCAAATCTCCCATTCACCCAACCCCGCTCATTGTGAGCACCAAAAACAGCGCAGCCACCCAAACCCCACTCACCTGTGCCTGTGTTTGTTTTTGTGTGAGCACCCTGCCCCACAAAGTTTGCCAGCCTCAGCAGCAACAGCTTCCCTACACAGCGAAAAATGCAAGTGTTCTTGGCTAGCACTTAAATAATAAATAAAAGTATAAAATTATTGAAGTATAAAAAAAAATTATTTAACAAAATTTTCAAAGTTGGAAAAACCAAGAAACAAGTTATTAACATTTATAATTATATGTTTCTCATATAACAATAAGTTTTTTCCTGTTTGTCATCCTCCTAAAATGGCTATGAATTTTACAGTTTAGAGAAAGGCCGAGGTTTGGAGAACTTTCCTCTAAATACTTGTGAAAATATGTCAGCAAAAGTTGGTGGGACCAAGCTAAATTTAAATATATATGTATATGTATTCACTCGTGCATATATATGCAATAATAATTATCATAAACATAATTTTTAAAGACTGTCTGCAGCTTAAAGGTTTTTTATTCTTATTTTTCGGCCCCACGGCAGTCAGGGAAATGAATGAAATGAAATTTGAAAGTCGTTGACTGTGGCTCTTCATGAATTTTAATTCGAAAATCTTGACATTGCGAAACTTTGGTCCTTTGAAAGGAAAAAGAACAGCAGACAGATCAAAGAAGAAGCATTCGGAATTCGAGAAATCCATTGGCAAAATTGCGATGGAGTGGGGTGGTGGCTTTCAGTGTCAAATATGCTAATTAATTTTATCTGCAGTGCAATGAATAAGTGACAACAATTATGTACGTGTCGCCCATTCCAAGTGCACGAAAATGATATGGCAACAATGTCGGCGAAAATCGACATTGAGCCCATAAAATATGATTAATTATACAGATGTATGCAAGGAACACATATAAATGGCTGTAAGGCAGTTAAATGGAAAGTGGGTATTTTGTTATCTGATGTGGGCTAACATTTCTCGAAAACAAAAAAAAAAAGCGTAATATTCCTATATGGTAAACAAGATATTTTGGGTAACTGTACGTATACGTCATATACGATATATTAAGTATACGCACTGTTTTTCATTTTATAAAGGACTATGAGAATACCATTTATTTTTGTTTGAAAACTTATTAAAGCCTTGTTTAGTGGGTATTATGTTATTTGATGTGGGCTAACATTTCTCGAAAACAAGAAATGTTGGCTAACTGTACGTATACGTGATATTTGACTTTTGAGTCCATTCGAATATTAGGTATGCACACTGTTTTTAATTTTATAAAGCACTATAAGTAGACCATTTATTTTTTCTTGAAAGCTAGCTAAAGCCTTGGTTAAATGAAATTTTCAAAATTTGTTGTTCAAGCTTAGAGCTGGCAAAAAACGGATTGCTCTTCTTCTGTGCAAAACCATGGTGGAAAGCACGCAAACATACAGAGACATTAGCGCTGGTTAAAATTGCCAAACAGCAAACAAAAAAAAGAAAGCATAAAAGTTTCCAACGGAAGAGGAATTTTTGGAAAAGGGTAGAAAGCAAAAGTTCCGACAACAAATAACCACAAGTGGATGCCACAGCTGGCCAAGCCGTTGCTTCTTTTTTAAGTCTTTTTTTGGTTTTTGTTTTTACCCTTTTTTGGGAGCTTTTCGTTGTTTCTGTTGGTTTTCTGTTTTTGCGGTAACAGTTGTCAAAATATGGTTTGGATATGAAGTGAATTGAATGCGAGCATATTTCATTCCCCTGGAATCCAGAGGACAGTGTGCAAAAAAAAGTAAGTGTGCGGTGGACAAACGGGCGAAAATGTGCAGAGTTTTCCTCACGAGGTACTCGCATTATTGAATCAAACTTTTACTTGGCCGGCATCCTCTGTGCTTGTGATTTGGGAGACTGTTAAGGTGAAATTTAGTTGGGATTCAATAAAGCTCACATATTGGGGTTTGAAAGTGGGAAAGTTAAAGCACGATTAAATTAAAATGGATTTCATTATACACTTAATTACAGGACTTGAAGAAAATAGCAAGGGGTTTTAATGTTGTGTAGCACAATCCCAATTTTGTGTGAATCAGATCAGCTGATCCAGTAGGCCAAAGCAAAGCTAAATCGTTCAACGAACTGTTTTTATTGATTAGAATTGATGGGCAGCACGACGAGCTCTGGTTTAGTTAAGGCGTTTCCAAGAAAAATGTGTGACACCCACTCAATCAGAAACACCCTTGAACACACACACACACACTCAGACATTCGCGTGATTCAATTTCCGCTGTCAGTTTCTGTCTTCATTTTGGCATTCGGTTTTGTTTTGACTGTGAAGTCTGGATGGACCAACTGTTGCCATATGTATAGATTCCCACACTAAGCAATGAACAAAAATGATTTTTTTTAAATAAAACACACAGACGTATATATGGTTTTCTAGCTACAGTACTCAGCTCTAACGTATAAATAAATTTAAATATTTAATGCATACATTAAGGACATGTATGCTTTCTCTGTGCATCCCATATAAATAAGAGTATGTGCATTTTTCTTTATGCATGTGGTTCTTGGGCCACTTCGCAGCACCTCATCTTTCCATTCAGCTGCCTTCTTTCCAATCACTTGCCATTTTCTTCAATGACGAGCAATTCAATTTGCCGCAGAAGTCCTTTCGATGGCTTTTCCCCCATTTTTCTATAAGCCCCGTCCTCGCACTTCGGCAAGGTGTCCTTTTTGGGTCCAAGTGCAGTTTTCCAATTCTGCTTAAGCTTCGAATCTCTGGCTTTCCCTTGTCTTTCCCTCGCATACAAATTATACATATTTCTGTTGTGTCTGGCATAGTTTTATTTCTCGCTTTGTTTTTCCCTCTTTCCATTGATCGCTGTAGTATTAGTACAGTTGTTGCTGTTTTTGTTGATGTTTATTACCTGTGCATTTCCAAGTGTTTTGTTTATGGAGCTTTCTTCTTTTTTCGAGGGGGTTTTGTTCTTATAATGCTGTAAATTATTCGCTGCCTGTCGATGGGCAAACACATAAATAACACATTTTGAAGGCAAGTGCAGAGCTGAAAGATAGGAAAGGGGGGCGTTAGGAAAATGTGGAAATGTCAAAGGGAATATTTTCTTTAAATAGCTTGATATATATCCCAAATGAAATTGTTAATAATAATCCTCCGTTAACTGCCATATTTAGCCACATATTTTGTTGCAACGTATTTACTCCAATTTTATCATATTTATTCTTTTCATCTTTTCTCGTGACCTCGTTTACCCATAAGAGCCACCATTCTACGCCGGCTTATTAATTTCCCCTTGTAATATCGCGCCGAATGTTTGTCTCGCTTTCAGCAATATTTACCCATCCCATTCCGCTTCTCCTATTACCCGGAGAATACAATTTCCAACGCAAACAGCAAATGCGAACAACAATTGTAATTGGGCATTAACATAAGCAGGCGCCCGCAGAACGAGACCCTCTTTAACCACCCCAAAATACACCCAACATCCAACACCCAACACCCAACACCCAACACCCAACACCGAACACCAGCAGCTACCCAGCAATTCCCCATGTTAAACATCAGCGATAAATCCTCCAGCGAAACGTGAGCTCGTACTGGGATGCCCCATCCCGACCCTTGAATACGGCCCCAAGTCATCCAAGGATCCGTAACACAGCTCCCTCAGCTCCCATTTGAATGTTTCCATTTCGGGGCGTCAATTTATTGAATTTTAATTAATTTTATTGCCCGGCATTGTCGTAAAGCCCTTAATGATAGCATCGCTTACCACCTCGATACAGTGGAGCCAGCGGAACGGAGGACTTAATATGATTGGCCAGGCAATATACTTATGGTTATCGGCTCGAGACTCTTGATTGAAATCAAGTGGACTGGCACTCTATTCAAGGGTTTTTGAAAACAGCTTAAAGACTTCTATTAATGTTTGTTGTATATTATTAATTTAGCCTTCTCAAACAGTCCGCTTGTGAGTTAAATGCTCAAGGTCACACAGAACAGCAACAGCAACCCTGCTGGGTCTTCTTTCCTCCTGGCGAGGCTCTACTGTGTTTTGGGCAAATTTTATACAAATGCTGAAATTATGGAAACTGCGTTGATGCTCTGGCATAAAAACAAATGTGCGACGGGGGCCAGTGGGTGGTTAACTAGGTGGGTAGTTGGGTGGTGCCATGGTAGCCCCACCTCCGATAGGCAGATGTCAAGGCCGTAGCAATTGTAGACGCAGCTCATTATGCCAAGCGGATGCCACTTCGCATACATTTCGCACCGAGATGAATCTCCGGCACTCTCTGGCCCAAAAAAAATAAATACTCGGGGTCAGGTGCAAGGTCTTCCAAAAAGGATCAGGGTAATGAGTAAGCGGGTGGTTCAGTGGTCGGTGGTGAAGTCGATTTTTCGCCATTGCGTGGCCAATTAACACGCAGCAATCAACAAACAAGCGGCAAGTCTACAGAAAGTTAATTCAGTGGGTGAAGAAAAGAATAAAAAAATATATAATAAAATGTCCCAACCCCTTTATGAAAACGGCAGTTAAGTCCGAAAATCCGGGGAGTTGGGGAATGGCCTTAAACGAGCATAAATAGCAACACGTCGCCGTTTTGCATGTCTAATGGTCATTCCAGTGAGTCGCCAGCACTTCAATCACTTCATCATGTTATGGCATCGGGAAAAAAAGGATCCTTGAATGAAGGGAAGTAAATGGTGGGAGAAAGCGCCAAAGGTAGAATACGCAAAATGGCAACGAGAATGGCGGTGCCTCTAGGCATCCCAATGGCCAAGAAAGCAGTCCCCATGAATGGGCCGCTTTTATTGCATTGCCAACATGAAAATAACGAATAAAAATTGAGTGGATTGCCCTCAGACTCAAAAAGGAAAAAAAAAAAACATAATAACGTGGGGTTAATGGAGAACACTGTGGGGCGAGCTAACGAGGTGAGGCACTTGAAAGGGGGTTAAGGGACAAGGTCCTGGGATAACGCCAAGGTGGTTAAGTGATGGCCACCGCAAATCCAGCGCCACGAGTCCAGTAATTGAGGAGCTGGGCCTAGGGATGCCGGATTAGAACGGGCTCTCAATCCCCCGAATCCCTGGGATGAGATGCAAACAGTTGGATTTAGGGATAGAAGGGCTAGCAACGATGCCCAAGGTGGTGGCAAGCAAACACCAAATGTTAGGGGTGGCCAAGGCAAATAGGTTGGTTATTATTCGAATGGGCTGGATAAGGAAGCTTAGGGGCTGATAACCAAAACAAAGACGGAAAGGGCTATTAAATAAAAAACATAACATAACATAAAAAACAGAACATAAACCTTAAACTTGAAATTATCCCTTGCATAAAAAAAATTTGTTACTTTTCTTGGGACGAGGTTATTGCAAAAGGTTACTTATATGCGTTTTCTAAGCATACACTTATATTGTAAAATATACACACCTTTTTCATCAATCAATTACTGATTTTCTCTTTACAAGGAGCTTTTCTACCAGTTGGATTTTCGCAATATACACGGAGTTCATTGCACTATCGTCATCTCATTGCTTACCGAAATGAACCGCCTTTCTTTTCCTTTTTTTTATATTATGTAGTACCAAGTCCCCGGGAAAAATGGCATTTGTCGTTGGCCACGGCAAACAGTTCCATTCCGCCATCCATTTTGGCTGCCTGGCTCCGTGTCCTGTGTTCTGCGCCCAAGTATGCCATGAGCTTCCGGCATTTGGCACTCGTTTCTAGACTTGCATCAACTTCCGTTCCGTTTCCGAACCGCCCATTTTGCCGCCCAGAGCCCATCGCCCATTTTTCCACACAACACCCACTTTTCCAGTGGACATGCCGGCAATTTACGCGAATTTCCGCTTGACGGAAATGCACAAAGTGAATGCAGCCAAGGTAAACGAGAGCAAAAAGCAAAACAACGACAACTTGAGCCTGTCATCACATGGGCAACAGTTTGTTGGGTGGGGGGTATCTCCCCGCTCCCCGCTCTCCGCTACCCGTTCTCAGTTTTCACCTTTCACCGTTCACCTTTCACCTTTCTGCCGGGTATTTGTATCCGTTGCTTGCAATTGGTTTATTCTATTAGATTCACTCGGGGAATCGGGGCCATATCGATAAGGCAAATTGAGTCAGTCGCTGCACTCTCTCAATGGGAATGACTGAACAGTCGTGATGGAGTGTAAATCCTTGAGGGATTGCAGCCAAAAATATAATGGAAATGGCTCAATTTGTTGCAAATCGGAAAATAGATACATGTGCACCTTGCTGAAATTGATTTGGTGTGGATCAATTTATGTGCAAATTCCAGAGTGGTGTCCCCCAAATTGATTCGACTTTGATTACATCTTATCATATTGCCCTTTTTGTCTACGTTATCTATCACTTATAAATGTACATTTTAACCTGTTACGAAAAAACGTATGTGGGTCAAAGTCTAACTTGATCTCTTTACTAAGCAAAATAGCTTTGTTAACTTAATCATTTGATGGCATATCACTCATTAATAGAGAAGAAGTGAACTCCTATTCAAATGGTGAACACCACATAACAGGCAATCAATTATTTGCACATTATGCTTCGAGTTTATATGTAAATGTATATGAATATATGTATGCCGTTGGTAAACGCCTTTTGTGTGTTGAGTTGACCGCTTATTAGCGTTCAGCTGGTAAGTATGCTACGCAAATTGGCCAAGTGGCGCCGCACGTGAGGTCAGAAGGTCCATTTCCACCCAGGTGGCTGGTCAAAATGGGAGGTTGCTCAAATTATTCGCGGCTAATGAGAGTGTTGCGCCATCCAATTCCGCTCCGCGAACCGCTAAAAATAAACTCAGTCGGGGGGAAACAAAACTATCCGAAAGTAATCCGCTGAAGTAGTTTCTCCCTTCCCCCCATAAACAAATAAAAAGTAGGAGCAGGGGGGCAGGGGGGCAGGGGGGCTGAATAAGGGAAAGAACTGCCAAGATTAGTTTCACAGCTTACACAATTTGTTGTGACTACAACAGCAGCGGCAGCAGTAACAGAAAGTTGCTCATATTGCGATGGGAAGGGTGCACTGCAAGAAATCATACACAAAATCATATCAAAGTTATATCAGCTGGTAGCAGAAAAATATTGAAAAGAAATTGTGTGTTCATCCTAGCCCTTGGTTAGCTTAGGCATTTAATGTTTTTGATTGCAAGATAGTCATATATTTTTCTTACAGTGCATATACTTTCTCTCTAAAAAGCAGAAAAGTAGAAACGAAGCCAAAGCCGAAAGCCAAAAGCAGCAAATGTCGTCGTCAACATTTGGCTTAGCTGAGTTTCTGTCGTAGCGGCTGGCGGAGGGGCGTGGCAGGAGGGCAGATAGACGAATGGGCAGTGGGCGTGGCAGGGGACCGGCAACTACTGTAACAGTAATACTTTAAGCCTTTACGCAGACGACAACCAGCAGGAGGGCTTTCTGCTCTGTTCTCGGTAACGCGACCACAGTGGCAACCGCAAAATGCAATGATCCCCGCGCACAGTGGTTCCAAGTTCATTATTCGGGGAAGTGCACTAAGTTAAGCAGTGGCCCAAAACCATACAGTTTATTAACAGTGGGCTTTGAGTGGATTTGGTAACCACACTTTGCGTGTGCAACCGGTATACTAAATCATTTGGAAATGTGAAAAGTGAGCTCATACGGCTTGACACACTTACCATTAGGAGAAGAGTGTATGTAAATATATTTCAAAGCAAGCAGAGACATGTGTATTTATTAGCTAGGTTTTTCAGTTTTGGCGCCATTAATTCTTATGTTGTTTTGGGCTTTGACCTTTAAACGCTGAGCAATTTCGAACGGTTTGAATAGTTTTTCCTGGTATTTTGCTTCTCCCACCCACTGTGCCATATGGACTAGTGCTGTTTTCAGTGGCTGCTGTTCTATTTTTATGCGACGTTGGCTAAACACTAAAAGTAGGCAAACAAACACTGAGCCAGGGGCGCACGGCAAATGGGGATGGGGGGTTTCCAGGAGGCGAGGGAGCAACCGCAACAATAACAAAAACAAAAACAGAAGCAACAAGGACATGGCATAAAAAGGATTTACCAAGCTAGAGCTGAAGCTGAAACTGAAACTGAAGCTGAAATGTGCGGCGTCTTAGCAACTTTGTTGCGGGTGCGAGAGGCAGCAAATTCAGGCGTACATCTGGTCGGATATGGTGCTACATGTGTTTGTTTCAAAAGGCTGGTTACGGGGTAAGTGGAAAGGGGGGAATGGGCAAATGGGGGCGGGGGGTCAGTATAACCTGCGCTGACTGGCTTAACTTTCCCCCAGTTTTTCTCAGTTTTCCCCATTTCGTTTCGGCCACTTGCCGTGTGCACTAATCACATTTGGGGGCCATTCGCGCAATTCCGACGTCGGACTCGGTCGCGCACTGTCTGCCTCTTATTTTTCCACGGACATGGTCCACCGTTTTGTTTCACTACACTGCCGAAAATATCGTCTTTATACCAAACATCGCCCTGGACTTCATGTTGGAAGTAATGCCTCGCTTTTCACCGATTTAGTTGTCTTAATACGATACCATTAACTAGGGTGCTTAGATGAAGAAAGAGTCATTGAAATGGATACAGACTTCATTTGTTTATTCTACTTTACTTTGTATACCTATACTTCATTTATGGCTACTTTTTCGCTCGGTGCTGGCCGACCCGCATAGTTTCAGCAACTTGTTAGACATGCGCTTCCGCTAACGTTGTTTCCGCTTCCGTTTCCCGCTGCCTGCCGCAGTTGCCACTTCATTTTTTCCTGTCCATGCTCTTGTTGCTTCTCCGGCGCCGACCTCTCCTGCTCCTTCTGCCTTGTTTTTTTTTCTTTTTTCCGGCCAGGATTTATGCGTGTCAGATTTTCATGGACACGCCGGTCGAAGGGGATGGGAGAGAGGGCGGTGGCTGGAGCAAAAGGAACAACCCATGAAGCAGCCACATGTGCGCCATAATTCAAACTTAACCGTGCTGCCAGAGACGAGTGACTTGCAGCACCTGTGCTCGCAGCAGATCGGATGGGATTAGACCCGGGCAGCAGAAGATGATTCCGGGCCGAATATGTGGCGATTTATTCTCTTGCCTTGCCCAGCGGTGCGGCAATGGGCATAATTTGCTTAAATATTAATCTCGTGGGAGGACTTCAGACTTCTGCGGGCCATGGAGATTAAATTTGCTTAAGCTCAGCATAATGCACTGCTTGCCGGCTGCAAACAGCACACGGCAGGCAATTTTCGATCGTAGATAGTATATATGTACATACGTCGCAGGATTTGGCTTAGCTTGAGACTATAAAACGGCTACCAAGCATTTAAAGCTAATTAGTCATGTCATATATGTACATGCCTATATTCTATTGCACATGTTTTCCGAGTCTGCATGCCCGAAATTCCTGAAAAAACATTTGTCTCTTGAAAAATGTTAAAATGATTCATATGGAATTCCGCTTGGTTAGCGCTGCATAGCAGGCAAATAATTTTCCCCCCTATTGCCACATTAATCCTTGCCCGTAAAAAAAAAGCTAAGCGGTAAAAAGCAAGGAAAACAAATGCAATGCGACTTATGTACGCCGACAATTATAATTAAAAGTAAAGAAATAAAATAAAACAGCAGAGCAACAAAATCTTTTGATTAAGTGTTGTCTGTCGTCAGCAGGGGGCGCTGCACCGGTGGTGGGCGGGGCGAGTGTGGTGGGCGTGCCCCGACAAAGGGCGTCGGCAATTAATTTATGAGGCTCCCACTCAACGCACACAAACACCCAGGCTTATTAATTAATTACTGTGATTGCTTTTTTTGCTCTCGCCCTTTTCTTTTTATTTTTTATTTGTGTTTTTGTTTTTGCACGCTTTTATCCCGACTGCCACGCCCACAACGCCTTACCGGCTGCCACGCCGCCTTCATCCTTCATCCGTTGATATATGGCCGTCGACTGCGCTGCTTTCAGCGTATTTACTGCTTATTACAGAACGCCAACAATAACAACAAAGTGTAGGGGGGAGGAAGGCGCTAAAGTGGGCGGAAAAGCGGGCAAGCGGGCGGAAATTGTGGGTCAGCTGGCAGCGAGTTTTTCCCTCGGAGGTCGCAAATTTCATTCCCGTTGTCATTGCCGTTTGGTTGGCTCTTCGCTGTTTTGCTTTTTGGTACCCGACAATCGCAGATCGGCGAGGTATATCTATTATCTTGATTCTAGAATCAAGATCGTATTGTTTTTTACTCCTCCAAAGTGGCTTAAAAGTATGCAACAAAGTATTTGAAGGCATCGTTCTTCACAATGCATACTTTTAGCTTTTTTCACAAGTCTGAAGCATTTTTGTTCTAAATTCAACATATACGTTGCTTTAAGCAAGAGTTTTGGACACTGAAAATGTGCGAACAATGGATGTCGTTGTGTGTTTATAGTTTCCTTTTTTTTAAATACCGGGTATCCAGATAGTCTCGAAACTCACCGAGAATGTAGCTCCCAACTTGTTCCTTTCTGTTCATCCGCCTTGCTGGTTTTCCCACAATGCGCTTTGTGTGCACGTGGCGCGCCTTCGAGTGTCCATTGTCCTGCTGGCCGCCCACTTTCTCCGCCGCCCCATTTCCCTCATCGCTTTTCTCTGGGGCCAATTGTCAACTGGCCAAGAACAACAAGAGTTGGCGCGGCGCGTTGGCGGGAAGAATGGGCACGAGAGCAGGAACAACAACAATCAGTTAAGTTATCCTAAATAAACACATTTTCCAAGCACGCAGTGCCAGCAGTTTCCACCTTCCACACCGCCCACAGCGACCACTTCCTCTGCTCCGTTGGAAAAGTGAAAGGAAAATTTGCTTTTGGTCTTTGCACTAAGCAAACTGTTGCGTTGCGTTACGTTACGTTGGCCGAAACCGAGACCGAATAGCCAAGGCTAAGACGTTGTTGTCCAGGTTTCAAATTAAACTCGAAAGAAAAACAAATTAGGCAAGCGACGGACACAAAGCATTCATCTGATGTTTACCCAGTGGGAAGAAAATTTTGGGCGGAGGGTAGTTACTTTCCATGGGTTTTTTTTGGTACGGTTGGTGTTTGCGGGGGAGGTAGGTTCAAATTAAAAGATGTCCCCAGGATGGTAATTGCTGGTCACTCAAGGAGAAAGCGCTCACTCACAAGGACTTGCCTGACTTATGACCTGGCATTTACATGGATTCCCAGACAAATTCCCACCCATTTTATGCCACTTAAAGGGGCTACCACTTCTATTTGCGGCCATCAATCATGGCCAGAGTTTCAGCCTTGCACTTGTTACTTGGGACTCGATGTACGAAGCCCTTTCGCAATCAATCGATCCATCGATCGTTTGGGAGCAATCAAAAGGTCTTTAAAGTGTTGAATGCGGAATGTGCGGAATTGTGTGGCAGGTACAAAGTGCCAGCGATTTGATGTCATTTGCATATTTCATAAACACCCGGGCTCATTGCGCTCTTTTAGCCAAGTTATTGCAGTGCGTCGAGTGCAGTTATCTGTGGCATATATAAGATATTATATACACCGGCGATACAGTGCGTTTCATGAATGTGTTGATGGAAGTACTTGTTTCACAGAATATAATCGTTTAATTTGGCTGTTTAAACGGGTATAGTGTCCATTCACTATGGATCATAAATGAAACGCTGATTAAATAATTCGTTGTATATTTTTGTATTATTATTTACTGTTTTGAAACGCACTTCTCCATTGCACACTGTTGTCCAAGTACACGACTGTATATGGGTCATCATAATGCTTCAAGTTTGGGTGAAACGCTCGCAAAAAACCTGGCGATGTGCAAAGCGTATGCAAATGAACATATCTGAGGGGAGATATGAACGTACATATGAAACTTATATATATAAAACACACCGAACTGAACCCGTAAAAGAAAAAAAACGTTATGAATGTGTACACTTGAAACAAAAGTTGTTGTTGATGTGACCACATCAGAAAAAAGGAAAATGTGTTGAAAAACTTTATCAAGAGATTAAATACTTTTGTGGCGAGAACTTTAAAGGTCCTGGCATTATCAAACTTTGCTAAAAAGTGGGCGTCATGGGAACTACTCCATCTACTTCTATCTAATAACTCTCAAGTTTTAAATCAGAATAGTTCACATTGTGGCAATCAATTTAGGTAATGGAAATAGTGACAAATACATATGTATTATTACATATGTACCTTTGGGGTTCGTAAAAAGTGATTTTAAATCACCAGAATTTCCTGTTGCTGTATTTATCTGCATACATATACGTAAGATACATATGCATGTGAGTAAACAGATAAACACACCACCCCCGCCCCGCCCCCAACCCCCAACAACCCAAACACGCCCATGGCCCTGCCCCCCATTCTGGGTGACCATATGCATTATAGATGCAAAAGGCCCACGGCGGCTGCTTCGTCTGTGGAGCCCACTGTCCCCACTGTCCCACTGTCCCTTTGCCTCCATCAACTGGCAGGGGGGTGGGAAGGGGTGAGGCGGGGCTCTTGCACAGCCCATTTCATTTTTAATAGTTTCAGTCGACGGACGTCGGCGGCGGCATTTCATTTGCCGTTTGTTTATTTTGCGAACTGGGTCTCGTCTCGCCTGTCCCTCCCCCGCTCCCCCCTTACCCCTTGCTGGACCCTCCACCGCCGTCCTTTCTTATGTTTTCCGCAAATCAAACAGAAAACGCAACCCAAAAAATAAAGAAGAAAGAACGCAAAAAAAGAATGTAGGAAATTTCTTTTCAGTTTTAGATTTTCCCCCCCTTTTTGTTTTGTTCTTCAACATATATTGTTGATTTATGCGCTGCGGCGCTTACTTTAAAACAATCACGTTTTTGATGAACTTTATCTTTTTGGAAACCATTTTCTTTGGCCGGTAATAGGGCAAAGCAATTAGACTTGGATCATGGACATCCGTTGCAAAAGCGGAAAAGTTGAACACCTAAAAAAAATACATACATACATATATGTTTATTGAATTAATGTATAAAATTCATATACAGAAGAAATTTCCATAATACATGTATGAATATGTAAATATTTAATACACAATTCTCCTTATGGAAGTTTTACTGTATGGTTGTGTGGAAAACTCACTGCGGTTTTGTTTACTCAAGGCGTTAACGCAAAAATAAAAGATGGAAAAACCCCTTTAAAGAAAGCTTGCTAAAAAAAATTGTGTAAATTGCGCCGCCTGTCCGTAAACAAAGTACGGCGGCAAAAGGTGACAAGTGGAATAAGTACATTTTAGGAAAAATCATCAGGCAATAGACATCGTATCATCTTTAAAGCGAGTTGATAAGTTCGCGCCGTCATCGTTATGTCAATCGAATGATGTCACACGACTCGATGTGGCATAAAACAAATAGATGACAGGCTCCACACACACACACAAATGCACACAGCAAACGGCCAACACACACACAGATAGGTACACGCTTCAGGGAGACAAAAGATTATCCCAAAGGCTGCAAAGATAAGATGACACACACATACCATCGGGGTATAGCGAATTAAATTAAGCAAATTTAATATTTCGGCAAACTGCGCCCTTCTCCGCGATTCTCACTGGGGCCACGTAAGCTACTCGGCAATGTGAAAATATACTTAATAGTTCTAGTATTTATATACTAAATAGTGAGTGTTTTTATTCTAAACAGTGCTAGTTTGTATATACTAAATAGTTTTAGTATTTATATACCAAATTGAATATTTCGGCTAACTGCGCCCTCCTCCGCGATTCTCACTAGGGCCACGTAAGCTACTCGGCAAGTTGAAAATATACCTAATAGTTCTGGTATTTATATACTAAATAGTGAAAGTGCTAATATACTGAACAGTGCTAGTTTTTATATACTATATAGTGCTAGTTTTTATATACTAAATAGTTTTAGTATTTATATACCAAATATTTCTAGTATATAAATACTAAAAATTTCTTGTATATATGTTTATAGTATCCATTTCGTAAATACGTACATACTTAATATTTTTGGTTTATTTTCGTTATTACTTCGATTAAAATGCATAGACAACTAAAAGAATTACTGGTTTATAAATCTAACGCTAATCACTTTCTAGCTATACATGCATTTTTATTTTCGATATTTTTTTTAAGGCTTCGACTTTTGTGATAGTAATCTCAACGTACTCAATAATAAATTCAAACTTAAAGCATACACAAAGTATCCTTAAGGACATGGAAGGATTAAAGAGTGACACATTCGTCGCCCTGCTGCATTCTGGCTATCTGCGTGCGAGTGTGTGCGTTAATCCATTCATATTTTATGTCCGTCGTAACCCATAAAAGCGAAAAGATGGTGCCATATAGTCCACGTAGCCTTACAGATATAGAACAGACTTCGGCCTTAAGCAAAAGCATTTATATATAGTCATGGTAGTAGTCCTAGTCAGAGTCACAGTCTCGTGGCTGTAAAACAGGATTTGCATAGCATCCCAGCCAGATTTGCATGCAGATGGCGATGGCGGCAGTAAGTTTGACATTGTTGCTCATTGCGACCAACGAGCTGCATCTAATGCAAATGCACAAATGCGATTTATGACAAGCGAGAGGCATCAGCTGAGATATATGGCCGTACATATAGTAAGTACTGGGGTTTGGGCTCATAGTTCGCCTTGTTTTTGCCCGCACACTCGAACACGCGTAACTCGCATATAACTCAGACCAAAAAAGCCACCACTTTCATGTCATCCATCATTCGGCCTGTCTGTCAGTTGGCCCATTAACGCCCCCGGGGACGGGATCCCTGATCAGAGCAGGGGCCGAGTATAACCTGGGCCATGGTCATGTGATATGGCTTGGTTCAACATTCGGCCCCCTTGACCAGCTTGACTCTTGTGGAAATTCAATGAAAAAATATTTGATTAATTGTCCCGAAACTGGAAATGTTTACCTAGTTCATGGCTTCGTTTACCAATGGCTAACGCACTGAAAGGACTGGATTAACACTTGATAAACATTCGCTCGACTAGAGGGTGAATACGGTGAAATGGTAAAATACGGTGATTGGGCTTGTCACAAATATTATGTAACCAACAACAACAAATAGATACTTTTTAAAATTGTTTATATTTCAACTCAACTTACTTTGACGGCCAATTTGACATGCTACTTTTGCTTTATCTTTACAGGGTCTGCTTCCTTTCTTGAGCTTGACAAATGTAAGTACTATCACAAAATTAACCTGTATTAGAAAGTGAGCTGTGTAAGCTGTACACATAGCTTAGGTGACCGGCGTTAATTTAAAATACAATATCTAAATTGCTTCTGTTTCAAGAAAGAAGCGCAGCGAAGTCCGCTGATGGGACAAGCTTATGATGGTAGGAGTAATCTGTGCCAAAAGCGCAGTAGACAGGTGATCATCGTCTGCAGTTTTAAAGCATATTCCCCAAAAAGCGTTTCTTTCCCCTCCCTTTTGCTATCTGGCAAAGTATTCGATTTGAATATTTTATTGGTGAAAGTTTCTCTCTCCCACTCTCGCTGGCTGCCATTGCAACCTTATTTTTTATTTTTTTCGTTTGGGGTTACCTGCTACATCACTTCAGCGCCCCCCAGAGAAACTGTTGCATTATTCATTAGGGCTGTAGTAGGAGTCGAGCTGGGCGAAACAACATGGCCCTGGCCCTGGCCCGACTAACAACTTCCGGGTGATGGCCGGGATGGAAATGGAATAGGGGGATGGAGACGGTGATGGAGATGGAGGTGGAGATGGTTGGGCAGCGGAAATTGCAAGCATGGCCAAATAATGACTTACACAGACAATTCTGGGTGGGATGAGGTTCAACGGAGTGAGGCGGCCAAATCAGCGCACTTGTCAAACATCTTGATGGACACTTGAAAGGCGACGACGAGGAAAAAAGGGGGAAAAGTGGAAAAGCGTATCGGGAATACATAAGGAAGCCGGAATGTCGGGGTAAGCAAAGAAGAAAGCAACGTTTAAATTGCTTTTAAAAATACACTTTCCCTCGCTATTTTCTTACGATTTTCTTTGTTAAGTGCCTAAAAATAGTTTTTCACGGAGATACTCATGTGTGAGTCATAAAAGTGCCAGCGGTGTGAAATATGTTTAAGGGGGCAAAACCCCCACTCACCCTGGCTGGCAAAAACAAAAAAAAAAAGCAACATATTCATAATGGTTGAGGAGGCATATCAAGCATACGCCATGTCTGCCGTTTTGCGGGGGCGGTGAACAACAGTCAGCCGATTTGGCGCCCTCTGCTGTCAACGCAGTCAAGTTCCATTTCCTCCGCCACTCTTCCATTTTCAAGTGCTGCTCATCGACTCGCTGGGGCACACATGCCACACCATCTACCATCTACCATACACTATCTACCATAGACCACCTACCATAGACCATAGGCACCATATCAATTCCTGGCCATATCTTGCGATATATATCGCTGGCTATGCATACAAATGATTTATTTATTTATTTGCTTATTGCCAAATGCCAAAATGACGCAGCTGCCACGATATCGTACTCCTATCAGTCCACCCCCTTCTCCACCCACATGGATTTATTTCCCCATTGGGCGAAATGCAGTACAAATCAAAATAAAAAAAGAAAATAGAAAGGACATATAAAAAAAAAACAATGTAAAATCGGATGCCAAAGCAACAGCAGTTTTTCCGCCAAACAACTTGATTGAACTGCGAATAGAACACATGTTTGATAGGTTTTTAGGTTTTTTGTTTTTTTTTTTTGTTTTGCTGGAACTATATGTACGCCAATCAGGAACACATGCAAGTTGATCACTTTCGATTCGGTTGAGCTGGTTAGCATTGCACGCCGCTTTATTGAAATTTAAATAAATATTTGAATAAATACATCACCAGTCACTTAAAATCTTAGAAAATTAATCCCATTTGCAGTCGCTTCTAATTGAGGGCGCATATCCTGAACCACATCGATTTATTGCATTCAACCAAACATATATCATTCGCACAATTGGATGGATCCGCATTGATAACCCCCCCAACCCCCCTGCTAATACCCTCAGACAATTACGGAATCTCTATTTGACAGACTGAAGAATGAACTCGCCGCCATTGCCTGGCTTCAAGTTCTGAGTTTTTGGGAAATTGCCTCATTTCCCAGTGTTTGCCGGGAAAGTTTCCCAGCCATTATTCCCACCCCGCCCCGCCCCCTTTGGCGTTTGTCATTAATTACGAGCAGAAGTAGAAGTAGAAGCCGAAGCTGAAGCAGAAGCAAAAGCTCACCAGCTACGTTAGATCATTAGTCCACTTGCTAATGGCCCACAAAACAAAGAAAATTTTCCTTGTTTTCTCCCCGTCGATAGCTGCTGCCCTTTCCCTTTCCCATTCACTCATCCTTTCACTTTTCCTTTCCCATCTGCTCGTCTCCTGTGCACTTAATTATGAAATTATGTCTTTTGTCATTTACTTGTTGTTCGCCCGCAAAATGCGTTTTACCAGATTTCCACCATCAAATTTATTATCGTTGCTATTTTTATACGCGGTATTTTTGGGGAACGAGAACGTTCCGGATATACCGCCATTTTATTACCCTATAAAGCCAAATTTGCTATGTTACTGCAGTTAGAGGAAATCTATGCCATTTACAACATTTTCACAGGGTATCTTATAGTCTCCACATTTCTCCTTCAACCGAATCACTTGTCATGGAAAATGGAGGCACATGTTGCTGGCGGAAAATGTTTGAGGTGGTGTTATTTGTGGGGGGGAATGGGGGGACTGGGGATTTCTCGGTGGCCGTAGACAAAGTCCTCTGACTTTGGGCGCAACAGCTGGTAACTGTAATTTGGCAACGCCAACTGCCACGCCCACACACACCCCCGCCTCTAATTGCGCCTTTCGGTTTTCCATTTTGCATTTCTGCGCGTTGAGCTCTCCATCTCTACATCTTCAACTGGAAAATGAAATTTACATTTTTGACTTCATTTAACTTGGCAACTGTGGCAGAGTGCTGCTACTGTTGCCACTGCTGCACGTGGATGCCTTTGCTTTTGTGTGTGTGGCACGCTGACATATGCCAATTGACTTGCCACTTGGTAATTTAATATGTGTGCTCTCCGCTTCCCGGCTTTTTTAGTGTTGGCAATACCAGCCCATCCCATCCCCATTCCATACCACATCGTTAATTTTCATCCCTATGTTATGGCCTCAAGCTGCCAAGGACAACGAATCCATTGTTCATTCATTCCTGTCACAAAACTGAACTTCAGATTGGTCAATGGGGCAGAGCGGGCTGGGTGGTTAAATCAAAGTGAACATTTCACTTGGCCGAAAGTCCGGAGTCCAAAGAACGCGGAGGAGGCCATTGTCCGATGGCCTTATGCAACTTTAATTGAATTGAATTGCACGCTAAGCCGGAGGGCCAGTACATGGACATGGGCAAGGACATGGTCGATGCACTGTGCCAAAATGGTCGACAAAGTTTGATTGTGATCTTATATTTTATATTTTGGGTATGCTTGCAAACAATGTACCTATCTTTAATTCCATATTTATGCACCTAAGTTGTCGAATGCATTATCGTTTAAACTAGTTTTCCTCTTTTAAAACTTCAATAAATCCTCATTTAATTTGTACGGTGCTTTTGGTGGCCATATTCTGCCAGTCCAGTTGGCTTATCAATAAATTACTTTCTGTCCAAGTTAAGATTTCATTTAAGAGCACACTTCACACTTTTTGAAGGCACGGCTTAGGATTTTCGCCAAGTGTCGACTAAGGACATGTTCGATTTGTTGACAGGCCGAGGCGAAGAAATTTTCATTAGATTTATTGATTGCCCAAGCAGATGGAGTGGAGTGTGGCTAAACTGGTAAATTGCCTCAAGTGGCAGGAAGATTGGTCGAAAATTAAATTGCCCTGATGTTTTGTTGGGAATTTGAGGTTTTCCGTTCAATGTTTTTCAGCGCAATTGTTTTTCAACGGTTTTCGCCCCATTTCGGTTGGCTGTAATTAGCATCCAAATAATGTCATTATAATGCTGATCCATTAAATATGCATTGCCGGCCATTTTGCTGCATTGGCCAGTGAGTGGCACATTAGATGCCAATTAAATTCTGATTTATTGCCAAAACAGGCAGAAGTGTGAAAAGGCAAAACAGTTTGTTCCGTCGTTTTGTCAACAGTTGTGCGGCCAATGCGGCGTATGCGTGATATCCAGTCGGCTAATTATCGATTTCATTCGATTGACCTGATAAAACCAAGCAAATAACAAAGTGCATTGCTAGTTTGCTGCCTTTTCTCACCCCGTCAACTGCATACCGTTTACAAATTGGTCAGAAAGGAGGAAATTTGAAGCACTAGTATTCAATTGAAATTCAAATTGAACTAAATACCGCATATACATGATACAAAGACAGTTGGTTTGATGGCACAATGATTATTTGAGTGAGTTGCTCGGTTAACCAACCAATAATATATTTTAAATGACAATAAAAGCGGTAGGCAATTGTGGCTTGCATAAATCGATAGAAGTCATAATAAAATATTCCATTTCATGTATACATAATGCTCATGGCTCTAGACCATTTTCTTTAAATAAAATCAACAATTAAAACAACAATAAAAACGTTTTTAAATGCTCAAATTGTAAGACCGAATATAAAAACGGAAATTTGATATTGCTTTTCAAATTTACCAGATATTAACTACTTTGCCTGCATGTATGTATACGTATGTATATCAATAACACGGAAACATTTCCCTCTGCGATTCTGCTTGTTTATGCATATAAAATCCGATTTAGGCAGTCTGTTTTTTGGCAGAGGAGGTGGCTTTAATAAAACATTTCATTTTCGGTTTTTCCATCACCGTTATTGACCAGTTTTCCAATTGGGACCTGTGATGATGATGGAGCCCCTGCTTAAGTTGTTGTTTTCTGTGTGCTTGGCCTGTTTTTGGTTTTCCTTGTGTTGTATTATTTCGTTTTGTTTTCTATTGCATTTGTGTGTTGTTTTTTGATTGTTTTTGTTTAAGGCCAGGGCCACGAGTATCTGTCTGTTGTCGCCATTGTTTCTCCGGGCCAAACAATGCCTACTAGTCAAAGATCCAAGATCCCAGTCGCCCGAGGCATTAATTACAACTACGAACACTGCCCCATCCGTACAATTGGCCATTGTCTCGCAGGATTCAGGTGCACATACAGCTACAGATACGTAATACAGCTGCAGATACACACACAGATGCAGATACGGGTACAGATTCAGGTGCAGTGGTAGTGGTGCAGGTGCAAGTGCAGGGCCAGGACTCCAAGGAGCCGGGCCAGAAGGAGGTGTCCATTGTTGGGCTAAAAACAATTGCAACTGCGCCGTGTGCCTGCCAAACTGCCGGAAGTTAGCTATTACACAGCGAGAAAAGAGGGGTATCAATAAATACAAAACTCTCAATCTAAAGCCCATTAGAAATATTATAGAAATATTTAAATGGTCATTTAAAAATACATACTTTAATAATTTATTTTTTAGTCCCAATTCTTGCATGTATAAAATGAACAAATAGTAAGTGATACTTGATCCTTTAAAACAACCGATAAAATATCAAGTTGTGGTTTAGGAATGCTCTTAAAATAATTTAAAATATCCCCATATAACAATTCAGAATAGAGTGCAGCGTTGGCTGGCTCGTCCGTTTGTCCGTGTCGTCTTTGGTTTGTTAGCCATCATTGTTTGGGCCAAACGGCTGCTCCATGCACAATCCTCTCTCCTCCCTCCTCCATCCAGGACTCGTGTCATATCGTGTCTCTTGGCCAGCATTGTTGGCATTTGCGCTGCGGGGCTCAGGTAAATTGATAAATGCACCTGACTAACTGAATTCCCCTCCTGCCACTTGACCCAAATCCCGGATCCTTTGCGATGGACTCTTTGTGCCCGGGGCCATTTGTGCCATTGATTTGATTGCTGGCTGCGATCATCTAACTGATGCGATGTGGGACAATTAATTTCGTAACTAATACGGCTCGCGGGGTTTTCCAGTTAGCTGGCAAGCCAAATTGTGGTAAAATTCGAAATTGAGGCTCAGTACTCTCAGTATTCGTGTTAACAAAAGGGAAGCAGGGGAATATACAATACAATTTGAATTAGATTTCCAGCTAGACAACCTTGACTTAGCCAGTCTCTTAGTTCTGCCATCGAATGCCAACGTGGATACGGAATGAATTCTTGAAGGCAACATTTTTCGGGCCACGTGTGGATGACAGCCTTTGGCCTTGGGCATTCGATTGTAGGTTGCTTCGGCATTTGGAACGGATCCGACGACCCCCTGGTTGTATCAACAGATGGCAAGCCTGCATTACCACAAGCGTTGCCTATTTTGCAGTGCACCGCGACACGGCCAATTGCCCTGATGGAGGGTGGGAATGTGGGTGGCATGGGCAGGTGTGGAAGGTGTGGGCGGTTGGACAGAGTGGCAAGCTCTTGATGTTGTCAGTTGGTTTAGAAATGCTGCATAAAAGGACAAAGGCGTCGCGGAGCCCGAGGAAGCGGGCCGGAATAACAACAGCTGCGATCCCGCCCCTCGACGCCCTTCGTTCGCCCAACCACCTCCCACCAGCACCACCCACTACCACCGAGCGGGAAAAAAGGGTTCTCCACAAAGCGATGTCAGCTGCTCAGATGCAACTGGCGCGCGTGCACTTGGGGGAAAAAAACCCCATTTCAAATGTGTCACTTCTTAAAGTGTCAATTAAAGTTGCCTGGATTATTTGGTATAACCTGCGCGCTGAGGAATAAGAAGCTTACAAAAATTTAAATAATATTCGGAACGAATTTTCCTTAATAAGCGAGTAAATCCGTTGCCTGACTTGCAGTTTTTTTTTTTTTGTATTTAAAGCATTTGTGTTTTTCGCTCTCTGCACAGACAGCCAACTTTTGCCTTTGAAGCACTTTTAGCCTCCTTTGTGCTGCACGTGCTCTTTGTTTCTGCCAGTGAGCACCTGAAACCACCCACCACCCAACACCACCACCCACTTCTCAAAACGTAAGGTCGTTGGAGTCGCTGGCTGCGTTTTTTGGGAGCACACTGTGCACTTGCCGCTTTTAATGAAGGCATTTAGCAATGCAATGCTAAAAAAAAAAGGGAAAAACTGAATTGTAAGCGGCGATGGATAATTGATGGCGATTCGCAGTTGCACTTGACCTTTGACTTGCACAGGTGAAATGATGAGGAGGCGAGGAGGAGCTGCAGCTTCGATGGCGATTCTCCAGTTACCAGTCGGCGACCTTCAGGTTTAAAAGGGTTTTCATTAACTTTAAATACTCCTAAAGAAAATACTTTAAAATGAGATAATTCCTGCGGCTTCAAAAGAAGCCAATTAATGGAAAGATAAATACGTAAAGTGGTAAACAACAAAAATGAGAAGAAAGCTAAATTCAAATTCAAAGCTAAATCTCATAAGCTGCAAAAGCGTTTGGCCCATTAATGCTCCAAAGTTTGGGCACTTTAAAAGCTATGTATTTTAAGTGGATACATTTGCATCCCATACCGCTACATATACATATATAAATATATGGAGTAAATATGTACATATACTATATAAAGATCTGGCGAAAAAGTGTGACAACAACACGAAACGGACACCTAAATGAAAACTAAAGTCTAAATTGTAAAGCAGCAGCTGAAACCGAAGCTCAAGTGGCCGGCGGCCATGCGTGGAAAAGCCCGTGAAAAGCGGGCGGGAAATGTGGAGAAAACTCGGGAAAAGTCCGTGAAAAAACGCGGACGCCAGTGTCGCACTTGGACTTTTTTTTTTTGGTTTCACTTTTCATACTTTTTTTTCACCTTTTTTTTCTCTCGCATGACAGATGGCAAATGACCCGCGGCCCAAGCTGTCCATAGTGTTGACCCCGCATTTTGGGTTCCCATTTCCATGTCCCATTTCGTTCCCGATTTTCCCGAGAATACTCACAACTGGAGTGACGTGCGCTAATTGATTTCAAGATACTCGGAGGGTTGCCAAAAGAAAAGAAAATAAAATAAATGGCGACGACAACTGTCCGAGAAAACAGTTTAATTATATTTAAAGTTCGAGTTTTGAGTTTTTTGTTTGCCAATTGTGATTGCTAAAGGCAGAGCGAAGAAGTTGCACTTCTTTCGGCCAGGTTAATTAATTTTTCCTTTTCTCGAGCAAAGGAAGCACTGACAGGTGGCAAAGTTTTCATTCAATCAAGTGTGCCAAGTGCGTTGCCGCCGCCGACGCCGCCACCAAAAAGAAGAACTTTGAACTTGAAGTTTTTTGGCAGCACCTTCAGCTGGTTCCTCATCTTTATCCTCCTCCAATGCCAGCATTTTAATTAGCCTAATTAATTTTTGGCACAAAAACTAAGAAAACCCCAGACGAGAGCCAAAACTTTTCACGGCATTTCCTTTTGCCTTTTATTTTATTGGTGGGCGGGTTCCTCGGAAGAAAAAAGTTGGAAACGAAGGGAAATGCAGTGACAAAAGTTTCGAGAATCTTGCCAAGAAAACGATGTGATGGTGCGTAGTTTCATAAATTCTTTCCAGCAAGCAAGTGCATAACAACAGGTTAAATTATACATACATACGAGTAAGTGTGCAAGAGTTTAGGGGATTATATATTAAATATGATTCAAATTACTGGATATTATTATAAAGTATCGTTTTAGAACACATTTAGAACTTTACTTGAATTTATCATTTAGCAAGCAGTTAGTGGTGAAGTTCTCCGCTCCAATTTCCAGTAAATCGTAATTAGTTCAGTGAAAAGCGATTGACGGAAGCGGAAACAAGCCGATAATGCTCGTATAACCGCCGCATTTCCCCTGTTTTAATGCCAATAAAGGCGGCACAGGCAGCACAGGCAGCCGTCCCTTTTGTCCGCTTTCGGTTGAGTTAATAAACATAAGTTTGCAGCAGAACGAAATAGGACAGCTTGCCAATGGGCCAGGACCAGATGCTCCTGAATCCGCCGGAAGTATGCAGGCGGGCTGACAAACCCGTTTAGGAAGTTGAATGGCCTGCGAGCTGCGGACTGCGAGCACAGAGAGCAGGACACAGAATAGCAGGAAGGAAGGCGGAAGTGTGTAATTTAAGCTGCGGGCGGGTGGACGAAGAACGAAGGATGCAGGACATGGTATGGAGCCACAGGACGGAGGAAATCAGGAAGCTGGCTAAACCAAAAATGTAACGACCATCAGATGGCCAACAATAGATAGGGGGTATTCTAAAATGAGGTGAGTCGACTAGGAGTAGCCATTTATTTGAAAACGCCAGTTGAGAGGAAAAATCTAGACCACTTATTTAAAGAACTACATACAAATTAGCAAAAACTACTCAGAAAACTACTCAAAACACAACAAAACAAAGCATTCAGCTCGGTTTAATTATCGTAAAGCGCTTGTTTAAATTTGCCTTATTATTATATTATATTATATTAATTAATTGCAAATAAATATCCACATATTGATATATGTATATTAAAGTTTGCCCAGTGTCAACATAAATGTTTTCATAGAGCAAATTCTATTGTATTGAAAGTGATATTGCTAATGAAGTTACAACTTTGTAGCCCCGTTTACGATGAGGTAAGTGCTGTGTTTGCTGGCCCACAGAGGCCAGTAGTTTGCAGTCCCAAGTATGCAGAACGACCAAATGCACTTAGTCGATATGGCTGCTCTTAGCCAAAAGTTGTTGCTGTTTTGCCGAAGTTGCACATAAATCGTGGCAACTTGTGCGCTCAAAGAGCCGAAAAATGACATCCAATGGCGGCATTGGCATCCGAGGAGCTCCCCAACTCCATCCTAGAAGGAGCATGGAAGGGGAGCATCCAGGACGAAGGACTAAACAAAACATTTAACGGTGTGAGAAGAGAGGGCAACAAATGGCAGCTTTGGCATCAACTCAAGTGGCCATAATGGCATAGACGATGTACAGGAAGCCACTGATGTTGTTGCCTCTGTTGTTGCTGGAAAGGGGAATGTGGGGAAGTGTCACCGGAAACAGGAAGTGCGGCAGATAGCAGAGCAAAAGTTGGCTATGTCCCAGTTTTAGTACAACGACACCATCACCGCAACCACCCAGGCAGGCATCATCCTCATCATTACGATGGCGATCATCATCATCAAAGTGGGTCTGGTCTCAAAAATTGAAATGTATAACTTAATTTATGGCGAAACGTCATCATCGCCATCGGGTTTTTGCGCCTTAATTATGCGCTCATTAGACGACTGCCTTTGTGGCACATGGTTTTCAGTTCAGTTTTCCCCCCCTCACAGTTCAATTGAATGCTTTTCATTTCATTTCATTACGTTTGATTTCATTTCATTGCGCATTGCATAGCATTGCTTTGCATTGCATTTGATTTCAATTCGTTTTCATTCCATTTCGTTTGGCTGCACTGCGAACTGACAAATTTCTTAATTGCAAGGCAGCTTTTTGGAATGGAATGCCTTTTCATCTACACGGGGCTTCTGGCCTCCGAAAAATGCAAACAGAAAGATTGAAAGCAAAGCAGCAAGAAGCGAACGAGAATTAACGTGCAAAAATAGGCCAAAACCGAAGAAAATAAAATTAAGAAAAACTAATTAAAGAACTATTTTACCAAGCGTTCAGGCCATAAGATACCGGGTTTCTCATTAAATTACATTTTGTACATTTCTTAATGTAAAGTGCTTGCTTAAAAGTGCTTGCCTAAAAATCCGGAATATTGAATACCAAGAGCTTCATTTTAGAGATTCTCCAACTATTATATTTATCGATCATCACACTAGACATGTAACCAATATGCCCCATTAATGGATATCAAAAGCAGAAGGGGCAGAAATCAGGCCAGTCAAGCGGGGGATCTGTTCAAAAACTGGCCAAATGCGGCAAAGGGCCGCTGGCAAATGCAAAAAGGCTGTTGCCTGTTTGTTGCTGCTACTGTTGCAACTTGGTTCTGTGGGCAACCTTGAAGTGGCACAGTTGAATGCAAGAAAAAAAATTGAATTTAATTCAAATTGAGCTTGCCACACACAAACACACTAACACACAGACAAACACTCGCACACACACCGAACAAAAGAAATGAGAACTGCTCTAAAAAGAGCTCAACAATGTCT
Organism: Drosophila yakuba; assembly: GCF_016746365.2. NCBI lineage: Eukaryota > Metazoa > Arthropoda > Insecta > Diptera > Drosophilidae > Drosophila > Drosophila yakuba. The sequence goes on along the minus strand of NC_052526.2, from coordinate 2,151,441 downwards.
TGGCATAGTAAGCACCTCCATCCGAAGCCCCAACCCACAACCTGCAACCTACAACCTAAAGCATCCTGCATCCCCTAACCATGCACCGTACATCTAGTCGTCTCTTTTTGTGGCATGTGCTTAAATAGACAAGTTTATTGCCAGTTTTGGGGCCTGTGGGGCAAACAATGACGAGGCCAAAAGGGTAGACAAGTGCTAGGCCATGTTGTTCTTATATTCTAACATTCCTCTCACACTGGCAAAGGTCAAAAGTGTGTTTCTGTATTTCGTATTCTGTATTCTGTATGCTGTATTCCGTGTTTTCTGCTTTTGGGTTTAGCACCAGGTCAAAATGCTGGGACAGTTGTCATGTGGCTGGCGAATAGGTCTCAAGCTGAACAACTTGAGTCCCAGTCCCACTTGCAGTTCCATTCTCAGTTTCATATTTCAGTTCAGTTCCAAATCACAGTTCCATAGCTCACAGTTCCATGAATCCGTTTCTTTTGCTGAGTCTGGCTTAGGGTTTTCTTTCTTTCATTCTTCTTTTTTTTTTTGTCATGTGTCGGAAAATTTGACAAGATCCCGGGTCTCCTCATCGTATCTTTCGGCTGCAGTCTCAGCACATTTGCTTTCGAATGGGTCCAGTGTTTGCTTGTGGTTATTCATAGAGCCAACCGTACTGCTGCTTTCACTGAGCTGTGGGCTTAATTGTCGTACCACGTTTTTATGACGGCCACGAAAACTGGGTTAAAACAACCGAAACACTCTTAACTGTGGACGCTAAGCCACGGGTCAAGATGGCCAAATTTGGCAGGGTTTCTTTTTTTTTTAACTGGATGTAATAGTTTAGGGTTTTTTTTTCACTGATAACTTTCGCAGTTGGGAGCAAGTGTAGCGACTATAAAATACTTAGTGCTATTAACAAGTTTGCGCTAATTATTAGGAATTTCGCAGTCCTTAATCTGAAATCTTTATATTTTTATATACGAGTATGTGCAAATATTAACATTTCCGATAAAACTTAATGCAAACTTCAAGATGCAACCAGCCACCATTTTCCAGTCACCTTCTACGCCCACTTAGTTATTCATTCAACTCAATTTGCGAATTTTACTGCCGCATTTCTCGCCGCCTTTTCATTTGCCAAACATTTCTTTTTACGAGCGGCGCAAAAGTTTCGCCATGATGCCATTCTCAACTCCCTGAAGACGGGACAATTAGGCAAGTTCTTGAACAACCACCACTCCACTTTTTACTTTTCACTTTTTTCCCATCCTAATCAACAGAGCAGCCTTAAGGGGAACGGGAAGGGAATAAAGGCATAACAACAAGACGGCAAGTAAATTTTTTGGCCAATCTCAAAAGTCCGTGCTGACCTGATGATGGCCAATTAAAAACCAAAAATTGCGTCAACTGACAAGGCGGACAAAGGCGAAAATACGGCGATGGGCGGGCCAAGTTTAATTGAAAATGATCAAGAACAGACTTTTGGGTCATAAAGGCAGGAATACATTCTTTTCTGTGGTCAGGGGTCAGGGGTCAGCCACCCCGGATGACAAGTGTCGTCGCACAGATCGCACCATTAAATGGCCTAGGACAGATACAGATACAGATGATTTCCTTAACAAACTTCACCGCGCACTCGAGATACGAGTACTCCATTTTAAAGGCATTACGGCCCACTGCTATGCGGCATAAAAACACTGAGCGAAAGTATGCCAACTGCAATTTGTTCATTAAATCTTAGAAGAACCTCGAAAATGAATAGTCAGATAGATATATAACCAATTATCTTGTTATCCAGAGTTTACTTATTTTACAGTGTTAAAAAAAACATATCGAATTTATAAGAAAACCATATACGCATATTTTTTTTTCGCTGTGTACCAGCGTGTTTACCTTGAGTGCAAGCCGACACGTTTTCAGTGTTTGATAAAATGAAATTTTATGGCATGAAGCACCGGCCATTGGGCACAGGACTCGGGACGCAGGACACTCCACTCCACGTAGTTAAAGAGCGAGAGCGGGAGCGCGAGTAAGGACAAGGACAAGTATGAGGATGAGAATGAAGATGAGGATGAAGAGGTGGATGTGGATGGAGACAGGACCACGACTGACCGAAAATTGAAACAGAGCGGCTATGAATTTCCAGCCAAGACAATGGCCACAACGTGCCCGGCCTTCCTGTCTTCCTTCTTCGCGTCCTTCGCATCCTGTTCGTCCTTTTTGGTACGGAGCCGAACAGTTTGGGGCTAGTTTCATTCCCCAGACGAGACAAACAAACAAACGAAACCAAACCAACTGGAGACTGGAGAGTCGGGCGAATGTTCAAGATAATTGAATGAAAATTCATTCGTGTGCTTTTCGATTTGGGAGTACGAATACACGCATACGAATACCAAGAAAACTTTTGCCCAGCCTCTGGCTTTTTGTCAACAACCGAAAATTCGTTTTTCTTCTTTTCACTTTTTGTTTTCTTTTTTATTTTTTTTTGATTTTTTTTTTGTGTTAGGCAAGTGAGGGATATTTTGTGTATTTCACATGTTTTTGTGTGGGGTGCGGGCAAAAGTATTTACATGTCGTTGTCATTTCCGAAATTTTCCCTTCCTTTGCTGGTGTGGGAAATTTCAGACTTAAATCGAATTAGAGATTTGTTGTCCCTTGTTGTCTTATTTGTTTAATTTGTGAAAAGTCTGCCTTCTGCACTTCGTCTTCCCCCCCTCCAAAAAAAAAAAGAAAAAATAGCTTGTGGCATCACTTCGGCTCAACAAGTTGAACCCGAAAAGAATTTGCATAAAAATTCATGGGGTTTTTGGTGGCCGTTTGGCCCAGATATTTATATCTGTATCAGTTTTTCCACAGTTATGTATTCATACATAAGTTGAAGCCAAGTCGGCGATTAGTTTGGTATTCCCCAGAAGCATTAAATCAGCATAATTCTGTGATTTCGCTGAAGGCAACAGGATTGCTTTTTTGTTTTCACCTTTTTGTTTCCGCAGGAATTCTCAATGTCAGCTAGAGCGCAGCAAAAGGAATTTACAATATCGATGCGACATGGCCTCAACCTTGGATGGCTTCCATTTCCTTGGCATTTTCCTCGTGAATTTTCCTGATTTCCTCCACCCTGCTTTTCCACCTTTTCCACCATTTCCACCTCTTCCGCCTGTCCCTTCTGTATTATTTAACAGATGCTGCCAATGAGGCGGAGAAGAAGGCGCTATCGCCGTTCTCATTACTTAAAAGCGCGATGCCAAAAAAACGTTGACTGAATGCTGGCACGGCCCACGCAGCGTATGCGCAATAATTTGGAACTGAAATTTTGCAACTGCTTCTGCTGGTGGTTAAGGAAATGCGGTTAACAGTTAAAAGTTAAAAGTCCATAAAAGCAAACAAGAAGAACATTTAATTCGATTCGGGGTCGAATATCCAATGGAGTCGTCGCAACGCAAAATGATCAAATTAAGTCATTGGCAATCGTTGAGCGAATTCAATTGGTGCAATTCCATTAAAAGCGTTTCGATATTGATTGTTCGTTCAATTCGCCAGGGAGGCCATTTAATATAATGCATAACGATGCTGATGAGCTTACGATTTTAAATACATTTTTGTGATTAAAATGAAAAATACTCTAGCTAGGCCTGGCGATAATTACGAGCATAGAACAAATAAAGAGTGTATTTTATGGCACATTTACGAGAGCTAACGGTGGCTGAAATATGAGTGCCTATTAAAAAAATATTGCAAATGTTTTGCAAATGGGTAATAATCAAATTTACGATACTACTAAAGTAAGAATAATTTGGTAACTGATACGACTATTTAAATTTAAAATCTGGAATATCTCTTTGATATTTATTACAAAACCAGTGGCCAATCGACTTCTATCGATAGCCCGGCCAACTGAGTGATTGACGCGGCTATAAATCGATTTTATCGATTACGACTTCCATTACCAAATTGAA